>NC_090440.1:528744924-529054065 GCF_031143425.1 Pleurodeles waltl
TGCACATTGCTCATTGCCTTTTGTGTGCTGGTCTAACCAGCTTTAACTGCTGATGGTTTTTCCAAACAATTCATCGATAATATATATACACCAATAAGGGGGCTTTTAGTCAGCTGACTACATTCATCTGTCCGTTTGATTGTCACCTAATCACAAAGGAGGGCTAGAGGAAATTTAGAGTCCAGCAGGGGTTATTTCAGTATGAAACACTACAGAACCCCCAGGTCTGTCACAAAAGTAGAAAGAAGAACAAAAAAAAGGAATAAGAGAGGCCTAGCTAAAAAGAAGTCATCCTTTTAAAGGACGAATTCCCTGACCCACCAAAGGTGGTATGCTTCATCATAAAAATCCTCCTCACAATCTGATAGCTAGTCACGGTGTGGGCTACAACCCCCTTACTAAGAGGGAGGAGCTCTATGGATGTTTTTAGAGGTATAATAAATCTCTGATGACGAGCAGGATGTGGTGAAGTAAGCAGAGTGTGATCAAAAGAAAATGTGGAATAAAACTGGCTACAGGATAAGCAGAGAACTTTATTAACACATCTCTGGACCAAGATTTTTTAAAAAAAAAGCCAATTCTAGCTTTTAGGAGGAGAGATTAAACCTGCCTGGTCATATCCTAGAAAAGGTCAACATTCTGCCTAAATACCTCAAAAGAGGTCTTGCATCATTCTACAGGACTTGTAGTGAAACTTCTGTTTGGATTAGTGCTCGGAAAACAAGAGTTTTTGTAATACAAGATCCAGTAGATACAAAACCATCCAGTAGTCCTTGTTAGGACCCAGTCGGTAAAGAAAAATGGAGGGTTCCACTGGCAGATACCTGTGAAAAACGTGCAAAACCTTAAGTGAAGCATAATAGCTAGGCCAAATTAAACATACTAAACAAGTCATCTGTCATCACAACATGGCATCCATGCCCCAAGTCCCCTGGCACCTTCCAAGAATGTAGCACTTGGGAGAACAGATGGATACATGGTGTGCCAATATGGATCAAAATACACAGCAAAAAAGTTTGGGGGAAAAAATAGCTTACTCACAGTTGTCGGGTGCAGTGCATCAGCTCAGGTCCTGGCATGAAGCCCAGGTTACATTCTACCCTAAAGGTTATTCATAGGAAAGAGTCGAGGAGAGAAGCAAACAAAAAATAAATAAGAAAAAGACTCGCCAGCAAAGTCAAAACCAAGTAAAACTAATGTGTCTGGCATTTCAAGGAGACCTATATGAAGTTTTCAAACAATCCCATGTATGTCTTAAAAAATAAAACAGAACCATATATATGTTCATGTTTCAGGACAGGAAATACTTATCATATGCATACATGCACTTGTATCTCAAAGGTACACATGCTTAGGCAACCCATGGTAACAGCTACCAAGAGGCCATGCACATTATAAGAACCATAAGCCACATACTTTGTGAAAGCTTCAAGCAGTTTCATAGTGAACCTCAATAATAATACTGCTTCCTTGAGTAGGGAAAGACAGGAGACCAAGCAAACAAACACCCGTATCCTCAACTAACCCCTGATAGTTCACCCTGTGTTGCTAACAAAAAGAAAGAATTACCCTTGCTACTGTAACGGTCACGGAGATAAGTAAGTAGGCACAATTGCAAAATCCCAGTGGGCATTGCTTTTGGCCATGATGTTTGTTCAAAGGCCCACAGGCAGTGGGTGCAGGATTTAGCTGAAAGACATGCCCCCATAGCAACTTAACATTGGCCAAGACCATACCCAGCGGGATCATTGAGCAGGGCAAGTGGCCATCTGCCCTGTGCCCATCGTCCACTGTAGATTTGTTTCCAGTGTTTTGTAGCACTTTTTACTGCTATCTGGAACCTGTTTTCTTCATGGTCGGTAAATTTACCCTGGCTGAATATCACATATGCAAATGCATGAGAATTGATCTAGACTTTTTCTATTAATCTATTAATCTCAATCTCTCAAGAAAAGATGATAACTGATAATCTTTCTCTGAATACCTGAATTTGAACTGGTCTTCTTTTGTCTTAATGCTAGCGAAAGAGAGACTGAAGGAGCTAGTGGAGATTATTCTCCCTACTATTTTTTGTTAAAACCTTTTTATTGATTTTCATAACATCCCATATGAGATACAAATAAGCAATATAAACATTACACAGTAAGACATCACAAGGGTAACGTATTCCACTTTGAAATTGTACAAGGTGGGAAAGTGCTCCCCCATTTCCTTCCAGAAGATCCAAAGAACAATGTAAACATGACATTCAGCCGTGATCCTCCCTTTGTGATTTTGAGTGTCTGTGCAAGGTCCAGGGTGGGGACGAGTAGTGCTCCAGGGTAATGCCTCTAAAGTCGGCCCACCCCTGCCAAATAATTTGGTGTTTTTTGAGCATCCACATGCTTGGTAGATTTGGGCTTCCACATGCTTGGTACATACTCTCCCCACCATTTTAACGGTTGGTTTAATCCCAGTGAATCCTTTCTTCAATCAAAGATATGTATCTGACATGCATCTGCCAGGGGTCTCACCTGATAACCTTCACCTTAGTTAGTGGAGTTACCAGTGTATATATCCTTTATCGTCTCATTATTTTACTAAAAAATTAAAGGTTGTCAGTGCCCTTCTATTTCTCTATCAGATCTTCAGATACAATCCATTGGTTTTCTGCTTTCTTTCTGTCTACTCCTATGATAATAGTAATTTTTCTCATTTGAGGTATGAAAGTAATATTGGCAATTGACTGAAAGTCGCAGGCACTAACATGATGAAGGAGATATTAATGAATTGTAAACTTGTCTGCACAGGCTCGGTTGCTTATTAACATAAGTTGGATGATTGTTGTCCCTGCACTTTTGCCACGCTTCATTAAGTGGCCAACAGAGTTGTAGTTGAATCACAGCTTCATTGCATATTGCTAGTGTACAAAGTCTGAGCCATTGTGCTTTACATTTAAAAAGTTCATAGAGTGGAGTTCAGTGAGAATCTTGGCAGGACCGTTACTGCTAAATCTTAACTGTGAGACTGACTTTGAAGTCGTTCAACCCACTAGTAAATTTATGTATCAGCTGTTCATGCCTGTTTGGATTTCTCTTTTTGCCACAGATCTCAAATTTACTCTGGGAGAGAGGAAGCTGGAGAGAAATCTCAGCTTGCAGTTTTCTTCATTGATTATGAATGTTAGTGAACATTTTGTGATGGAGAAGAGAAAGTTAATTAATTGTAGCTCCTCTTCCAATAGACGTTCGTTGCAGCAGATTCCGTAGACCAACATTTGCCTTTTGAAAACAATAATCGTCTCAGGCTGCTCAGACCCCTGCATCTTCACAGTATTGGACTCTGGAACTTGATACGGCCCAGCACACTAAGGGATCTGTGTCTTACTACATGTGCTCATCATCAGAATTAGGTGGCGCCCTGTGAAGTCCAGAGCGACTCCACGGCATGGATCCTTAAGTGACGCATGTATAGTATAAAAGTTGCTAGATCTTCTGTGACTTCAGTTTACTTTGTTTTGCACCTCCAAGTAGATATACGACAACCTAACTCCTCAGACTTTAAATCTGTGCTTCTTGGAGGTGTGGCAGGCCAAGATAGGGGTTTGCCCTATAGGGGATCCAACACCTTCCCTGCTGCATCTGTGGGCATCCTACTGCTGACGGACCACCAGGGCCTTCCTGGTGAGGTCCCAGCAAAGAACTTCGAACCAAAGATGGCTGTGATCGGCCCTCTGGTCCACATTGATGATTGACGAGGGCCAGAACTGCATGCCCGCTCAACAAGGACGAAATTGGTGATGGGAAGCAGCACCCCACATGTAGACCTGCAGCTGGCCCAGTCTGGTCCAGGCTGTTCCGTTCACCCTGTCTCTACAGCTCCCACCATTCCCCCGAAGAACTGCTGACTCACTGACCCCTCCTCAAGGAGGCTTAGTGTAGCCCCCTCCTTACCTGGGAGTAGACGTGGTGTTCGGCCAGTGGGCAGGTGGCATTATGACGATTCTGTGGCCATGGTATCAGCACACTACATTGAGCAAGGTGCCACATACTGGGAGAAGGCAGGTTTCGGAGTGAGGACACCAGCAGCTCCAGAGATGGAGGTACGATCTGTAGGGGCTGAGGAGTGAAGGGTGGCCTTCTGGGCCCTTGAATCAATGAGCCCAAGTAAAAAATTTTGGGAGGTGACAGTGCTAAACATATTTCAATGCAATGATGCCTCATCAGCCCTGCAAGAATCTCCCACATCAACCTCCAGCATTCCAGAAGACTAGTGGCTCTGCCAAGTACTGATGCTCGCATCCTGGGGGCATATCAAACAGACCTCTACGAAGTAAGAGAGACCCCCAAAGTCTCTTACAGCACGCTTAAACTACCTGGGGGGCCCTCTGGGTTGTGTTGTGGGAAAACAATAATAATTTTGGGCCCCTCAGACCTCTGCATCCTCACAGTATTGGGCGCTGAAACTTGATACAGCTAAGCGCTCTAAGGGATGTCTGTCTTGCTACACGTGCTGCCCGCACTGGGCCCGAACACTGGTGGTGCAAGTGGCCAGTGAAGCGTGTCCTTCCCCTGTCACTGTGATACTAACTTGATCCTCAGAGGGAGGTGCTGACACTGGGTCCTAACCATTAAGTGAAGGGTCCGCAAGAGACTTATTTTGTAAAGCTTGATACTCTAGCTGACTGGTTGGCAGACATAGTGACATCGCACAGACACCCACTATACAGCGTATACAAACAAGACCCCTATGAAACAACTGGACCCCCGCATAACCACTGACAACAAGTCTCCAGCAAGGCCCTGGGGGCCTTTATGGTCAAACAAGAGGGATAGGACGCTCGCCATAGACTGTAGAAAAACCCTATTCTCCTCTCAATATTGGCCCCTGGAACTCATTCCTGCCCAGCTTGTATTGGGGAACTGCCTGGCTGCACATTCTTGCCGCATGGATACCTCCTTCCTCTTCCATTGCAGCACTAACTGTATCCCCAAAGGAAGTAAGACCGCACAGCTGATCAGATCGCATCCCTCTCCTTCAAGTGCCCACTCAAAGTTTGGCCCTGCAGAATAAGGGGATGTCTCCGGATTGACCTCGCAGCTCAGTCCAGACTAAATAGAAATTACCTGGGAAAGTGAAAGCCAAACACAGCATTGCTTGTTACTGAAAGTCCCCTAGCTCCCATCTTACTGCTGAATGGTGGGCATCCAGCTCCAAAACCAGAGGATATCCCTATACACCTCACTAGGTTTGGGAGGGGAATGGTGAATCTATTATAATTTGATTGCCGGTGATGTAATGTGACATATAATTTTCTTTTGGATGAATGCATGACATTGTAGTTGCACTATGTGAGGAAAATACCCCCATTTGTGTAGTCAACCTCATGATTTGCTGAATTTTATTGCTAGTTTTAAGACTCTGCTCTCTGGGGCATTGCAGTCCCTTACTCATTGTATATGCTCTGACCCTAAAACATTCAGAAAATGGCTAACCCCTGATTGCCCTATTTAATTTTTCTGTATGGCCATAGTGCAGAGACGGAATGAAAGCTTAAATATAACCCTTGGACTTAAGCACTTATTGTGTCATCCACTAATGTGAAAGAAGGAAAACACAACTTAAGTTCAGCCATTGTAGCCTGCCCCGCTACACTGTGAAACCCACAGTGCAATCTGTGTCGGATAAAAACCTCTCTTTTAAGTATGAGTAAGTCTCCCATGTAGCCCACCTGGTATCATGCATGGTATTTGAAAATGAATGTTATCAGGTCCCCAAAGTGACGAGGCCCTAAAAGCTAATTTCACTTTGGTACTCCTTAGCTGCCTTGTATAGAAAATCAGAGTACAGACTAAAAATACTAATACTGTATCTCTAGTGGGACCACTTAGAAAAATAATCAAACAACTGTATTTTAATAACTATTAAAGTTTCAATTCAGTGGTAAAGTCTGCGTAGTATTACGAAAAAGTAACTTTTAGAAAGGTACCTTTTCCATGCCTGAAGGTCCTAGCGGCCAACTCACAATCTGTGCTCATCCTGGGAAAAGCTGTGAAAGAGGTGGGAAATTCCTGCTAGGAACGGACAGTAGGCTGATCTAAAGGGCCAGAGATGACTCCTCTGAGCTAAATTGAATATGTAGAGTGGGGACTGTGGGCATTTTGTTAACAGTACAGTGTCAAATCATGGATGACAGGACTCCCTGAAACACATGTAAAAGTGATGTGGACTTCAAAAGGGGCAAACAGGATGCAAGGACAATTCTTCTGCCTCCCCTGTCTGATTGCTGATGAACCCTGCTTTGATTCTACCAGACGTCTGTCTCTGGGTTTGTTATTGGTAAATTGCCTGCTTCAAAGTCTATTTTGGTGTTAGATGTAGGAAGACACAGTGGCAGTGTTTGTTGCCACTCACACCTCCAATCTTCAGAGCCCAAGTTTAGTGGCATTGCTATTTTTATTTTTATATTTGCCTGAGCAGCGCCCTCAGGGCAACGCCTTTTGCAATTCAAAATTGCTGCGTTCAACCCTTTAAAAAATATAGTTTTCCCCAAAACATTCCAGGACTGGAGTTAAAATGGCTAGTAAAAATCCTGAATATTTGCAGGGAAGTTCCGCTTTCCCAAAATATTCTAGGACTGCTTAAGAGAGGGACTAGGTGTGTCTTAAGGTGTTGCCCACCTACAGGCCGGTAAGCTCTACAAACTAGTCCCTCACTGCTGGTCTTGTGAAAGGATAACATTTGGACTGAATCATCCGCAATTGACATTTCTCACCTTTGAGAAGGACGATTACCCTTCCTCGTGAAATCCAAGGACAGAAAGATCTCCAAGAGTCTTACAGCTGATCACCCGAATGGCTCCAGAAATATAAAACAAAGCTGACAAAAATGTCTATGAAGAATCTCATCTGACCAGTGTCAATTGGATCAGGATTGTATTTTGCATTGTATTTTGTATTCCATCCCTTGACACCCAGAAAGTCTTCAAGTACTGTCCCTGAGGTCCTGGAGCCATGAAAGTATACTTCTTTGGTGTTTTGGGCACCAGAAGAAGTTTTGGGAGATTTTTTCAAAACGTTTGCTCCACAGCTTCAAGGGAACCTTCTGTGACATGTATCCAACTGGCAGTTTCACAGGGTAGCTGATTGAAATTCAGGTTTGTCCCAAGTGGAGAAGAGTTTTTCTTCAGAAAAGTCCATTTTCAGATTGAGACTTGGAAACTTTTTCAAACATTCTTAATTCCAGGCTCTAGCGGGGCCAATCTACTTGGTGTATCCTACCCATTCACAGTTGGCCACCGTCTACCTTGGCCATTGACTACCATTGGCGCTTTCCAGTTTTTGGTGCTGTTTTGTCCTAAATTGTTAAAAGAAAATCATATCTCCAGTTCTCGTAATTGAATTTTTGTTTAATGAGACACCATTTTGCATATTAAAGTTCATTCTGATTTTATAAATTCTAGTGAGATTGTTATGTTGTGTTTTCGACTTATCTGTTTTGTTACTTCTGAATGCTCAACACATTTTCCCTTAAATTAAGCCTGTGCGCTCCATGACATAACTAAAGGAGCTGAGCTCAGGTTTAAATTATTGAAACCTTTGACTTGACCTAACAGGATAGTGACTTTGTTACTTGTAGGGGACACCAATCCACCATAATTAATATTTCCCTTTTGCAAACACAGTTGATTAGGTTGTTCTGTTTAATTGAAACATTAAAATTAAGGTAAAATCTTTTTATTTTTTTTGCTGCTAGCCGATACACCATTTTGGTCATCAAATTTCCACAACACACAAAGAATATGTAGTTGTTACATGATTCAAAGTTAGTCAGCCTCTTAGTCAGATTAACCCGAAGGCATTTCAGGAAATGGAAGCCAAAATGGTGGTTACATTCTAGAAAGGGGATTCTTGATTAATTTCCAGAAGAACTACTTGTTCATTGAGCTCTTCCACCACAGAGTGTCACAAGAAACATAAGCACGCATCACCTTCCTGTCATGGTAAGGAAAGGAAGATATTCCATTGAAAGAGCCACCTCTATTTCTGTACCTACTTCTGTGCTGGATCCTATAATATTTCCCACAGCAAGTTCTTCTGTCCAGGATGTTTCAAGTAGGACATGTTGATTGTTTTCACTAAGGGCCTCTCTGATGCACCCACTTCCATTGTCACTACTCCTAGTTGACTTTGATAAGCTTGTGAGTAGCTCTGGTCAGGCTCTGAAATCGCCTCCTTCGGACCCCTCTTGTGAACCTTGTCTTCACCTAGGAAATTCTTAGAGACTGCTAACTCCAAAACTCATGCCTACCTATGGGAATCTAAAAAAAGGTAAGTCCTTCATGTTACCAGAGGGTTATCCTTTAAGAGGATGGAGGACCTTTATGGCTTTGATTTTGACTTTCTGCAAATGCCATATAAACTTTGGCACACCAGAGATGATCAAAGTGAAGCAGAACACCTTTCATCCTCTGGACACTAAGCCACAAATACCTTAGTAGTTTGTGTACATCGCTAGATATTGAACTCCCCATACCTGAAGGTCCACCAACAGCGAAACAGGTGTATATTTCCATAGTCATTAAGCAAATGGTAGACACTTTTTTTATCATCATTGACTCTGAACATACTGAGGCCTCTTTTTACTGGGATCTTAGCAGTTAGTAGAAGAGATATTACGTTTTAATGAAGATCTAGTAAACCATATTGCTCACGTTTTGAACAGGTAGCAGTCTGCCCGATGGTAGCCAGAAGCATCACACATTAACAAAGGCATGCTTATCTTTTTGGACACCCATCTCAGGAAAGCCTGGTGGTGCAAACCTGTTCTGCCGTAGTAAAAGGGGGTGCAATTCTGTCCGCTAATACCTCATGCATCTTAATCCAATATTGGCATGCTCTCTCTGAACTAGCAACCTCTGTGAGTTCAAGCCCACCAGAACATTTGTACAAATCCTTTGCTGACTTGGGTAAATAGGCAACAGTGGCATGGATGCTTCAAAACATACTGTGCAAACAGGATTAGGCACAGTCAAAAGGGTTTATTGCTTCATCCGTTCTTATGGTGTAAATGAACAGGCCAAACATTTGAATGTGTCATTTGTACCATCTTGTTTGCAATAAAGCTGATATACTGTTTAACACTCTCCAGGAATGTAAGGACACAGGGCAGCAGCTAGATTATGATGCTTGTCAAAACTGGCTAGCTGATTCAGAGAGTATAGCCATCAATTTGGACAGAAACAACTTCCATTCAGCAGCAGTATTTGTATCAGCCCTAAAAATGGTAGAGGCGCAGATGAGAGTAAGCAGCCATCTGTTTCTTGATACTCTCTCTACTTCATTTGCAGCCAGTCTGTTAGACTCCTTAGCCCTCGGCACCAAGACACCTGTGGGTGGGAGAGTAACCTCCATTCTTTCAAGAATAATCGGTGCTCCAGTTAGTCGAGTTTGTTTTTTCTATACCATTTGTGAAGAAACCCCCCTCACACCACCTAACCCTCCGTCCACCACACCAACATCTTCACAAGAGAGATCATTTTACTTTTGGTCAAAAGAGCTATATTATATTTTCTCCATTCCCAGAAGAGTGTTGTGCTTCATGATACTTTATGGTCCACAGATTAGGAGTTTGAGGCCAATTTTGGGTCTCTGACTCCTAAGTAAAGCTTTAAATGATGGAAAAGTTCCAGTCGTTTACTCTTTTTCACATTCTGGTTGCTCTTTAATCCCACAACTGGCTTGTCTTCCTGGATTTGCAGGACACTTATTATCATATAAAGGTTTGTTTCCAGCACAGGAGGCACTTGTGGTTTATGGATGGAGATCTTCACATTCATTTTGGAGTTATTTTGTGTGACTTGACCTTGCAAGAGAATGTTTACCAAAGTAATGGTAGTAGCATCCACTTTTCTTCATTTTCAAGATGTAAATGTCTACCATTATCTAGCTGATTGATTGCTGAAAGTGAGTTCTCCGCAAGACCTTTAGCAGCATTGAGACATTGTGCTACCATCCTGATGCATAACATTAGCTACTTTGTCGCACGGGGACAAGGTTAATGCTCTCTTGAATCCTTCAATTCATTGAGTGGAGCTAGAGATGTCACATCTGGACTGTTTCACCTCCTAAGTGACTACCTTTCAGGAGATTACATTACTTTTACACTCTTCCCGTTCCACAATCCTTGGCCCTCCAACCCCCCGGAGATACACCATTGCTGAGCTCTACACCTTTGACCCCAGATGCTGCAACAAACACTGCCACCACGCCAACCCCACGCTCCACAGTTGGACCTTTCACCTGCGCTCACTGCCACTTCATCTGCTACAACACACACACCAGCTCACTGACCAGCCCCACCAGGAACACACCACAGGCACCACCTGAACAAAAACACCAACTCATATGCAGTCTTCTTAACACACACTCATTGTGCAAACACACCAACAGAATTTAGGACCACATCTCCACCTTCCTCTTCCTCACTGAGACTTGGCTCAACCCCAGTTCTGCGCCTGACATCGCCACCACAATACCTGAAGAATACAAGATCACCCACCACGACTGATTTAATTAACAAGGCTGGCGGAGGGATTGCCAGCATAAGGATAAAGAATCCATCGAATGCACCACCACGAATACAACATCCCCCTAGCCATGAAACACCTCAACGTCAGACTCCAAACAAACAGCAAAACCACCATCAGGGGCACCCTCGCCTAGCTCCCTCCAGGATCACGTTCAGCCTTTTGTAACTTCATTGCCCCCCTTGCCATAGACCTCAACAACTACATTTTTCTCAACTACCTCAACTTCAGTCTTGACAACCACAGTGACATCAACACTGCCAATCTCCTTGACAGCATGAACAACATTGAACTCACCTAACTCATCCACAACCCCATGCACACCGCAGGCCGCACACTAGATTCCATCTTCACCTCCAGCAACCACATCAAGTATAGCCACACCACAGAACTCGCATGGGCTGACAACTCCATTGTGCACTTCAACATCACCAACTCATGGACCTCCGCCCCCCAGTCTCCCCAACACCTCCTACCGCACCTGGAGCAAAGTCTCAAAGGACATATGGATTAACATCCTCAGCACCACCGACACTATCTTCTCCAACAATCTGTAACAGAACCCTCAACAGTTGGATCACCAGCTGCACCAACAGCATCGCTCCTATTGGCAACAACACCCACAGAAGGTCCACCAAGCAGACTAGCTGATACACTTAAGACATCAGAACTGCTAAATTACATTTAAACAACTGGAAAGGAGATGGTGCACCAGCAGTGACCCACCAGACAAGACCACCTTCAAGACAGCTCTCAATCTCTACCACAGATAGTTGAGAGAATCGAAGAAAAAGGCTATACCCCCACGCATCAATTCAATACCAATGACATCCGAGCCCCACTTGTCTGAGGACAGTCTGCAGCCCTTATCCTCCTAGACCTCGCAGCAGCCTTTGATATGGTCTCCCACCACACACTCATCACAAAGCTGCACAACATAGGCATCCAAAAGTCACCCTCAGATGGATCGCCTCTTTCCTCACTGGAACAATGCAAAAAGTCTGCCTTCCATGTTCACCTTTGAACCCAAGGAAATCATCTGTGGAGTACCCCAAGGATCCTCACTCAACCCCACCCTCTTCAGCACTTATTTGACACCTCTGGCCAGCATTGTCAAAATCCACGGAGTCCACATCATACCATGGGCTGACGACACACAACTTATCCTTTCCCTCTTTGAAGACGCCACCAACACCAAGAATAGCTTCCACAACCGCATAAACAGACGTCGCCAATTGGATGAAGGACAACTGCCTGAAGGTCAACATGAACAAGACAGAGGTACTGATTTTCAGACACAAAGCTCCCATTAGAAGCATCTTGGTGGCTCTCAGAACTCTGGCAGACTCCTACCCCCACTGACATCACTTGGAGCCTGGACCCTCTGGACAATAAGCTATGACTCGGTCACCTCTTTCTCTTCCTGCTTCTTCAACCTCCACATGCTTTGTAAGATATTCAAATGGCTATCACAAAGCTTCAGACACTCCATCACCCAGGCCCTTATTTTCAGCTGACTGGACTATTGCAACGCTCTTTAAACAGGGATCACAGCTCACCTCCTCTTCTGACTACAGAACATACAGAAAACCCACAGCCAGACTCATCTTGCCTCTACTCCCTAGATTAGTGTTTTTCAAACTTTTTAATGCAGCGCCTCCCCCAAAACCATCGCCCCCCCCCCCTTAGAATTTTTCACAATGATTCTTTTAAGTTGGCAATGTCAGTTGAGTTCTGGTACCATTTAAAAAAAAATAAATAAAAAAAAAAAATAATAATGTTTTCCGCTTTAAATAAAGCACTGGTGTCTGCATAATTCTTTTGGCCAGGGCCTGGCACCCCCCCCTGGAACCACTTGAGGCCCCCTGGTTGGAAGACCCCTGCCCCAGATGAACCCACATCACCCCCTTTTTCAGGGAACGCTACTGGCTCCATGTACAGAAAAATATGCCAGGTCAAGCTCCTCACCCATGCATGCAAGGCCCTACACAACTGCAGACCCACCTACTTGAACCACCGCCTGAATTTCCAACAGCCCACCAGACATCTCTGTGTCCCTTTCTCTAACCCTCGGCCCCCGCATCCGATGTAGCAGATGTGGGGGGAGGGTCACACCTTCGCGTACCTAGCAGCAAAGACATGGATCAAGGTACCCTTCCATTTCTTCCAGAGTTCCAAAAGTCCCTGAACACCTGGCTATTCGGCGAATCAACTGGACCCTGAGAGCCCCTGGATATCCTCATTGGTGGCATGGAACGCTCTGCAAATCTGCTGATTGATTGAGGCAGCTATGCTTGTCTTGCACATTATGGGCCTAATTCCTAGTTTCTCATAGTCACTTCTACATATGAGTATTGCAGTGGGGTTCTACAGCCCCACTGAAACCAGTTCAACTAATTTGAAGGACTGCTTGTTTCTGAACACATTTGTATTGTGGTACTTGATTTTGTAGTCAATTCCAGAGAATCTGTACAATGTGGTGGTGTTTCTCACCTTCGCGCCTCAAATCACCCTGGTGGCCTTAATACACCAATAGGGATTGCGTTTGGGCTCCTGACTTTCAATGCTTGTTGGTCACAAGACAAGCTTCTGTTCCACATAACCCTTTTTTTACCTAAGGGTCATTCTGTTTCTCTGAGAGTATTCTTGATTTCAGAACAAGTGCAAATCCTGATAAACAATGTGTGCTGAGTGCGCTACCTAGACAAACAAGGAGGTGTAGGCTTTCTTGTCAGGAGGCCAGAGCGCTGTGGATGTGGACCATTGACAGGGGCACTGGAACATCAACATCACAAGAAAATCAGAAAGGAGAATCAGAAAGGGGCCTCAGAGTTTTTATCTTATTACCAACCTTGACTGAAAGTTAGCACAGAAGATTCTAGCTTGATTGCTCTCTTTGCTCCATGTTCGACCAAAAATTGTGCTCAAAGCATCTTATGCTATAAGATTCTCCAGAGTTTTGCAGAAAGTCAAACTTTACAAAGTCAAAGTTGTACACCAGATTGGGCTGTGGGTATTCCGGCCTCATGTAGCTGGTGCAGGATAATCTGTGGAAATGTGCCTGGTAGAGGATCTTCTCACCCAGAAAGACTGGTCTATCCTTCATCCATAGCGGCCTTCCAGAGAGCCCAGCCATAAAAATAACAAGAAACACCATGGCAAAGCCAAGTTCTCTTCTTCCACACTAGGAAATGGCTCTATGTATGTATTCATTTCTGGTTGAAGATTTTTCTTAGAGAATGTTGGGTATTTTCAGGCTGCAACTCCTCCCTCTGGGTCACTTCAACTTCCCAAGACCAGTCCAGAACCTTCTAGCCTGGTGATTTCGGCAGCTCAGGGCACAATGCCATCTAACGCCATGACTCATAAGGCTCCAATGGAAGCCACTATCACCTCACACACTGTCACACCTGACATTGATGCTGCTTTCAACATCGTCTTCATAGCTGCACTTGATGTTGCTTTCAGTACTGTCTACCCTCTCAAATTTTAGTATTTTCTTGAGGTGGCTAGAGGAAAAAAAAGTAAAAACGGTCATGGAGTACCTGTCTTTTCTGACTCTACTCTGAGACTCTCTGCCCAGAGATTTCCATGCGCGGAATAACATTGAGTCCAATTCGGATACACTTGACATGCTGAATGATGATCCGAAGGCTGATAACCTCCTCCCTCCTTATCACCCCTAAACCTTAAAATTACACTTAAAACCTTTGCCACTACCCACTCCTAAATTCTAAAATTATCGTTACCATTCCTAAACCTTAAAATTACCCTTATGACTGTTTATCACTGCCCACCCTTAGGCCCTAAAAATACCTTCACCACCCTTAAACCCTAAAATTACCCTTACCACCCTTTACCACTACCCACCCAAAACCATAAAATTTTCTACGCTGATGACGCCCACCTGATCCTTTCCCAGACTGTTAACCCCTCAACAGCCATGAGAATTTCACAGACGGGATGGAAGCAGTCGTCACCTGGATGAGGGAGAGCTGCCTAAAGCTGAACTCCGACAAAACCGAGATCCTCATCTTGGGACCCTCTCTGCTTGGGACGACTCTTGGTGGCCCTCTACAATCGGCAGGCCCTCCACCCCTACTGACCACGCAAGAAACCTCAGTGTCATCCTCGACTCAATGCTCACCATTACCAGAGCCAGGCAGGTCAACTCTGTTGCCTCCACCTGCATCCACACCCTCCGACTCCTCCAAAAGATCATGAGATGGATACCAGCTGACTGCCATAAAACAGTGACATGTGCCCTAATCACAAGCAGACTGGACTACGGCAACGTCCTCTATGTTGGAACTTCCAAGAAGGACCTGAGCAAGCTGCCACAAATTAAGAACGCCGCCGCCAGACTCGTCCTAGACCGCCCCTGCTGAGAACACATCAAAGAACACTTGAAGAATCTCCACTGGCTTGCTGTCGAGAAGAGGATCAACTTCAAACTCCTCTTACACACCTACAGAGCCCTCCATGACAGCGGACCCATCTACCTCAACTAATGCATTACCTGGTACTCCCCTTCCAGACCTCTCCACTCGTCCTAGCAGTCGCTCATTAACGTACCCTGTGTAAAGAAGTCCTTGGCTGGAAGAAGATCATTTTCATACCTGCAAGCTAAAGGTTGGAACACCTTACCAACACACCTCAGACAGTCGCCATAGCTGGCTTGCTTCAAGAAGGACCTCAAGACCTGGCTCTTCAACTGATCTCTGAGGAACCTCCCCAGCGTCTTAAGTTTTGCGCTCTAGAAATAATTGATTGAGAAAATTACCCTTACCACCCTTTACCAATACCCACCCCTAAGCCATATATATATATATATATATATATATATATATATATATATATATATGTGTGTGTGTATAAATAAATATGTGTATACTTCCCTTATGAATACTTACCATGTGTGGTAAAGGCATGCATAGTAAAGGCAGTGTTGTAAAGGCTGTTTCCCCCAACACATGGATCTGTGGGGGACACCTTTCACTTGAGATTGGATACAGGGCCTACTTTATGTGCTCCCTCCGATAATCTTGCGGGTCCTGCAGGAAGTGTGTGAGAATGTATTATCATATTATCTCCCTGGATTCAGCAAGGAAAGATTTAGCATGCCCATCTGTTGGAACTCTGTGTTCAGCATTCACTCTTTTCCAGACGGAGCCAACCTGCTTTTGCAGAAGGGTGTCTGGGGCCCCCAACTCAATCCCCAGATGTTTCATCTGCATGTTGAAGATTGAGCGGCCAATTAGAGGCTTTCATTGATAGCCAGAGGTGTGGGTTGCTATTCCGACTGTCCAGAATCTGGTCAACAAGCCTATTTATGCTGGTTACTCACACAGGGGTGTCTCCATGGCATGCTGAAGATTTAAACCCCATTGAGACTTACCTGTTGGATGTTCTGTTCTGTGTGCCATCTTTCAGTTAGCAGTATTTGGTCTTCTGTACTGGGTAGAAAACTGGTTATTAAGCTTATTTATGCTGGGCAGTCACACAAGTGTCTCTTCATGCCATACTGAAGACTTTAATCCCTTTGAGACTTATCTGTTGGATGTTCCGCACTTTGTGCCTTCTCTCAGTCAGCAGCATTTGGTCTTCTGTAATGAGTATAGAGGTGCTTCACTGCAGTGTATGCTCGCTTGTGTCTTTCAGATTTGCCTTTGTTATATCTACATAGCCCTGGTGGCTCATTTCTTGAAACGATTACTGTGTATGTTTCTACTTATACCTCTTGTTCTGCCTTGGGACTTAAAATGGGTTCTCACTTTTGCTCCCGGCATCCCCATCTAAACAGATAAACAACTGTTCTGTTCATCTTTCTTTTTTATATAAAATATTTTCCCTCCAAATATCTTCTTTTAAAGCCTCAAGGCTGCCCTCACACACCTCACACAGATGGAAAAAGGAGTTAGGAGAGTTGCCCAGTAGAAATGGGCAGATTGCAAAATGTTGTGCTCCCTCACTTCCTCTGATAGAATCTTGGCCTCTAACCTCCCTGGTCACATAATATTGAGCCCAGGGTCATGCTGGAGCTGCAGGTATCTAAAAGTGAGGTGTAAGCTGGACTCCCCCTGTAGGACTGAAAACAATGTTCCCATCATGATTTTTCCCAGTTTAGAAATCTCAACGGTGTCCCATTGTTTTGAACCCTCACAGCCCCAGCACTTTTCTCAGCCTAAAGTGGGATACCTTGGTGAATATGTGCTTCCAAACCACAACCTTTGTTTGTTTTGTTCATCTTTGACTCCTGGGACTGCAGTTTTGGTGACAAATACTTCACCTCTATCAGTCTAGTCTCAGTTGGTAGTTTTTTACCCGGACACGTATTTTATCTTTACTTGCCTATCATTTTTGGCCAAAGGTTTTTCGTGATCCACATGGGCCAGTCTGTCACTATTTCACCTTTATTCCCCTCTCCACACCCTTTCAAAGAGGAGAAGTGGTTGCACAAGTTGGACCCTAAGTGATATGTCTCCTTTTACCTTGATCGAACAAGACCAGTCAGGTGTTTAACCAGATATTTTTGGTTTTGCTTATGGTGCTGATAAGCAAATACTATTTCATGTGGGGTCAGTCTTTACATTAAGCTCTAGCGCTCTTTGCCTTCGTGTATTCTACAAGGGTAGTCTACAAGACCTCTTCCACAGACCTGGTCAGTGGCTCATATTTGCTAGGCAGCCACATAGTCTTAGCTACACGCCCTTGCCAAGCTTTATTGCCTGGCAGCTCAGGCGTGAGGGGATGACTACTTTGTTAGATGATAATCTGTAAGAAAGAGATATCCCTCAGAATGAGATCTATCAGACGTTACTTACTTCTGCGACAGTAATTCTGGTGGATACCCTTCTTTCGAAGTAATGCCTGTACTAAAAAGGTTCCAGAGTACCTGTTATATTCTGCTGTGCCATAGTTTTCTTTTGTTAAGCTTGTTTGTTTCCTCTTTGCATACCTTAATTGGGCATGGAAAATGTAGTGAACTTAAGCTATAGTACGAGGTGGTGTTGTGTATATGCCAATAATATCACTTTTGTGGCTGGCTGGACCGCAACTGGAGCTGTGTGGCACCACATGGGAGCACTGGATTGATACAGCTAGGAGAATGTTTCCAGGTCTTTCTAGGAATCTGCTCAATGTTGTTGTGTCCACCAGAAATATTGTTATCAAAGGTAAGCAAGTTCTTCATGAGAGTGTAATAAAGTGAATCCACACCAGATGAAGATATATGGTAGGAGGTATTTATTACAGCCTCAACCAACAGCCAGCATATCAACTGTCATGCAGAGAACCCTGCATGACAGAACCTCAGAACAAGCTGGTTCCATGCCCAGTGTTCTGGCATGGAGCCATGTTACATCATTACACTTCTTCCTCTTTACATTAGAACAGAAATAACATGAGAACAAAAAACACATTTGAACAGAAAGAAAAAGAGGGTAGAAAGAACTACACAAAATCACACAAATGTAAAGGAAACCTGCGTGTTCTGACACTCCTACGAGTATTATCAGACCTTAAATCAATGTCAGAGGGAAAACGATAAGAAGTATCATCTCTCCTGTCGGCCACACCACACCCCCCAAAATGTGCTACACGACTATGATTCCAGATGCGACCATCATCCGTCTTGACAGCATTTTTAAACAGCTTAATGATAGTTTTTGGAGAGGTATATTTTGACCAATTTTGACACCCAACAGGAGCTTTGACCTTTACTTTATCTCCAACCTCAAAATTTGTAACTTTCGCATTATTCCTTTTATCAACATAAATCTTCCTTTTGCTTTGCAGAGACACTTCTTTGTCTCTCCATTCCCCAATACCATTGTTTTTCAAACCCTTCCCAGCAACCATCCAGCCAGGACACAAACAAGTATTTGGAGACCTTCCCCTGAGCAGTTCAAAAGGAGTATTCCCCGTTGATGCATGAGGAGTGTACCTGTAAGCTGTTATACGACCCTGCAATTCTTTTCTCCAATCTAAACAGTTTACCTTTGCTAATTGTATACTCTCCTTTAAAGTCCTGTTAAATCTCTCCAAAGCACCATTCGCCTCTGGATGATATAACGCAATTTTTTTATGTAAAATTCCACATTTTACAAAATACTCCTCCATCTGAGCAGAACAGAACTGCGGACCATTGTCAGAAAGAATAGAGTTAGGAAAACTCTCACGTTTGAACACAGATTCTAAAAAACTGATCACAGATTGAGAAGTGATCTCTCTCACCAAACTCACCTCCACCCATCGTGAATACAAATCCAGCAACACCAACAGGTAAGGAGTCTGATGTTCTCCATGCAATGGCCCCACAATATCGATAGCTAATTCATCCCATGGACTTTTTGGTAAACTTCTCCAAACCATAGGTGAACATCTTGGTTTGAGTACCTTATCACTAGCTTGACAAGGTGTACACTCCCTAACAGTACGTTCCACCATCAAATCTAATCCAGGCCACCAGAAATCCTGACGGATGCGCTCTTTGGTTTTAGAAATGCCCATATGCCCTTCATGAGCCATGTTCACGATGACTTCTCTCAAACTCAATGGGGGAATCATTCTTGTGCCCCTCATTAGAACACCATCAACAACGGCTAACTCATTCGCAACTAACGACCAAGGTTTAACCAGACTTCGAGACTTATGCTGATCCAAAAGAGACATCACAGAACACAATTCACTATCCTTTTGCAACTCATCCCTCCATTCATCTTCCTTTACAGCCCCCAGCGTAACATCACAAACTCTTATGCCACACTCAGCATCACATTGATCATTTTCATCCTGAGATTTATCATTCTCTACCACCTCCACCAATCTCGACAGACAGTCTGCCGTTACATTTGTCTTTCCCGGAATGTATTCAAACATGAAGTTATACTCCTGTAAGGAAATGACCCATCTCCTGATCCTCGAGGAAATCGAGTCCAAACCCTTCTTCTCAAAAATTTCTTTCAGGGGTTTATGATCAGACCTGACTACGAAAGAAGATCCCCACACAAATTTTCTGAACTTGTTTATGGCCCAGAATATTGCCAACTCTTCCTTCTCTATAACAGAATAACATATCTCTGCCCCTTTCAAGCATCTTGAAGCACAAGCTATTAGCACCTCTTGGCCCTTCCTGATCTGAAAAAGAAGAGCACCCAGCCCCTTTATACTCGCATCAGTAACAATGAAAGTGGGATTCCCAGGTACAAAAGCTTGTAAGTTTGGTGCATTCCTGAGATCATTTTTTTACTTGTTTAAATTCTGTACCACACTCTTCCGTCCAAACAAACTCTGCATTCTTACACATCAACTTCCTTAGATTCACTGTCTTATCTGCAAAATTTTGTATAAATTTGTTATAAAATTCTGTCATACCTAAGAATGAAGAAACCTCATCTTTTGTACACGGTTCTTTTAACATTTCGATAGTGTCCACCAAATCCTTTTTAGGACTCACCCCCTGCCGTGAAATATGATGACCCAAATAGTCCAGTTCAGTGACTCCAAATTTACATTTGCTTCGCCTCAGAGATAACCCAGCATCAAGCATCCTTTTAAGCACAGCATGCACCCTCTCATCATGTTCTCTCACGTTTCTCCCACATATTAATACATCATCCTGGTAGCACTTTACGCCTGAAATGCCTTTAAAAAGATCTTCCATAATCCTCTGGAATACTGAGGCCGCAGAAACCAGCCTAAACGGCATACGCAAAAACTTGAAGGCCCCCATTGGCGTAATAAAAGCCGTTAATTCTTGACACTCTTTACTCAACGGAACCTGATGGTATGCTGATGCCATATCCAGAGTGGTAAAATAGCAAGCACCATCCAACGATGATACTAATTCCTCAATATTGGGAAGTGGGAACTTGTCAACCACCACTTCTTTATTTAAGGCACGAAGATCCACACATAGACGGATTTCATTATTTGGTTTACGTGCCACAACAATGGGAGCTAACCACTCCGTTGCCTCTACAGGCTGTATAACACCAGTGGACATCAATTTATCTATCTCTTTTTGTACAGCGTCTTGGACACAAACGGGAATGCGTCTAACTTTTGCCACAACTGGTACTGCGCCCTGTTTCAACTTAATATGGTGATTGTACCCCTTTAAACACCCCAAGGTGTCACTGAACAATTCACCAAAAGCTCTCACAAACTTGTTTTCGTCACCCTCAATAGATTGTACCTGAACAGATGGATGTGCATTAGGATTGAGAATGACACCCAAGCGTGCTTGATGACTCCAGCTCAACAAATTATCACCCCTCTCAGCAACATAAATCCTAGCATCAGTGAACCTACCATTGTACTCAATGCAGTCATCAAAATAACCTAATAACTTAATTGGCAACCCACCATAACCTGTAGGTTTAATATTAGGTTTGAACAGTTTCTTCCTTCCTTGAAAATTCTTCATAAAAAAATCCTTTGAGAGAAACGTGATGTGAGAGCACGAATCAAATTTCATTTTGACTCTAACATTTCCCACCAAAACCCACTCAGAGGGATGTTCCACCTCACTCTCACTAACTTGAAAACTGACTTCCTTTATTTCTGATCTAGAACCTCTCCTATTCCTCATCCTACAATTTTTTCCAAAATGTCCTCTTTTTCCGCAAACATTACAAGTAATCCTATTAGCAGGACACTCACTTGCATTAGCCATGTGTCCAAATCTTCCACATCTGTAGCAATTTCCTTGAAAAGGTGTTGCAAACCTCCTATTCCCCTGTGTCTTTCCTGCGCTATTTTCTATTACAACACCTTTCTCACGGACACCCTCATACTTTTTTTCCTTCTCATCTTTTTGTATGACTTGACACTCCACTTCTTGTGCTTTTACACTGACCTTGTCTTCTTTATGTGCTTTACTTAGTTCTCTAACACACTTTAACATATGCTCTACCCTTTTTGCAATACTAACAACCTCATCCAACGGTGGCTCGTCCTTTAGCCAGAGTTCTTCCCTCACTTTATCACTAAAACACCTCAGCACAAACTGATCTCTAATCCTTTCTTCTACCAACGCCCCAAATTTACAACTTGAAGCCAACTTCCGTAAAGCCGTAATATATTCTTCAACACTCTCCTCTTTCCCTTGCTCCCGCAAACCAAAATGGTACCTTTCCATAATAGTACTAATCTTTGGCAAGTAATGTAAATCTAGTTGTCTTGCACATATTTCATATTCATTCAACCCCCTCTGATCAGCTTGCGACAATGGAGGTAGATTTTCCAGCACCTCCTGTCCTTCACCCCCTAAACAATGTAACAAAAGTGCCTGCTTCCTTTCACCACTCAAATTCGTACCACACACCCTGGCATAATTCTCAAAAATCTTTTTCCATTTCTTCCACTTAATAACCGGTTCTCCTGGATCTGACAAGAAAAACGGCGGCGCCGTAACATTCTGCATACTCACAAGAGGTGTAAAACACTTCTTCCCCACAATATATTCCAAACCCTACTAGTTGCTAAAAGTACTTAAAGTCCAAAAGGTGTGCAAGTCCAAAAGGTGTGCCAGTCACTGTATGTCCCAGCACGATGCCGCTATATCAAACACGGGTCTTCAGGTGTGTTTGTCACCGCAGAGACGACCTTTTCAGTTTAATTCATTTTACAACGCCCAATACTTGTATTCCACAAGTGCAATAAAGTTTCCAAAGAAATGTATATTCCCGTGACCACAAACCAATATAGTGATCCTTATCCAGTCTCCGTCTAAGTTTCAACTTCCAATAGACCGTCGATGTTCTTCTTCGATGTCCTCCAACAATTGCGCTGTAAAAAAAAAAAAATTTTTCAATAAAAAAATTCCTTCTTCCTCATCTAAGATGGCCGCAACGAAACATTTGGTCCGTTTTCTTCAGGCAGTTGGGCTTGCTTTCTCTTTGAGCAATCTCGGATCGTTTTCCTCACTCAAAATGGCCGCAACCGAACA
Source organism: Pleurodeles waltl (assembly GCF_031143425.1). NCBI lineage: Eukaryota > Metazoa > Chordata > Amphibia > Caudata > Salamandridae > Pleurodeles > Pleurodeles waltl. The sequence continues at coordinate 528,767,445 of NC_090440.1, forward strand.
TCCAGTCTATTTTCTTCAGTCAATCTGGCTTGTTTTTCTCCTTCCACCACACTCAAGATGGCCGCCAACAATTCCCACAGCTTTCAGTCCTTTTCCAATTGCTCACTGACCTTCTGACGTCGTAAAGCATACAGAGACCACTTTGATCCTCAGTAAATGCTCAAAAAGCTTTCCACAAAGCCCCTACAACCGCAATTTCACACTTTTCTCCGCTAGAACATGCTGCAAGACGCTCGATCCTCTCCCAGCACGTCTCTGTAAGTTATCTCCGTTTTTCTCTTAAATAATCCAAGCTCTTCCTTCTTTGTTGTTGTTGAGGCTGTCCCTTCCTCTGTGTTCCTTTCTCCGCCCAATCGTCGCCAGTGTAATAAAGTGAATCCACACCAGATGAAGATATATGGTAGGAGGTATTTATTACAGCCTCAACCAACAGCCAGCATATCAACTGTCATGCAGAGAACCCTGCATGACAGAACCTCAGAACAAGCTGGTTCCATGCCCAGTGTTCTGGCATGGAGCCATGTTACATCATTACAGAGAGCACACAGGGTTGTGGAAGAAATAATATGTGTTGTAATAAACAGTCATAAGAGGGAAGGAGAAGTTTCACGAATGCAGGTACATATTGGAGAAATAGTTGAAATCTGTAGGGAGTCAGTCCGGCAACTCTAGCGAGAGGGGATTAAGAGGACAGAAACTCTGGGTATTAGTGGAGGTCAAAGTGTGTGTTATACTTTGTTATGCTATTTGTTTCAATTGTCTTATCGGGCTTTTGGTCACTGCCTTCCTTAGTCAACTGAGTTTGCAGAAGGTGGTGAGGGTTTAATATATTGCTGGGTGTTTTGTAGCCCTGGAGGGTGTCTTTTGGGTTTCGCAGTAGTGTGGTTATAGTTGCCCATTGCCCTACATTTAAACAGTGTTTATTTTGTGCAGCGGAAAACAATACATTTTGGATAGCCTTTGAGACTCTAGTGGTTGAGAAAACATATACTGTACAGAAGGTGAATCAAGTATGTTCTGATATTTCTGTTGCCTCATGGAGCAGCTTCTTGCCATCTCAATAATTTTTAGGGTGGATAAAGGAAACTTCGTATGTCGACGAGTGAAAGCAGTAAATTAGATACATGGGAAATATCCTTAAGTGAATGAAAACTTGAATATGTAGGTCTATTTTTTGTAATTCGGTTCGGACACATTTTCTTTGCATATAGTATGTGAATGTTAATAAAGCATTTAGTTTTACATTAACTACCGTCCTTAAATCAGACAGCAACAGTGCCCATTCTGGTTGTCTAGTGCTGCCAATTCCACATTTTCCGAAAGAAAGTGGCAGCTAAAAGGTGACAGGCTGGAGCATCCTTCTTGCTTTCCTATTCTTACTAGTTTCTAATTATGAAACACTTCAGAAATCTCTGTTTGTCTAGAAACAATATGCAACAAACTATATATTTCTTCCTAATGCCAGGACGTCTTTCCTTCTATGCTTGACAACTTGTACTGTGATACTAGATAGTTTGAAAAGACCCTACATGCCCTGAATAAGCTTAAAACTCAGCTTTTCCTGAACCGCTACATTTCTTTATTGACTGTTCATGTGCTAGTTGTAATCTGGAGATCTTTGGAATCATCTGCCCAGGCTTGCAAACCCATCTAGTTCTGCTGGGTTGTGGACTCCTCAGTCAGTGTGCCGTAATTAGGGCCCATCACAGAAGGCAGGGCAAGTCCATTAGGCTTGTTTATTAAAATCACAGTTACAAGTTACATGATCCTTTAGGGGCGACATCTACCTTACTCTTAGCTTCCAGTCAATACCCGTGTTCATGCATCACTCCCAGTGCACCATGACATTGCACTCTCAACAGGTAAGCAGAGGAAGAAGAGACAACTATCACAGAGAAAACAGTGTCGAGTGTCACTTTGAACTGACATGTTATAGCCCTGTGCTCTTGCAGTGAAGTAGCTGCAGTGAGTGGATAGGTCTGTAAACACTGTTCTACAACATTTAGATAGTAATGTCCTTTGCTAAGCAAAGTGTCGATTTCAAGAGGCTTCCAGCATAACAACAAGCAAGTAGAAGCAAATCGGGCACCTTTTGCCCCCATTAGAATCTTTTGCTGTGCCCTCAGACTTGTGTATCTAGCCATTATCTGCAGAGCGGGAAATACAGAAAGAGATTACCACTGCCCCTACGGGCTTGGGCTTAGTTCACACTGATAGCTTGATATAGCAACAATCTTCAACACTGACTGACACATTTTGCTGGGTAGTTTAGATTTTATATGATCTCCCACAAATTTCTGAGAAGTCATAAACTCTCACTACTCAGATGTTAAAAAAAAATATTTAACACTAATCTTGTCACTAGAAAATGTTTATTATTAGAACACAGAATAGTTGAAAGTATGAATAAAAAGTACATTTTCAACATTGTAATCTTTAACTTCTTTCTAATCATTTTGTTAGATTCTAAGAGTTTACCCATATAATCTCTCTCTACCTCGCCTTTACTTTATCCAGTTCAGCCTCTGACAAATCATTGTCCAAAGTCTTAAGTATTGGATGCATGTCTGACTGATGGGTAAAAAAAAAATCCACCATAAGTGCATGTTAACATGTATAATAGTTGGCTTTCAGACACTATTATACTTTCAACTGTCCTGTAAAACAAAACAGTTAAAACACTAGTGAGGTTAATTGCATAGAATGCAAAATGTGCAATATATTAATTGATCAAACATCTTAGCTATCACATAATCATTCACATTGTTCCCCACTAACCACCTATCCCTCCCTCCATAAGGTTCATAGGTCATGACTAAATAAAACATGCAGCTGTATATTCTGCTGGTTTTCTGGTTATTGTGGTGTGCGCTGGAGTTGATTGAGAAAGTTCTTGTTCAAAAGTGCTGAGGAGTCTTGGTTTTTCTTGGCTTTGTGTGACTCTTTTCTTTTGTACCCAAACAGAAGAGTTGCCACCTGACCACCCACTACTGCCATTTAGACAGTATTACCTGCAGGCAGAGCACTCTGTTCCATCGCTTATTCAGATCAGGTAAGCTGCTATTGGATTTTGGGGTTTGCTTTTATAATATGGAGACTTAACTAGTGGGTTGTGGTCTATGGTTATCAGATCATGTTTGCATTCTAGTGTTAGAAAGAGCCACACATATATTTACAAGAGAAGCCACTGTAGTGTTTTTAATATTTTACTACTTTCTATGCAGTGTTTTTCTTTTGTTCCTTTAAAAAGAAAAATTGTATTGTGCTTGTTCCAAGCATTCTATATTGCATTACAGGGTACATTACATCTATTTATAAGGGAAGCCACTGTAGTGTTGTTAATATTTTACTACTTGGTAAGCAGTCGTTTCATTTGTTCCTTTGAAAATGAAACATTTATTGTGCATGTTCCAAGCATTCTGTATTGCATTACATGGTATGGTTGGAGGATTACACCCTGCTTAGATGAATCTTGAAGATACCTGTCCTTTATTTTTTTTAATATACCGCTTTGTTTAGTTTTCGTTTTTTAAAACTCAAAACATGTCTGGTATCGAGTATTCAAAACAACGAGAAAAGAAAACATACTGCTAATAATCTTCACATCATTGACTGGCTAGTTGCTGGTTATGTTTCCTCTGGGTTATTAGCGTGATGTTTTGACTATAGTATTTATGAAAGCTTTACAGTTATGCTCAAAACCATGCATAGATTTTTGCCATCTCACATTTCTGTTTTCTGTGTATATTACATACAGAGATGTATTTTACCAAGAGTGCTGTCATGTAGCTTTGCCTCGTGTTTTATGGTGGTTGGACCCCAAATACATATTTAACATCCTCATGCGGACAACAATTACAGTGCATTTCTTTAGAAAGAGTATAATTATGTGCTTATTTGTGTTGCTTTATAAATGCATGCCTCCTTGGTTCATGACAGCATAACATTCTACACGTCATTGAGTGTTTGAAGCATTGCCTCCCTCTCAACTTCCGTACGTTTTTCATCCTTCAATTGTCCGTCTTTCTCTGCTGACCATTCTAACAGATCTTTGACCCACCTGCTGGTGTTTTTTTGCAGTCTCAGGCACGATAATTCTATAACTATCCACATTTGGCAGTACTCATCCCTAGTGCGCAGGTTTCTTTTACATCTTTACTTTTTTTCCCTTGGACAGTGTATCTAAAAGGCATTGTTTAACCTTTAGTTCTGGGATTCCCCCATGCTATATCATAAACCATTTGTCATGTTGGTTCAGAAAACCTGCACCATGAGTGTTGGACCTGGTCCTTTTTGCAGTTATCCCCAAACGGTTTTCCCCCTTCCTCCTATTGTTTCTGACCTGTTTTTGTTGGCTTTAGGACTCTGGGCACTTTACCACTGCTAACTAGTGCTAAAGTGCATATGCTCTCTGCCTAAAATATATTGGTGATTAGTTTCTCCATGATTGGCATATTTGACAAACTAGTAAGTCCCTAGTACCGTGCACAGTGTGTTTCCAGGGCTTGTAAATCAAATGCTACTATTGGGCCTGCAGCACTAATTGTACCAACCCACGTGAGTAGCCCTGTAAACATGTCTCAAACCAACCACAGTAGTGTGTGTGTGTGTATGCAGTTTTAAACTGCCATTTCGACCTGGCAAGTGCACCCACTTGCCAGGCACAAACCTTCCCTTTTACTAAATGTAAGTCGCCCAAACGTAGGCGCAAGGCAGCCCCATGGGCATGGTGCACTGTATTTAAAAGGTAGGACTTGTGCTGGTGTGTTTTACATGTCCGGATAGTGAAATTCTGCTGAATTTGTTTTTCACTATTGCAAGGCCTATCTGTCCCGTAGGGTAACATGGGAGCTACCTTGAAAAATCTTTTAAGTGTAATTTTCCATTGGGAGCAGCTAGAGATGTGGAGTTTATGGTCTCTGAACCCCCAATTTAAAAATACATCTTTTTGGAAAGTTGTTTTTTTAATTGAAGGTTTGAAAATGCCACTTTTAGAAAGTGGGCATTTTCTTGTTTAACCATTCACTGCCTCTTCCAGTCTGCTGAATACACGTCTGGGTCAGGATGACAGTTGAGCGGATTGTGTATTCACTCTAGGCAGTCACACAGAGGGAGCTGAGGTGTGCCCTGCATATCCTGATGGCACATCACCAGGCTGATGGGTCTTCCTGAGCAAGAGTGGTCAGAGGAGCTGACATTTGGACCTGAATAGGGCTGTTCCAGTCCTAACACAAAGCAGTCTCTAACTCCCTTGAGTGTGTCTCTGGCCGGGTCAGGGAAAGGTAGCGTCTTGTGCACTACCAAGACTTCTCTTTGAAGTTTGCCTACTCAGAAATGGGTATAAGTGCTGAATCTCAGACACCACATAGTTAGACCACTTCTGGAATGAGGACATTCTGCCAGGGAGACGAGCTGGATGCTGTAGGAGGGACTCCCACGCTGCCTTTTGCTTTGTTGTGTTTGCCTGCTGCTTGCTGCTTCTGTCCCGGGAGTGAAAGGACTGGACTTTGCTTTCTACATCCTACTTTCCAAGGTTCTCCAAGGATTGAACTGAGCTTGCCTCCTGTTAAGAAGTCTCAAGGCCATCAAAGATTTCACCTACCAGTGCCTGGGCTCTCTTGGTGAGAGTCCTGACTTGCTAAGTGTTGCCAAATCCAGTTCCTGGGCCCTTGGCAGTGAGCTCTGGTGCCACCAAGAAAAACTAAGTGCATTGACCCCAGAGCGACTTCAGAACTAGTGCTGCTTCCTGACTCCGTGCCGCCGCCAGCACCAGAGCCATGGTCCCTGTTGACTGCAGCGACTGAGACCTGCAACACAGGGCCGATGTCGCTGCAGCACCTCCGAAGTCCCACCACAGTGGCCCTGTGGTGTGATTGTGAAACGGCAAAGTCGACGCCCCGTATCTTGACCTGTTGGATTTTATCGACCCTGCTGGGTCATAAGGCACCAATGCCTTATCACCTCCTCTGCAACCGTAAGGAACCAATGCCTCACCTCCCCTGCCTAGCAGTAAGGAACCGACGCCTCACGTCCCTGGTAACAGTAAGAAACCAATACCACACCGGCTCCAGCGAAGCCTCACCTCCCCGACTCCTTGCAGCGTTTCCTCATCGTTTTCCATCATTTTCCAAGGTACTGTACTTGGGGTTCATGTGACTCTATGACCAGTCCGCACTGCTTTGCGAGTGGCGTTGGATTGTTGATAATGACTCCGTCAAGACGCCATGATAGCCGCATTTGAAGCTATTGTGTTTCTAAACGTTTATTGACTATTTTTCTGGTGTGGAGTACCTTTGTGGTGTTTTCACTGTGTTACTGTGGGTGTGTACAAATACTTTACACATTACTTCTGAGATAGCCTAACTGCTTGAGCTAAGCTACCAATCGGGTGAGCAAGGGTTATCTTAGCTGTGTGACTCCCCTACCCCGACTAGATGGAAGGTCCCTTATTGGACAGGTTGCACACCACTTGGACTAAGACCCCATTTCTAACAATGAGGTATTGCAAAATCATAAATAGGAAGGCTGCCAGTACTTCACTGCAGCAATTGGGCACAAGCCCAAGATAGTTTGCTTACCTAGAGTAGTGTCAGGTAAGTCATGTGTATGGTATTTGAACTGTACCAATTTAAATCAGACATTGCGAGATATTCTCTTGACTCTTTGACATGCTTTACTCCTTGCCGCACAATGAGCCTGACCTCTGTTGCCATCATCTCTGGGGTGACATGCCAGCTGTACCTTTTGTCCAGTTCTATTGCTCTGTATATGTTTGCTACTAGAAGATTGTAAGGAAATGCCTCCTTGGCATGGTTACCCCCTGACTTTTTGCCTTGGCTGATGCTATGTTTTGAATTGAAAGTGTGCTGAGGCCTGCTAACCAGGCCCCAGCACCAGTGTTCTTTCCCTAACCTGTACTTTTGTATCCACAATTGGCACACCCTGGCATCCAGATAAGTCCCTTGTAAATGGTACCCCTGGTACCAAGGGCCCTGATGCCAAGGAAGGTCTCTAAGGGCTGCAGCATGTCTTATGCCACCCTGGAGACCCCTCACTCAGCACAGACACACTGCTTGCCAGCTTGTGTGTGCTGGTGAGAACAAAACGAGTAAGTCGACATGGCACTCCCCTCAGGGTGCCATGCCAGCCTCTCACTGCCTATGCAGGTATAGATAAGTCACCCCTCTAGCAGGCCTTACAGCCCTAAGGCAGGGTGCACTATACCATAGGTGAGGGCACCAGTGCATGAGCACTGTGCCCCTACAGTGTCTAAGCAAAACCTTAGACATTGTAAGTGCAGGGTAGCCATAAGAGTATATGGTCTGGGAGTCTGTTTTACACGAACTCCACAGCACCATAATGGCTACACTGAAAACTGGGAAGTTTGGTATCAAACTTCTCAGCACAATAAATGCACACTGATGCCAGTGTACATTTTATTGTAAAATACACCCCAGAGGGCACCTTAGAGGTGCCCCCTGAGACGTTAACCGACTATCTGTGTAGGCTGACTGGTTCCAGCAGCCTGCCACAACCGAGGCATGTTGCTGGCCCCATGGGGAGAGTGCCTTTGTCACTCTGAGGCCAGTAACAAAGCCTGCACTGGGTGGAGATGCTAACACCTCCCCCAGGCAGGAGCTGTAACACCTGGCGGTGAGCCTCAAAGGCTCACCCCCTTTGTTCCAGCACCACAGGGCACTCCAGCTAGTGGAGTTGCCCGCCCCCTCCGGCCACAGCCCCACTTTTGGCGGCAAGGCCAGGGGAAATAATGAGAATAACAAGGAGGAGTCACTGGCCAGTCAGGACAGCCCCTAAGGTGTCCTGAGCTGAAGTGACTCTAACTTTTAGAAATCCTCCATCTTGCAGATGGAGGATTCCCCAATAGGATTAGGGATGTGACCCCCTCCCCTTGGGAGGAGGCACAAAGAGGGTGTACCCACCCTCAGGGCTAGGAGCCATTGGCTACTAACCCCCCAGACCTAAACACACCCTTAAATTGAGTATTTAAGGGCTTCCCTGAACCTAAGAATTTAGATTCCTGAAACTACAAGAAGAAGAGGACTGCTGAGCTGAAAAACCCCTGCAGAAGAAGAACAGAAGACACCAACTGCTTTGGCCCCAGTCTTACCGGCCTGTCTCCTGCCTTCCAAAGAAACCTGCTCCAGCGACGCTTTCCAAAGGACCAGCGACCTCTGAATCCTTAGAGGACTGCCCTGCTTCAAGAAAGACAAGAAACTCCTGAGGACAGCGGCACTGCTCCACAAGAACTGCAACTTTGTTTCAAAGGAGCAGATTTAAAGACCCCTGCAACTCCCCGCAAGAAGCGTGAGACTTGCAACACTGCACCCGGCGACCCCGACTCGACTGGTGGAGAACCAACACCTCAGGGAGGACCCTCCGGCGACTCCAAGACCGTGAGCAACCAAAGTTGTCCCCCCTGAGCCCCCACAGTGACGCCTGCAGAGGGAATCCCGAGGCTCCCCCTGACCGCGACTGCCTGAACCTAAAGTCCCGACGGCTGGAAAAGACCCTGCACCCGCAGCCCCCAGCACCTGAAGGAACGGGACTTCTGTGCAGGAGTGACCCCCAGGAGGCCCTCTCCCTTGCCCAGGTGGTGGCTACCCCGAGGAGCCCCCCCCTTGCCTGCCTGCACCGCTGAAGAGACCCTTTGGTCTCTCATTGAAAACCATTGAAAACCCGACGCGTGTTTGCACACTGCACCCGGCTGCCCCCGCGCTGCTGAGGGTGTACTTTTTGTGCTGACTTGTGTCCCCCCCGGTGCCCTACAAAAACCCCCTGGTCTGCCCTCCGAAGACGCGGGTACTTAACTGCTGGCAGACCGGAACCGGGGCACCCCCTTCTCTCCATTGAAGCCTATGTGTGTTGGGCACCTCTTTGACCTCTGCACCTGACCGGCCCTGAGCTGCTGGTGTGGTAACTTTGGGGTTGCTCTGAACCCCCAACGGTGGGCTACCTTGGACCCAAAACTGAGACCTGTAAGTGATTTACTTACCTGCTAAAAATAACAATACTTTACCTCCCCCAGGAACTGTGAAAATTGCACTAAGTGTCCACTTTTAAAACAGCTTATTGTGTTTTATGTAAAAAGTATATATGCTACTGTGATTATTCAAAGTCTAAGTACTTACCTGCAATACCTTTCAAATGAGATATTACATGTAGAATTTGAACCTGTGGTTCTTAAAATAAACTAAGAAAATATATTTTTCTATAACAAAACCTATTGGCTGGATTTGTCTCTGAGTGTGTGTTCCTCATTTATTGCCTGTGTGTATGTACAACAAGTGCTTAACACTACTCCTTTGATAAGCCTACTGCTCGACCACACTACCACAAAATAGAGCATTAGTATTATCTCTTTTTGCCACTATCTTACCTCTAAGGGGAAACCTTGGACTCTGTGCATACTATTCCTTACTTTGAAATAGTGCATACAGGGCCAACTTCCTACAAAGATGTTTCTACTAACGTATGCACTTCTTGTTGCAATAAATCTGCCTTTTCACTCACTGGTCTAATTCCATTCACTGGCCATGTGTACTCAGTTCATGCTGTGTAAATAGTTGAGGACATGAAACCAGAGAAGCCTGGCCCTAGGAGTGCAATTGAGCAGAAAAGGTATGGCAATCTGAAGTGTGGGTGAACAGGACTGTGGTTACTAGCAGAATCTCCCTAGCAGTGGGCACCACATTAGAAGAATTGAAAGTGCAACATGCATGAGTAATCCTTCAAGCTGTTGTATTTACAGTGTGCAAGAGATTGGTGTGTGAGATCAAGGGGAATGCACCAAGTCAGCACAAGATAAAGTGGTGATGCTGCCACAAGTTGCCCTGGGAGCATGGTCCTTTGCGAGAATTCTGCAAGAATCACAATTCTCTTTCTTAGTAAAAAAAAGGGGGTGTAGCAATTATGGATGTCTGGTGGAGCACAGCCACAGAGAGCCTGTCATTAGCAATCAAGGACTGCTCAGCACATCTAAGTATTTGCTGCAGTGTAGGGTGCTGCTAGAACACCACAAGTCGTCAGATAGCCTGGACAAATAGAGAAAGTGTTGTTAAATATGATACAACTGCACGTCTTTGTCCTGTTGCATACAAATGTGAGCACATTGACCATTTCCAATCATGATATGTCTGTACCGAGTGTAGCTTAACTTCCTTGAGCATGTATGTTAGTAAGAACCACAAATGTTTCTTGTACCCTGCAGTGACTTTAAGCAGGAATATTGCATGTCCTAAAATCATTTCTTCCTAATTTGAGTGAGCTGGGGCATGCGTACTGTGGGCATTTAGCCTGATTTAGGAGGTACATAAGAAGAGGGCAGATGCTTGATAAACCTGTGGATAATTATGAAGCAGCCTTCTGTGTTGGTAGCCTTGTGTAACTACTGCACATTCCATGATGATACACTGGGTGAATAGTTAGTGCAGAGACTAATAAAAGTCTCTAAGATAAGTTATTAATTAGGAACATGACACTGGAAAGGGCTTTAGATATTGCAAGCCAACTAGGAGATATGTCTCACAGTATCAAGAATTCTCTGTAGGCCATAAAGAATGTGTTAAGCTCCAGACATGTATAATTTCACAAAAAGAGCTTTATTGAATAACCACCAACCCACAGTAGGTACATCCGCTTCCAACCCTCACCAACCGTCCAGTCCTTCTCCCCCAGCTCCAGTGACCTCACCTGGAACCTCAGTGTGATGGAGATTCCAGACTGTACCCAACATTCCCAGATAAACACAACAGAATGTAAGGGAGTTTACAAGGTCAGACAAGAGGAAGTTTAGTGGGACAACTACACATAAGAGGAAAGCCATAAGAAAACAAGGATGAGCCTTTATCAACCAGTCCTTTTTGCTGGGAGTGTAGGTGTTGGAAGTGTTCCGTTCTAGGTGGCGGTGCCCCAGTCAGGCAGAACCTACCACTCCTGTCGGGGGTGGAAGGTTATTACGTTCACTGTATAACTTGTGCTAACCCGTGGGTAGCTTGGCACTGAGTAGTCAGGCTTATTACAGAGGTAATGTGTAAAGCATTGACACAGCACTCCCACAATATATACACTGAGCATCACAAAAGAGACTTCACACGTTGGTAAGCAAATAAAGGTTGTATTCAACACACACATTAAGTAATACAATATGAACATCGTGACCGTCTGGGCATATATCAAACTCAGAAATGTTACTAGTAGTACTAGGCCCAAACAGGGTTAAAATGACATCAGTAGTATTCACACTGGGTAGAGATCCTACGTAACCCCCAGCACCCTTCTTTGGTGCATAATGTTGTCAACCCTAGCCCCACCCTGGCAATTATTATAATGCAAACCACACAGTTTAGGTTGTATCCTAGATCACAACAATATCAGCAATGTGTACACCCAGATAATGACAAGCCTTTAAAGCAGCACCGTGGGCCAAGGCGGCACAGGTAAAACCAATGTTAAATGTAATATATTGCTGGCAAGAAATCAACGAGTAAAGCAACACTGATGGACAATGTAATTGCTAGCAGGCAGTCCTCAGGCAGTCACGCCCATACGCATGCACTTACTCAGTACTGATAGGCGGTGCCCCGGATATCAGGCAGGCTTGTATGGAACAAACTTGCACACACATGCATGCAGCACCGTAATTAATGCAGTGCAACTGGTAACCGGCAGGTCAATTGACAGCACATTACAAACCCATGACCCAAGCCCTCCTCCACCTTACAGCTCATCACAACTACCACACACCCATGAGTTGTACAGAAATCACCCTCTTCCCCTGATACTAGGCTGATCACAGCCGGAGTCACACTTAGTCAGGATCCCGGAGAGAAGGTGGGGGGTAGGTAGCAGTACTGGGGTAGTTCGCAGGACTGATTAGGAGGCAGTTGGAAAATGAGAGTTTGGCTACCACTCGGGAAGTTCACCCCCAGGATGCAGAGCAGAAGGGGCTGAGGGCAATAGTTTGTTCAACCCAAGGAGTCCGTAATGTGCCTTCTGACACCAGCCCAGTTCTGCGAAGCACCAGGAGAGGAGGTTATGCAGCCTCTTCTCCCGCTTCCATTCGCTCTTGGAAGCATTCCTTCAGCCAGTCAATTACTCTCACCACCCAGGCCCAGTCTGGGCAACGATACCTGGCAACAGTGTTGTCGGAGTCCGGGTGAGGAGAGGGAAGGTAGTATGCCACAAGGAGGGCCCTAAACGAACTAACAATAAAGGGGAATGTAGCAGGGGAGCCTCTTGGAAGAGAGAGGCACCCCGTCAAATACACATCAATGAGAGTTGCAACCAGGCAATCAAGGCACAGTGCTTGGTGTGCGTTGATCCGGGTCGCTCCATACAGTTCATACACCTCAAAGAGTTATAAATTCCATTCCTCCCTGCAAATGAGGCACAACCCCTGGTGCACATTGATACTGGTTGCACTAGACAGTTCTGATAACACAAAACGAAGAGATGAAAATTCCATGCCTCCCTGGAAATGATGCACAACGCCTGGTGCGGGTTGATACGGGTTGCAACCCACAGTTCTGATACAGGTCATACTAAACAGTTGTGATAACACACAATGAAGAAATGCAAAGTTCGATGGCATCTGTCGCTGTAGATACACATGGTATGCATGAGCTCGCCATCTGGTGTTGGGTCGGAGTGTTACAAGTTGTTTTTCTTCGAAGAAGTGTTTTCGAGTCACGGGACCGAGTGACTCCTCCTTCTGTGCTCATTGCGCATGGGCGTCGACTCCATCTTCGATTGTTTTCTTTCCGCCATCGGGTTCGGACGTGTTCCTGTCGCTCCGGGTTTCGGAACGGAAAGATAGCTGAAAACGGAAGATTTTCGACGGTATCGTTGCGATCCGGTTCGAGATAGACACATACGACGATGCGTTGAACATCGAAGCGCTTTGGTGCCCTTCGGGGTAGATTTCGGCACCCCGTCGGGGCCTAGTCGGCCCGACCGCGTGGAGAACAACGCCGATGGAACGGACCCCGTTTCGATTCTGCCCCGAATGCCACAACAAATATCCTTATACGGACCTACACTCGGTCTGTAACCTGTGCCTGTCACCCGAGCACAGCGAAGAATCCTGTGAGGCCTGTCGGGCGTTCCGGTCCCGAAAAACTCTGCGCGACCGTCGAGCGAGAAGACTGCAGATGGCGTCCACGCCAAAGGAGCGTCGACAGTTCGAGACAGAAGAGGAACAGGAGGAATCCTTTTCCATCCAGGATTCAGACTCCGACGAGCTAGACTCTACAAAAACTGTGAGTAAGACGTCGAGATCAGAACTTAAAAAAGGAAAGAAGGCCCAGGGGACGCCACTGCCAACCGGCCATGGCTCCACCCAAATTCTCGGTGACCAACAATCGGCACCGAAAAAGACCCATTCAGTGTCGAGATCGTCCGACTTCGGTCGAGACACCGGCACGCAGCCTCCTCGGGACCGAGAGAGTGCTAAACAGAAGCATCGACACCGAGAGTTCGGTGTCGACACGGATCGACGCCGAGACAGTGGCGCCGAAGACCATAGAGGCCAAGAATTTTCGGCACAGAAAAAGAGGAAGGTTACCTCGGAGCCGAAAAAACAATCAACAGGGTTTTCGGAGCCGAAAAAAGCAACATCAGACCCTGTTTCAGGCTCCTATACTGAAGAGCATTCTATGTCTTCACAAATGAAGAAACATAGATTTGAACAAGAACTGCAATCCACTGACGTGGATCACACGCAAAAGCGTATCTTTATTCAGCAGGGGACTGGGAAGATCAGTACCCTTCCACCTGTCAAACGAAAGAGAACGCTTCAGTTTACTCCTCAGCAACAAACAGCACAAAAGGTAACACCTCCTCCCTCGCCTCCACCTGTAACTCCGGCTTCGCCAACTTACACCCCGTCACATTCGCCAGCTCACACCGCCATGAGCCACGATGACCAAGATCAGGATGCGTGGGACTTGTACGACGCACCAGTGTCTGATAACAGCCCAGACACATACCCAACTAGGCCATCACCACCGGAAGACAGCACAGCCTACTCACAAGTGGTGGCTAGAGCAGCACTATTCCATAATGTGGAACTACACTCGGAACAAGTAGAGGATGATTTTTTATTTAACACCCTCTCTTCAACCCACAGCTCCTACCAAAGCCTGCCGATGCTCCCAGGCATGCTACGCCATGCAAAGGACATTTTCAAGGAGCCAGTTAAAAGTAGGGCAGTGACGCCTAGGGTGGACAAAAAGTATAAGGCGCCTCCTACGGACCCTGTATTCATCACCTCTCAGCTGCCACCAGATTCTGTGGTGGTAGGGGCTGCCAGAAAACGGGCAAATTCCCACACTTCTGGGGATGCACCTCCCCCAGATAAAGAAAGCAGGAAGTTCGATGCAGCCGGGAAAAGGGTTGCTGTCCAAGCAGCAAACCAGTGGCGCATCGCAAATTCACAAGCGCTGCTAGCGCGATACGACAGAGCCCACTGGGATGAGATGCAGCATCTCATTGAACATCTCCCAAAAGATCTGCAAAAAAGAGCAAAACAGGTTGTTGAGGAGGGTCAAAACATTTCCAACAATCAAATACGCTCCTCCATGGATGCAGCAGACACGGCCGCAAGGACCATTAATACGTCGGTTACCATCCGTAGGCACGCATGGCTCAGAACGTCTGGATTCAAGCCAGAAATTCAGCAGGCAGTGCTTAACATGCCAGTAAACGAAAAATTTCTGTTCGGTCCGGAGGTCGACACAGCCATAGAAAAGCTCAAGAAGGACACTGACACTGCCAAGGCCATGGGCGCACTCTACTCCCCGCAGAGCAGAGGATCTTATAACACCTTCCGCAAAACACCTTTTAGAGGAGGGTTTCGGGGTCAGGCCACACAAGCTAGCACCTCACAGTCCGCACCGCCCACCTACCAGGGACAGTACAGGGGAGGTTTTCGGGGCCAGTATAGAGGGGGGCAATTCCCTAGGAATAGAGGAAGATTTCAAAGCCCCAAAACCACTACCAACAAGCAGTGACTCACACGTCACTCACCCCTCCCACACAACACCAGTGGGGGGGAGGATACGTCAATATTACGAAGCATGGGACAAAATAACTACAGACACATGGGTCCTAGCAATTATCCAACATGGTTATTGCATAGAATTCCTGCAATTCCCTCCAGACATACCACCAAAATCACAAAATTTATCAAAATACCATTCACAGCTTCTAGAGATAGAAGTTCAAGCACTACTGCAAAAAAATGCAATAGAATTAGTACCAAGCACACAAATAAACACAGGAGTTTATTCACTGTACTTCTTGATACCAAAAAAGGACGAAACACTGAGACCAATTCTAGACCTCAGAGTAGTAAACACATTCATCAAATCAGACCACTTTCACATGGTCACACTACAAGAAGTGTTACCATTGCTCAAAAAACACAACTACATGACAACCCTAGACCTCAAGGACGCATATTTCCATATACCAATACATCAATCACACAGGAAATATCTAAGGTTTGTATTCAAAGGAATACATTACCAATTCAAAGTATTGCCTTTTGGTTTAACAACCGCTCCAAGAGTATTCACAAAATGCCTAGCAGTAGTCGCTGCACACATCAGAAGGCAGCAAATACATGTGTTCCCGTATCTAGACGACTGGCTAATCAAAACCAGTTCGCTCACACAATGCTCAAACCACACAAATCAAGTCATACAAACCCTCTACAAACTAGGGTTCACCGTCAACTTTGCAAAATCAAACATTCTGCCAAGCAAAGTACAGCAATATCTAGGAGCCATAATAGACACGACAAAAGGAGTAGCAACGCCAACTCCACAAAGGATCCACAATTTCAACAGAGTCATTCAACACATGTCTCCAAACCAAACAATACAAGCAAGAACAATACTACAGCTCCTAGGCATGATGTCCTCATGCATAGCCATTGTCCCAAACGCAAGACTGCACATGAGGCCCTTACAACAGTGCCTAGCCTCACAGTGGTCTCAAGCACAGGGTCACCTTCTAGATCTGGTGTTGCTAGACCGCCAAACTTACCTCTCGCTTCTATGGTGGAACAGTATAAATTTAAACATAGGGCGGCCTTTCCAAGACCCAGTGCCACAGTACGTAATAACAACAGATGCTTCCATGACAGGGTGGGGAGCACATCTCAATCAACACAACATAAGAGGACAATGGAACATACATCAAACAAAACTGCATATAAATCATCTAGAATTATTAGCAGTTTTTCAAGCACTAAAAGCTTTCCAACCAATCATAACCCACAAATACATCCTTGTCAAAACAGACAACATGACAACGATGTATTATCTAAACAAACAAGGAGGAACACATTCAACGCAGTTAAGCTTGTTAGCTCAAAAAATATGGAAGTGGGCAATCCACCATCAAATTGGTCTAATAGCACAGTTTATTCCGGGGATCCAGAATCAGCTGGCAGACAATCTCTCTCGAGATCACCAGCAAGTCCACGAATGGGAAATCCACCCACAGATTCTGAACACCTACTTCACACTCTGGGGAACACCACAAATAGACTTATTTGCAACAAAAGAGAACGCAAAATGCCAAAACTTCGCGTCCAGATACCCACACAAGCAATCCCAAGGCAATGCCCTATGGATGAACTGGTCAGGAATATTTGCTTACGCTTTTCCTCCTCTCCCTCTCCTTCCTTACCTAGTAAACAAATTGAGTCAAAACAAACTCAAACTCATTTTAATAGCACCAACTTGGGCAAGACAACCCTGGTACACAACACTGCTAGATCTGTCTGTAGTACCACACATCAAACTGCCCAACAAACCAGATCTGTTAACGCAACACAACCAACAGATCAGACACCCGGACCCAGCATCGCTGAATCTAGCAATCTGGCTCCTGAAATCCTAGAATTCGGACACTTACAACTTAGCCAAGAGTGTATGGAAGTCATAAAGCAGGCCAGAAGGCCATCCACTAGACACTGCTACGCAAGTAAGTGGAAAAGATTTGTTTGGTACTGCCATCATAATCAGATACAACCACTAGACGCAACTCCAAAACATATAGTAAATTACTTGCTCCATTTACAAAAAGCAAAGCTAGCCTTCTCTTCTATTAAAATACACCTTGCAGCAATATCTGCATACCTGCAAACTACCTATTCAACTTCCTTGTATAGGATACCAGTTATCAAAGCATTCATAGAAGGGCTTAAAAGAATTATACCACCAAGAACACCACCTGTTCCTTCATGGAACCTAAACGTGGTTCTAACAAGACTCATGGGCCCACCTTTCGAACCCATGCACTCTTGCGGAATACAATTCCTAACCTGGAAAGTTGCCTTTCTCATCGCCATTACATCTCTAAGAAGAGTAAGTGAAATTCAAGCGTTCACAACACAAGAGCCTTTTATACAAATACATAAAAATAAGGTCGTCCTACGACCTAATCCAAAATTTTTACCAAAAGTTATTTCACCATTCCATCTAAATCAAACGGTAGAACTACCAGTTTTTTTCCCACAGCCAGATTCTGTGGCTGAAAGAGCACTACATACATTAGATGTCAAAAGAGCATTAATGTACTACATTGACAGAACAAAAAACATCAGAAAAACTAAACAGCTATTTATTGCATTCCAAAAACCTCATGCAGGTAACCCAATATCAAAACAAGGTATAGCCAGATGGATAGTTAAATGCATCCAAATCTGCTACCTTAAAGCAAAAAGACAACTGCCCATTACTCCCAGGGCACATTCAACAAGGAAAAAAGGTGCTTCAATGGCCTTTTTAGGAAACATCCCAATGCAGGAAATATGTAAGGCAGCCACTTGGTCTACGCCTCACACATTCACCAAACACTACTGTATAGATGTGCTATCCGCACAACAAGCTACAGTAGGTCAAGCTGTATTAAGAACTCTATTTCAGACAAGTTCTACTCCTACAGGCTAAACCACCGCTTATGGGGAACTAACTGCTTACTAGTCTATGCATACCATGTGTATCTACAGCGACAGATGCCATCGAACTGAAAATGTCACTTACCCAGTGTACATCTGTTCGTGGCATCAGTCGCTGAGATTCACATGGACCCACCCACCTCCCCGGAAGCCTGTAGCAGTTCAGAAGTTACCTTCAATTTTGTACATTTGTATATATATTATTTAATCCTTTAATAGGTACATACTTACATTTTTCATTGCGCGGGCACTATTACTATAGTACAACTCCTACCTCACCCTCTGCGGGGAAAACAATCGAAGATGGAGTCGACGCCCATGCGCAATGAGCACAGAAGGAGGAGTCACTCGGTCCCGTGACTCGAAAACACTTCTTCGAAGAAAAACAACTTGTAACACTCCGACCCAACACCAGATGGCGAGCTCATGCATACCATGTGAATCTCAGCGACTGATGCCACGAACAGATGTACACTGGGTAAGTGACATTTTCATTTCGTGCCTTCCTGGAAATGAAGCACAGCGCCCGGTGCGGGTTGTTTCGGGCGCACCCGACAGTTCCGGTCACATGCACAGGTGCAAGTTCAGCAGTACAATATGAGGTAGAATGAAGCACTACTACAGGTGCACCCTCTCCTCCGAAGGTCGCCCACTCAATAAGCATGCAGTCGATGTGTCACACAAGAGAGATGCGGCACGTTCAACGAAGTGGCCATGTGGGGTCCTGCAACCGGTGAATCTGCTCACCACCAACAAGACACTTATGTGTGTTGAGGCCCCACAATGTGGGGGCCACACTCCTTAGATGCGGGCAATGCTCTTGGGGCTCTGCACCAGGCAATCCGGTCTCCAGGCACTGTTCTGAGTTCCATATCGCACTACCAGTTAGGATTTAGCAGACGATATGGGCACTTGTGAGGGTACTGCGCTCTGTCGCAAGTAGTCTGTGTGGGTCCTTCGCAGGAGGTCTTTGATGTCCCGGAGACCTCCAGAAGAGGACAGTGGGTAAGCCAACAAGCCCTTGGAGAGCACATTTCAGGGTGCCACACAGCAGTAGGTAGTCCACCTAGGCCAGCCACTATTCAGGTAGGCTGTGAGGTCCCTGCCAATGGTAGTAATCCTCTGTAGGAAGTTGGCTCTGTATGTGCTATTTCAAAGTAAGGAATAGCATGCACAGAGTCCAAGGGTTCCCCTTAGAGGTAAGATAGTGGCAAAAAGAGATAATACTAATGCTCTATTTTGTGGTAGTGTGGTCGAGCAGTAGGCTTATCAAAGGAGTAGTGTTAAGCATTTGTTGTACATACACACAGGCAATAAATGAGGAACACACACTCATAGACAAATCCAGCCAATAGGTTTTGTTATAGAAAAATATCTTTTCTTAGTTTATTTTAAGAACCACAGGTTCAAATTTTACATGTAATATCTCATTTGAAAGGTATTGCAGGTAAGTACTTTAGGAACTTTGAATCATTTCATTAGCATGTATACTTTTCACATAAAACACAATAAGCTGTTTTAAAAGTGGACACAGTGCAATTTTCACAGTTCCTGGGGGAGGTAAAGTAATGTTAGTTTTAACAGGTAAGTAAGTCACTTACAGGTTTCAGTTTTTGGTCCAAGGTAGCCCACCGTTGGGGGTTCAGAGCAACCCCAAAGTTACCACACCAGCAGCTCAGGGCCGGTCAGGTGCAGAGGTCAAAGAGGTGCCCAAAACGCATAGGCTTCAATGGAGAGAAGGGGGTGCCCCGGTTCCAGTCTGCCAGCAGGTAAGTACCCGCGTCTTCGGAGGGCAGACCAGGGGGTTTTGTAGGGCACCGGGGGGACACAGGTCAGCACAAAAAGTACACCCTCAGCAGCGCTGGGGCGGCCGGGTGTAGTGTGCAAACACGCGTCGGGTTTGTAATGGTTTTCAATGAGAGATCAAGGGATCTCTTCAGCGTTGCAGGCAGGCAAGGGGGGGGGCTCCTCGGGGTAGCCACCACCTGGGCAAGGGAGAGGACCTCCTGGGGGTCACTCCTGCGCAGGAGTTCCGTTTCTTTAGGTGCTGGGGGCTACGGGTGCAGAGTCTTTTCCAGCCGTCGGGAAATGGAGTTCAGGCAGTCGCGGTCAGGGGGAGCCTCGGGATTCCCTCTGCAGGCGTCGCTGTGGGGGCTCAGGGGGGACAACTTTGGTTACTCACAGTCGTAGAGTCGCCGGAGGGTCCTTCCTGAAGTGTTGGTTCTCCACCAGTCGAGTCGGGGTCGCTGGGTGCAGTGTTGCAAGTCTCACGCTTCTTGCGGGGAATTGCAGGGGTCTTTAAATCTGCTCCTTGAAACAAAGTTGCAGTTCTTGTGGAGCAGTGCCGCTGTCCTCGGGAGTTTCTTGTCTTTCTTGAAGCAGGGCAGTCCTCTAAGGATTCAGAGGTCGCTGGTACTTTGGAAAGCGTCGCTGGAGCAGGTTTCTTTTGGAAGGCAGGAGACAGGCCGGTAGGACTGGGGCCAAAGCAGTTGGTGTCTTCTGTTCTTCCTCTGCAGGGGTTTTTCAGCTCAGCAGTCGTCTTCTTCAGGTAAGTTGCAGGAATCTAAAGTTTTAGGTTCAGGGGAGCCCTTAAATACTAAATTTAAGGGCGTGTTTAGGTCTGGGGGGTTAGTAGCCAATGGCTACTAGCCCTGAGGGTGGGTACACCCTCTTTGTGCCTCCTCCCAAGGGGAGGGGGGTCACATCCCTAATCCTATTGGGCGAATCCTCCATCTGCAAGATGGAGGATTTCTAAAAGTTAGTCACCTCAGCTCAGGACACCTTAGGGGCTGTCCTGACTGGCCAGTGACTCCTCCTTGTTGTTTTCTTTGTTTCCTCCGACCTTGCCGCCAAAAGTGGGGGCCGTGGCCGGAGGGGGCGGGCAACTCCACTAGCTGGAGTGTCCTGCGGTGCTGTGACAAAGGGGTGAGCCTTTGAGGCTCACCGTCAGGTGTTACAGCTCCTGCCTGGGGGAGGTGTTAGCATCTCCACCCAGTGCAGGCTTTGTTACTGGCCTCAGAGTGACAAAGGCACTCTCCCCATGGGGCCAGCAACATGTCTCTAGTGTGGCAGGCTGCTTGAACCAGTCAGCCTACACAGATAGTCGGTTAAGGTTTCAGGGGGCACCTCTAAGGTGCCCTCTGGGGTGTAGTTTACAATAAAATGTACACTGGCATCAGTGTGCATTTATTGTGCTGAGAAGTTTGATACCAAACTTCCCAGTTTTCAGTGTAGCCATTATGGTGCTGTGGAGTTTGTGTAAAACAGACTCCCAGACCATATACTCTTATGGCTACCCTGCACTTACAATGTCTAAGGTATTGCTTAGACACTGTAGGGGCACAGTGCTCATGCACTGGTGCCCTCACCTATGGTATAGTGCACCCTGCCTTAGGGCTGTAAGGCCTACTAGAGGGGTGACTTATCTATACCTGCATAGGCAGTGAGAGGCTGGCATGGCACCCTGAGGGGAGTGCCATGTCGACTTACTCGTTTTGTTCTCACCAGCACACACAAGCTGGCAAGCAGTGTGTCGGTGCTGAGTGAGGGGTCTCCAGGGTGGCATAAGACATGCTGCAGCCCTTAGAGACCTTCCTTGGCATCAGGGCCCTTGGTACCAGGGGTACCACTTACAAAGGACTTATCTGGATGCCAGGGTGTGCCAATTGGGGAATCAAAAGTACAGGTTAGGGAAAGAACACTGGTGCTGGGGTCTGGTTAGCAGGCCTCAGCACACTTTCAATTCAAAACATAGCATCAGCAAAGGCAAAAAGTCAGGGGGTAACCATGCCAAGGAGGCATTTCCTTACATCCTCCTTGTGCACAACAGATTCCTGTGGCAGTGTGCACCACGCAGACCAGATTCTCTGGTCCCACGTCCCCTGATGTGTATCACTCCCCTACTGAAGTATTTCACTAGTACTTCTACTGTAGTGTGCCTTTGAAGTTGGGGGTGGTTGATAGGTTCTCCCTTTAAACGACAGATTTCTAATCACGCCCACCCCCTCCACCCCCACTCCACCCCGGCCCCCCAAATTTCATTCCGGTCTTTCATGGGGCCCTGAATTACAAGTCTTAATCTTTAGTGGGGTCATGAGATGGCTCCCAGATGCCAAGTGTCAAAACCTCTCCCTCAAATGTAGCCAGCCAGGCCCTCAAATGGCAGAGGTTTGTTGTTCCAGTGGCATGCCCAATGTTTATAGCTGTCGCTGGGGAATGCACAGATGTGCATCTCCAGTGTGGGTTAGAGCTTTGTAGAAAGAATTTTAGAGCAGATAAAGGCCCACTTTCCAGAAGGGGCATTTCTAAGCTCATAATGACAAAACCACCTTTATGAGGCTGCTCCAAACCAATCCACTTTTACAGTTTGGAGAGATTTCGATCAGTCCCTCATGTTAGCCTTATGGGGAGAGCAACTTTCAGAGGTAGGGAAAACACACATGGGTATTCTTCACTACCTGGACACAGAACACCTCTGTGTACCCGCCCTTCCTTTCACCTACCCCTGGCTTCACCCCTTCAGGGTTTACCCTAGGGATGCCCCATTGGTAGTGGAAGGGCTCCTTAGGGTTGGCTGGGAATTTATACAGGCCAACCCGAGCATACCTGCAATTTCGCACACACTGGCCTGCAGTGGCAGACGGGACAAATGTTTACAACACCATGGTGCAAGCATACACACTCATGCCTGCAATGGCAGGGTTAGCACACGTTTGAAAACACCCTTGGCGCAAGTGCGCACACACTGGTAAACAGCACTTCCTAACATGTGTAAGGAGGGCTTGCACGCTTTCACACTGAACTTACAATGGGAAAATTCTGAGAGCCCTAAGGCCACTAAAAGAGAAATCAGCAAAACCTATAAGAAGAGCTGATCTCCTAATAGGGAAAACCCATGTAGGGGTTCTTCACTACCAATGCATGGAACTCCCATGTGTACCTGCCCATCTTTTCGTCTACCACCTGCTCCGTCCTTCAGAGGGTGCTCTAGGGATAGTGGAAGCCCCACTAAGGGTTGGCTTAGGAGGGAGTCATGGCAACCTGAGTACAACCGCAACTGCGCCTTCACAGGCCTGCAGTGGCGGGCCTGATACATGTTTGACTGACTATTCTTGTGGTAGGCACACTCAGTGTTGCTTCCCACTCATAGACAGGGCCATACCTGCCCTGGGCATGTGATTTACCTTTTTACAGGACACTCCAGGGTACAGCACTGAAACCAATCCCGTAAGCACCCCTTCCTGGCATGTGAAGGATGTAGTGCACACTTTTCCACTGCATTACAGGGGGGGAAGTGCCCAGAGTCCTGAGGCCACGAAAATAGTCAACAAAAAAACAGGAGGAAAAAGCTAAAGGTTTTAGGCAAATCACCTAAGAAGGGCCATGCCCAACATTAGGCTTATATGTCACCTTGTCACTGATAGACACCAATGTCTGGTGTACTGTCGGAGAAACACGAGGACCATTGTGGATCTTTTGCTAGCAAATGCAAGTCAAAAGGAGCATTACAAGCATAAACTGAGGGGTGAATGACCTAGCAAAATGTGGATATTGAAGAGGATACTGAGTTTGTTATGTAATTATGTGGAATAGGGGACGAATAGGACTCTCTCTTCTGTGAAGTGAAGATTAGAGTTAAAGGGTAATGGCTGTCTCAACATAATAGTACAACATTATTAGAAATGCAAAGATGCATACATATCCGGATGAGTTACTTAAAGAACGTGACACATGGTGATTCGCCTATGGTTGGAAGAACATTAATGTTGTAGATTTTTTTTAACTGACAGTGAATTTAAAGGTATGAAAAGAAGGGTCAAAGTATATGTCACTAAGGATGGAGCGTGTTTGTTAGGTTGACAGTGGCAAAGGGCTACAGGAAATAGACTTCAGTCATCCCTGTTCAGATTTTAAGTGTGGGTGGATCAGATAACAGGAAAGTCTATACAATTTGAAAGGAAAGGTTCTGTAAAGTGTGTATTGACAAGTAGGGAATGCTGAAAGTTTATAAACGTAAGATGCTTCTCAAGCATGGGTGATACGTAAAGTGCCCAAAGGCAAATAGTTATGGGTAACCAAAATGTAATCTCAATGAAATATTGCATCCTAATTATCATTTACAAAACATTTTACCCCAATATAGCAAGTAATAGAAAATCTACACTCCACTGGACAATATTTTGTCAATTATACTTAGGACATAATATTTCTGCCAGACAATATTTTTGCTCTTGATAGTCTGACAAAATCCACTGGGAGAGGAACGTAAAGCTAGAACTAGATGGGCAGTGCAGGTTGGAGGAACTAGAGGCTTCAGAGTGGATAACTCCTGTGGTTTTGGCAAGGAAGTCCGATGGGAAAATTAGAATGTTTGTGGTTCTTGGAGATGTAAACGCTAACATTTGAGACTGGTACCCTTTGCCAGACATTAACAATAAGTTAGCTGAACTGAGGAAACAAACTGCTTTCTGAACTTTTGACCTCTCCTCCGCATACCACCAGATTCCACTAAGTTAAGACTGCAGCCTGTTTACTTTTTCTTTTTTTGTACCCCAGACTGAGTTTATAGGTTTAAGCCCGTGCCTTTTGGGTTAGCCTCTGCACCTGCAGTATTCCAAATATAAGTGCTTCAGTTATGTTATTTTATGGATATTTTTTAATATTTTCAAGGTGACGCTCTTGCGCATGGAAGATAAGGGAAAAGGCCTAACGTTATACTTGATGACACTAAACATTTTGATGAAGAGCGGTTCGATCACAAAGGGAAAAAATGCAGCCTGCAGGTGGCTGGTGTTCAGAGTGTAGGACAACATATTGGCTGTGAAGGGCTAAACCCCAAAGAGTGCCTTGTAACAATGATTAAAGATGTTCAGAGTTCATGAAATAAGGATCAGTTGCATCCTTTCTTTTGACTGGCAGAACAGTACCCAAAGTTCTTTGCAGATGTTGCCAAGAAAACACCAGTTTTTCATAACTTGATGAAAACATTTTTCTGAGATAAGAAATGTTAACAACAACTGAAATAAGTGTTGTGGCATCCCTAAAGCATGGGGACACTAGGTGTAAGACAACGTGGAAGATACCAGCAACCTAGAGCTTGGAAAAGTAGTTGCAAGAGAAAAAAAGGTGAGAAGAAGACTGTAGCTTACATTTGAATGGAATTAAGGTATGTAGGTGCCAGTTACTTCCTGATGCAGATGTAAGTGTTTACCTTCTAGTGGGTAGTTTTGTACTATGGCTATGTGTAAGGGGACTGAATGCTTTGTGTGTATGGACCTCAAATTGTTACTGGATTTGCTTACTGTTAAAGAGGCATGCTGCAGAACACTGAGTGGGTGCCCGAGGTTATGACTGTGATGACAGACTGCTTCTCCAGGTTGTCTGTTGTGTCAGTAGAACACAAGTTGAAGGACAACCTTTACGTTATGGAGAATGTAGAAATGAAAAGAGAAGGTGGCAAAAGGGATGAGAGGATGTGAAATGAGGAGGGCATGTTGCTATGAATGGCAGTAGAGTAGGTTAAGTCTGCAAGGCCAAGCAAAGGGAAATAGGATGATGAGGAGAAGCTGTATGGTAATGTGGCATTATCATGGCATGATGGTGCGTTGCCCCACACGTAAGTATTAGCTGTGCCCTTGGGGTTGTTTGGAAGTATTCCAGATGTGGCACATGATGGTCATTGTGGAATGAGAGCAATAAAAAGCATATGAATGATAACTTTTGGTGGCTTAAATTTGATTGAGAGATCAAAAATGTTCATCAGTGTATGACGTGCACTTACAGCTATAAGTTGCTAAAAAAGATTTCATATCCTTTTAAGGAAGTGGAAAACATTTGGAATAAATTGCTTTGGACATTTCAAAAGCACACAGTATGTGGCAGTTGTACATTATTATTCCCACTTTCTGAAAAATAATTTTGTGGGTCATGTGGATCCTAGGGTTGTGATCCAGATCTTGTTTGCACGGCAAGGAGTTCCAGATGACCTGCTAAGTGACAATGAGGGGCAGCTGGTCTCCTGAGAGATATAATCTTTCTGGTTAATCAACCCATCCAGGCAAGTATTAGCAACAGAGCAGTGGATTGGTGAAGAGGTAGAACAGGGTGTTTAAAGAAAGAATTATAATTAGCAATGTTCGTTGGGCTACAAAGAAGAGCACCTGTAAAGAAACTGATTTGGGTGTACTGTCCCAACAGCAAACGTGACTACTGGAATAACAGTGTATACGTTGATTTAGGATAGAAACAAAAACATATCCTAAGCCAAAGGAATGCAGTATTCTGATTAAATGATTAGGTGGTGATCGATGAAAGGAGAAATACATTAAACCAGGTATCCTGGGCCAGGGCTAAGTTATTATAGAAATCAGGAAGGGACTGAATAATTTCTCCAGGCTTTTGCAGGTGTAAAACAGTTGGTAGATATGTGGGGGTGTCCGAAGTAAATGTATGGAACTTGGAGAAGGTGGTACAAATTCTCACCTGCATGCTAGAGGAGAAAGAACAAGTGTATGCTCACAATGTGAAATAGGAGGGGAAAATCCATGGATCATGGAGTCAAGCAGTTGAAGTGACCTAAAAAGTAATTCATGTATGGATACAGGATTATGTGGCATGGTAATACTTTGACACATTTTTCGTGTTTCCATTTTATTTTGTATGACTGTATTATGCACCTTGTCTCTGTATTTTTGGTACTGTGTTTGTCAAGTGTAGCACCTATGTCCTGATTATTGGTTTACTTTAGGGGCAGGAAATTGTGTTGATATTTTAGTGATGTATTATATGATATACAAGATAAATTCTGTAACGGAATCTGGGTATGTGTCCTAAGATTAACTTATGTTGATTGTTTTATGTAATAGCTTTCTGAATAAAAAATATTTGATGATGATGTTAAGACTGCTTCCAATGCCGTTAGTCCGTATTAAGAGAAGAAATGTCTTGTGCACTTTCCAAACATTGTGCTTTGTATCACGTGGAATGGTATGATAATTCTGGATTGCGTGGCAAATGCTGGAAGTTCCCTCCTGATGTATCTGTATCTCTTTTTCTATTAAATCTGTTTTCACCTTCAGTCTGTTCACATACTTTTTCGGTTAACAGGTGGATGGGCATTTCTAAGCAGTGCATTGTAGCTTAAGATGCTACGCAGGTCCTCTGGCAGTATTACATGTTGAGGATTTGTAAGAGCACGGATAACAAATAAAATATTTAGGATAACCAAAGCTTCACTTATTTACTTTCTTTTCATCGTATCCATTATTTGCTTCCTAATTTCTCTGCCTCTGATCTTTTTCCCCAGTCCTTTCAATCCCTTGGTCTTCTCTTCCCTTCGAAGCTCCTGTTTCTCTCCACATCGTTCTCCTTGGAGTTTCAGGTCTTTTCCCCTTGGGGCTTCTCCTTTTCTCTGACCCATTCCACTGTCTGGCTTCTCCCCTTCCTTCTTCTGGTTCATCTTAGCACCCCTCCACGCCATTGGATGCTTTTGTAAATGTATGTGAAAGATATTCACATGTGATAAGGTGTTGTAAATTGAAACAGTATATGCCAGGACATAGTATTTTTCTGTCCTAGTAGAACTTGCTGAGCCAGGATACTAGCCCTGGCATTCTAATGCAGGCCTTTACTGACATGAAGAATGCTTCTGAGGTTGCTAAATCCGGCACTGTTATACAGCTGAGATCTTAGCAACAGTGACTCATCTTGTTGTCTCTGATAATCACAACTCTTGTGTTGTAAAACTGATTTAATTTTTATTTTTATTTTGAAGGAATGAATGGGACCAGTACCTTGTACCTGCAGACCATCCAGGTGGAACCTGCATTCCTCCTGGCTGGGTTCTACCCAGCCTGCCGACCAGTGACGCATGGGCAGCTGCTGTTGGACAGACAGACTAATGTGCTTATTGGAAGCAGATATCCTTTTGCAGATCCTAAACAGTGATCTTACTTCCACTTGTTGGGGTGCTCATTGCAGGACAGAGCAACCTATTTGTTCTACACCTGTGTGTTGGGCTCAACCTGTCTGAAGACTGTCTCCTAACATCCAACGTCAGAGGAGTTAACTCTCTTTGCCCAAGAAAGGTGGTGTATCATTAGCACCATTGTTTATATATTGAAAGATATGAACACTGCACTGTTGACTCAACCAGTCCCCCGAGTATCTTTTATAGCATAGAAGATTAAATTGAGTATACATATACCATATTTCTTTGGGAAAGAAAATACTGCATTTATTCATATTGGATTTTGGTCAGTGTTTTGTTTTGTTGACGAGAATTAAACATAATTCTATTGATTTGTATTTTCAATTGCCCTGAATGAAAGACCGTAGGCTTTTATACATGGGAACATAAATGTGCAGTGAGATGAAATAAACTAATTAAAATGCAAAAAAGCTGTTGGTTGGGAAAAAGAAAGCTTTCACAGTTGTTCGATTAGAAGGCCTATCCAGAAGGCAATTGCGTACTGTCTTAGGACAACCTTGAGACAAGGTTAGATATATATTGTAAATTAAGGAGTGTTGCAAGTACTAGCATCCCCCTATTGTGATTAAGACATTAGTGGAAGAGGTGTTGCATATACAGGTTGTCACTTGTTAGTGATATGACTGACAGGCAAATAATCTCTCATACAGAGGGCCTGATTTCAAACTCATCAGGCAGGTTACTCAATCACAGCAGTGACGGATATCCTGTCTACTGAAATCATACTATATCTAAAATAGTCAAAGCAAGCCACGATTGGCAAACCATTCTTCACCTTGATCTGTAGCTGAAAATTAAAGATTCTGTGAAGTTTGCAATATGCTTCATTGTCACCACCAAAATCTCACAGAGGAAGCACTCACTGACCAAATAGCTACATATCGGAGGAATGGCAGATACACATTTGCCTCCTGTAATATTTGAAAGAGACACAGCATATGTTGGGTGCACTCAAAGGGGGACACTGAAAAAGTGATGTGATGGGAACTGTGCAGCTTCGTGGGTAGGATTTTGGTGGCAACAGTGGAGCATATGGCAAACTTGTGTATACCCTGCAGTGGCGGCTTCCTGTTACCCCCTAACTCTCATAAGCCCATTTTGCTTTCATCTGATACCCAGACAGTGTAGCTCCCTGCAGCTCACACCTTCTAGACCGCTATATGGAATATCATCCTTTAGATTCCCATCCATCTTGTTGATACTGATGAAGAAGGAAATAATGATGGGGTTATGTCCACAGGTTTCAGGCTTAAAGCTTTTTATGTGTGTATATAACTTTTTAGTGTTCAAGCCAGATTCTTGATTGACTCTGGTTGCTGAAGAAAGATAATTAAATTGTGATGCAAGTATCCTGCCTTTAAGCCTAGCCTCTATTAATATGTCGTCCATGCCCACCCTGAGG
Source organism: Pleurodeles waltl (assembly GCF_031143425.1). Lineage (NCBI taxonomy): Eukaryota > Metazoa > Chordata > Amphibia > Caudata > Salamandridae > Pleurodeles > Pleurodeles waltl. Next base: position 528,796,824 of record NC_090440.1, read on the forward strand.
CTGTGTCTGCTGAAAAGGCCTTGCTTTTCCACCCACATTTTTGCTTTCCCATTACTATCCATTCAAGACACTGTCATTAATTTACCTCATGTGTTATGTTTGTTTATCTTGCATAGTGTATGTGTTTATTTGTGTGTTTCCTCTTTGGGCCCCTGTTTTATCTAACAACTGGTAATATGTTTGCCTTTTCTATGATCAGAACAGTGGCACCAGATTGACAAAATCAAAATTTACAGCTAGACTAATTGCCTATTTTCAAAGGAGTGAGTGAAGAATCATGAGAGGCTGTGCTAAGGCTTATGAAGGGAACATGCCTTACCATCGCTGTGCCATTAATGCTTGGACAAAATGACTTCTTTAGCCAGTGCTTGATAATCAAGTTGCTCCTTTCATTTTGGATGGATGTGTATGAGATAGCAGATTTTAAAATGTATCTTGGTCTCTGAAGGTACGGCGTAGGTCTCAAGATTGGTGCCATGTGGTTAAATTGATTTTTTTGATGAAATGCGTCTTGTGTGAAGAATGGCTTTGGTTGGGTTAAACCGCATTGCTTAGGACAGTCTATTTGGCATCTGCCAACTGCATAGTCAAAGTCCTGAAATATAGGAGATTGTGCATAAAATTCAGAAGCACCATGAAAAATATGATCTGTTGACCTCTCACTTTAGTATCTGGAATTGTTGGCAGCCAAAGATGTAAAACCAGAGATGTGAAGCTAGACTCTGGGACAGGTGTGGATGCACTGGATCAAAACACTAGAATGAACTAGTTATGGCACAGTAGGCTGTCCTGGTACTCTAAAACACTGAAGATCAGCCCCTGACATTATATTTCTCCACCCCCTTTTTTCTTCATTTGTGCTTCTGTGGTGAACTGATTAGAGGGGGAGCAAGGGGATGTTTGGTATAGACATAATCACAAAGGGATTATGAAAACTCCATTACATAATGTATTTTTTGTGCCTCTTTGATTTCATGTAAAGAAGTGACAGTAGGCCCTTTTAAAGAGTTTGGCAGGAGCTTGCTCCACCTTGGGAGGATGTGCTAACAAGACCAAATATATGGGGATTTGGCAGTCACTTGGTCAACCCTGCCTCATGTTTTAGTCTACGCCTGTTCAACTCCAGTGCAACTGGGGCCAAAATATGGGGTTATCCTTTGTCCGGGAGTCCTAAAAGTAAGCAACAGTATTGTTCGGCTGCCAAGCTGCACTCCTAAAATGTTGTCTTTAATGAGTATTCATTACTTGTCTAGTAATTGTAAACTGTCGTTTGGCTACTGTTTTTGATTACAAATCAATGCTATATAGTTATGCACTTAAGTAAATCATTTGCTACTTAAAATAAATAAAAAAACTAAGAAACAAAATAAATAATTGGGGTGTGCAAAAACAGATGTCAAACCATTTAATTAAGGAAACATGGCAGAGGATCCTTGGATACACTGCCACACTACAATTAAACATCAGTCATTGCAAACTTAAAAAATATGGTACAATTACAGTCAACTAGGAATACTTTGAAACATTTCAAATAAAATCCATAGCAACTGGGATACAGCAATGATTTTGGAAATGTTTATATTACTATAACAGATTAAAACAAAAACAATGATACTCAAAAGATGAAAACAATATCTCTTCAATAGCAATTGTGATAAAAGCCTAAATTCACCTTGTCAATCTTACTAATTTAATGATTTAACAAAGAGACAATGTGCATGCGTCCCCAGTGATCTCACTGTGAATCCCCCCTCCTCCAGCCCCCGCCCCTCTTCGAGTTTTGTACTAAAATGTAGAAATGAAGAGAAAAAATGTTATTAATCTATATCAAATATTTACTGAGGGTAGATTCAACATAAGATTTACAAAAGCCTCTTAAAATGTTGTGCTAAAATATTTAAACCAGATTGGTGCAATATATTTATTTCTCATTCTGCACAAACCAGGACAAATAAAAATAAAAATAAATCCTGAATTACATCTTGAAAATGAGCATTACAATATTGGCAGCTCTGGGAACCCTACAACTCTTTCTTTTACCCAAGAGTTGTCACGCCATGATGCATGCCAAATTTAAACGTCATAAAAATCCACTGTGGGAACCGATCTAGGTTCCCGTTTAAATAAAATAGCTTTACACCAAACTCAGAAAATTGGCAACTGTTTTGAAGTCTTGAGATCAGCCCACAATGAATCAGATGACTCTGACAGCTCTTAATTTTTGTCAATTTTTTTAAAATGCTAAATATTTAACAGAATTACTTGCACAAATATCCCCACTTGGCATATGTAACTGATGAGCAGCATAGAAAAGTAGTTTACAGAAAGTGAAAACCTTTACGAAGTCACAGGAGATAACTTTCCAGAACACTTTAATAGAATTTCCATTGCTTAGAAATAGCCTCTTTGTGTAACGTAAAATTTGAGCATTGGCTTTGAAATTCATGCCACTTAAAGCTAATTCCAATCTAATCATGTCAATAGATGAAGACTGCCATATATCTAAATATGGTATACATAATTTGGATTCAATGATTGTATATTTTTTCAAAACAGATACTGAGTGTGCCTCTACACCATACAGTGCTATGGATGGAATTTTTGCAGTGTACAGCTTAACTAAAGAGGGGATATCCGTAGCTCCCACACTTTGAGAAATGTTTTGCAATCCCATCCGGTCGCAATAGCTCTAGAGACTTGTACTTTAACACGGGTAGCCCAACATACATTATTACAAATATCCATCTCTAAATAGTTGTAGAACTTTACTATTCCAAGTTTTAAATGATTACAAAACCACGACACCTATTTGTTACTCTGGCGGTCCCCATGATCTTTATTATCTTTTTATCTTCATTACTGTTAAGTTATAATTTTCTCAGTAGTTATAGAGAGCTGCTAACTGCCTGTGCAGACCTATCTGAGTAAGTGCCATTAAGATTGTAATCCACATACAATTAGCAAAGAAAGTCTTTTTGAAACCAGCTTCTGTGAATGAGAATTAACTGTACTCATCCAATCGGGAAGTCACTAGGTCTAAGGAAAATAGCAAAGGAGCTAAAACGCACCCTTGTTTTAACTCATTTTGGGCTGAGCTTGAACCTAATAAAACTCATAACCAGTTTTTAGAATACAAATTTGTTAAAGGACGGATCATAAAGTCTGGAATACCCCATTTTAAAAACGTTTGCCATAACTATAGTGATCAACTTTATCAAATGGATTACCAAAATCTACAAATACCACAAATAGTTTCAATTTTTTACCTTCACATAGTTTTCAGCGATCATCATTAGGGCTAGTATGTTTTCCAAAGTAGTAAAACCCTCCCTATATCCACATTGTTCGATTAGGAGTAGGTCCTTTGACTGAACACAAGCTAACAACCATGTTAAGAGGCTTTTTGCAAATATTTTACCAGTTGCATCCAGTATTGGACAATAACTTTTGGGCTCATTCCAGTCACCCTTCTTGAAGATGGGGCGTAACATAACTCCCTTTCCAAGAATAAGGAGTGGAACCAGACTCTAGGCAAAAATCAAATAAACGTTTAAAAATAAGTCACCTGTGTTTGGGGCCATTAATTTAATGTAGCGACCACCCCAATTTCATCCGGGCCTACTGCTTTTGAGTTCTTCGAGTCATTGATTGCTTTGATAATTTCAGCAATTGACAGGTCTTCCTAACTCATAACTTAAAAGACTGAGTTAGATATTTCCAGAACAGGAACAGAAACCTTAGAGACTGCATACAGGTCATTAATCTAGACCAGCCAGAGATTTTCGTCAAATGGTATAGATTTTAGATGTTGGCTTTGCTTAAACAGCACTGAAACTGAGATCCTGCTTGTTGGCCCTCAAAAATGAAAGAATCGTGCTATGACCTGGCCTCTCTCTTTCTAGGCACCCATGTGTTCCCTTCTGATTCATTCAGAAACCTTGCAGACATTTTTTTACTTCATCTTATCCTTCTCCATTAAGATTAACTCTGTGATCCTACTTGCCTCTGTGGGATTCTTCCACAACTACAGGCTCTACACCCACAAAACTCCTCCCTCTGGAACTTTCTGCTAGTGCACCAACAGCAATTAAACTTTCAACAGATTGTTTTGGTTACAAATGATGAGCCACTTCTTCTGCCAGGTGTTTGCACCTGAATGATTTTTAATTGGCACTGTGTTCATTTCTCTGCCACCTCTTTCAATCTGTAATATCCTTTGGTCACCCGAATGAGTTGGGAAACTCCAAATAAAGTCAATAATAAATAAAATGAATCTTAATTATGTTTCACCCTTGGAGGCTCAAACATTTTCTTTCTTTTTATCTTGGCAGGTAAAGCTACTGTTGCATAATTTAAAAGTTTTATCAAGAAGTAACCTTCTGGAATAATACTATCTTTTTAATACCCGAGTGGTCAGATTCTAGCATTTTTTGAAAATCCAAGACAGGCCAAAGGGTAGGCCTCTTACTGGCGTAATGATAATTTTATGGGCAATATATAATCTTCAAATACTCTTGTCTGGCCCTGTCCAACCTGTCTCTTCTCTGGTTTCTGCTGCGTGTGAAAAGTTGTTGGAGAATGTAATACATCTTCTCAAATTGACAACTTCTGAGATTGCATTGTACATTTCCATTGTCCTCCATGATCTTGCCAGGTAGTCTAAAACAATACAGTGGAACAAACCACTCTCTTGCTACTAATGTTGTTCCAGAATTGAGTCAAGTGCTTCTTTTTTTCCAAATGGACAGTGTAGGAAGTTGGCTCTGTATGTGCTATTTCAAAGTAAGGAATAGCATGCACAGAGTCCAAGGGTTCCCCTTAGAGGTAAAATAGTGGTAAAAAGAGATAATACTAATGCTCTATTTTGTGGTAGTGTGGTCGAGCAGTAGGCTTATCCAAGGAGTAGTGTTAAGCATTTGTTGTACATACACATAGACAATAAATGAGGTACACACACTCAGAGACAAATCCAGCCAATAGGTTTTGTTATAGAAAAATATCTTTTCTTACTTTATTTTAAGAACCACAGGTTCAAATTTAACATGTAATATCTTGTTTGAAAGGTATTGCAGGTAGGTACATTAGGAACTTTGAATCATTTCAATTGCATGTATACTTTTCAAGTTATTCACAAATAGCTATTTAAAAAGTGGACACTTAGTGCAATTTTCACAGTTCCTGGGGGAGGTAAGTTTTTGTTAGTTTTACCAGGTAAGTACGACACTTACAGGGTTCAGTTCTTGGTCCAAGGTAGCCCACCGTTGGGGGTTCAGAGCAACCCCAAAGTTACCACACCAGCAGCTCAGGGCCGGTCAGGTGCAGAGTTCAAAGTGGTGCCCAAAACGCATAGGCTTCAATGGAGAGAAGGGGGTGCCCCGGTTCCAGTCTGCCAGCAGGTAAGTACCCGCGTCTTCGGAGGGCAGACCAGGGGGGTTTTGTAGGGCACCGGGGGGGACACAAGCCCACACAGAAATTTCACCCTCAGCGGCGCGGGGGCGGCCGGGTGCAGTGTTAGAACAAGCGTCGGGTTCGCAATGGAAGTCAATGAGAGATCAAGGGATCTCTTCAGCGCTGCAGGCAGGCAAGGGGGGGCTTCCTCGGGGAAACCTCCACTTGGGCAAGGGAGAGGGTCTCCTGGGGGTCACTTCTGCAGTGAAAGTCCGGTCCTTCAGGTCCTGGGGGCTGCGGGTGCAGAGTCTTTTCCAGGCGTCGGGACTTAGGTTTCAGAGAGTCGCGGTCAGGGGAAGCCTCGGGATTCCCTCTGCAGGCGGCGCTGTGGGGGCTCAGGGGGGACAGGTTTTGGTACTCACAGTCGTAGAGTAGTCCGGGGGTCCTCCCTGAGGTGTTGGTTCTCCACCAGCCGAGTCGGGGTCGCCGGGTGCAGTGTTGCAAGTCTCACGCTTCTTGCGGGGAGATTGCAGGGTTCTTTAAAGCTGCTCCTTTGGATAAAGGTGCAGTCTTTTTGGAGCAGGTCACCGGTCTTCGGGAGTTTCTTGTCGTCGTCGAAGCAGGGCAGTCCTCAGAGGATGCAGAGGTCGCTGGTCCCTTTGGAAGGCGTCGCTGGAGCAGAGTTCTTTGGAAGGCAGGAGACAGGCCGGTGAGTTTCTGGAGCCAAGGCAGTTGTTGTCTTCTGGTCTTCCTCTGCAGGGGTTTTCAGCTAGGCAGTCCTTCTTCTTGTAGTTGCAGGAATCTGAAATCTTAGGTTCAGGGAAGCCCTTAAATACTAAATTTAAGGGCGTGTTTAGGTCTGGGGGGTTAGTAGCCAATGGCTATTAGCCCTGAGGGTGAGTACACCCTCTTTGTGCCTCCTCCTAAGGGGAGGGGGTCACATCCCTAATCCTATTGGGGGAATCCTCCATCTGCAAGATGGAGGATTTCTAAAAGTTAGAGTCACCTCAGCTCAGGACACCTTAGGGGCTGTCCTGACTGGCCAGTGACTCCTCCTTGTTATTCTCATTATTTTCTCCGGCCTTGCCGCCAAAAGTGGGGGCCGGGGTCGGAGGAGGCGGGCAACTCCACTAGCTGGAGTGTCCTGCGGTGCTGTGACAAAGTGGTGAGCCTTTGAGGCTCACCGCCAGGTGTTACAGCTCCTGCCTGGGGGAGGTGTTAGCATCTCCACCCAGTGCAGGCTTTGTTACTGGCCTCAGAGTGACAAAGGCACTCTCCCCATGGGGCCAGCAACATGTCTCTAGTGTGGCAGGCTGCTGGAACCAGTCAGCCTACACAGATAGTCGGTTAAGTTTCAGGGGGCACCTCTAAGGTGCCCTCTGTGGTGTATTTTACAATAAAATGTACACTGGCATCAGTGTGCATTTATTGTGCTGAGAAGTTTGATACCAAACTTCCCAGTTTTCAGTGTAGCCATTATGGTGCTGTGGAGTTCGTGTAAAACAGACTCTCAGACCATATACTCTTATGGCTACCCTGCACTTACAATGTCTAAGGTTTGGCTTAGACACTATAGGGGCACAGTGCTCATGCACTGGTACCCTCACCTATGGTATAGTGCACCCTGCCTTAGGGCTGTAAGGCCTGCTAGAGGGGTGTCTTACCTATACTGCATAGGCAGTGAGAGGCTGGCATGGCACCCTGAGGGGAGTGCCATGTCGACTTACTCATTTTGTTCCCACTAGCACACACAAGCTGGTAAGCAGTGTGTCTGTGCTGAGTGAGGGGTCTCTAGGGTGGCATAATACATGCTGCAGCCCTTAGAGACCTTCCCTGGCATCAGGGCCCTTGGTACCAGGGGTACCAGTTACAAGGGACTTATCTGGATGCCAGGGTGTGCCAATTGTGGAATCAAAAGTACAGGTTAGGGAAAGAACACTGGTGCTGGGGCCTGGTTAGCAGGCCTCAGCACACTTTCAATTCAAAACATAGCATCAGCAAAGGCAAAAAGTCAGGGGGTAACCATGCCAAGGAGGCATTTCCTTACAGACAGGTTTACCTAGGAAGACCAATCCAGTGAGTAAACTGGTGATCACTTCTCTGCAAAAATCATCTGTCCTGGATTTGGATCTCTCTTTTTGTGTATCAGTGATCCTCCGCTCTGTCCTAAAATTTGCCAAATGGACCGAATCTGCTGGCCACCATAGATTGTAGTCCTCATTTTGGTCTATATCAGTGCTACCCTTTAAGTAGGATCTAGCCCATTCCATGTACAAGAAATATCTTAAATGGGAGAAGGAAAGTCTTGGTTCCCCTCTGCCTGTTTTTAACAATGAGTCACTAGCTCATCCTTTTCCAGCTTAAAACTAGTTTAGGAAAAAGCCCTTCTGCGACCCAGGACCCTGTTCTAAATGGATGCGTGTCAGTCTGCTTGACCTGCAAAGATTGGAAGAATCATGTAACTGTAAGGAGAAACTAAAGTTTTAGTTTTATGAACAAGTGGGAAGAGGTATAAGGAGATTCATACCGTTGGCAGATGGACTGTAATTAGAAGCCTGTAGAAGGATGATTGGAGTTCCTAGGCCTTCTGTCCTGGAGAAGCTACAAGGCTGCAGTCATGAACTCTAGTCTTTCACACTGAACATAGGTTGTCAGGTCATATTCCCTTCCCACTGTGCTAAGGCCCCTGTTGTTCGAGTGTGCATCCTCTCGAGAGGCACCAGTCGGCATTATCTCCACTTGGCACCAGAACCTTTTAGAAAATTAAAACAGAGGGCATGAGAACATAGCCATAGAACAGAAGTAAACTTATAAAACTGGGGGCTCAGATAGGAACAGTAACATTGTCACTAAATATTTGAGTGCATTTCAGAAAGTAGCATGTTCTTGGTTGATCATATTGATGCTGCTTTGCTGCTTATACTGAGGGTTTTCCCTCAGTATATTCAGTTTAGGGGCCCTATCCTTTTGTTTTGCATCATCACCTTGTGCCATGGATGTCTAACGTTGCCCTGGCTTTCACGCCTGTGTCCTCTTCAACACACCTAAGTGTTTTGTTTTGATGCTTTTGACCCACAGTGCTCGGCCCTTCTCTCTCAATCATTCAATCATTTGCAATGCGCAGCACTGTCACCCCTGGGAGTACCTGGACACTGGGGTTGTGAGGTCTCAGTCGAAGAGCCAGGTCTTGAGTTTCTCTCTGAAGTCCACAAGGGAGAGTGCTGTTCCTAGATGGAGGGGCAGGTCGCTTGGCAGCGATGTAGTACAAGAAACCGCCACCACTGCGACTGCGACAGATGCAGGGGGTGTGCGCCAGGGTAAGGGAGGCAGAGCGCAGGTGTCTGGTGGGTTTATGGGTTGATGGAAGTTCATTCGGTGGTTCACGTAAGCCGATCCTTGATCATGTAGGGCTTTGAAGGAGTGTGTGAAGATCTTGAACTGGCATGTCTTCTGGATGAAGGAGTCAGTAGAGGTTTCTGAGTTAGGGAGTGATGTGGGTTCATTTGGGGAGGTACAGGATGACTCTGTCTGTGGCATTCTGTATGGCCTGGAGTCTCCTGAGGAGTTGGTGGTAGATGCCGGAGTAGTGTGTGGGTCCGAACTCGGTTGGGCACTGGCTGTTGTACCTTAGGGATGTGTTTCTTCCGAAGTTCAGTTCGTCAGTCTTGTCAGAATTGAGTTGAGGCAGTTAGCTCTCATCTAATTGGAGACACTAGTCATGGAGTTGTGGAAGTTTGGTCGGGCGAGAGGATGAGTTGTGTATCTGTGAAGGATATTATTTTGAGGCCGTGTGATCTGATGGTGTCCGCGAGGGGTGTTAATGTAAATGTTGAACAGGGTGGGGCTGAGGGATGATCCTTGGTACACCACAGATCATGTTTTTGGGTTCAGAGATGTAGGGAGTTAGTTGGATGCTCTACATGCAGGAGGCAATCCGCTTAAGTACTTTCCCCTGGATGGCGATGTTGTTGAGTCTGTTAATGAAGCTGTGGTGGGATACGGTGTTGAAAACTGCTCAGAGGTTGAGGAGGATCAGGGCTGCAGTTTCTCCAGAGCTGAGTTGAGGAGAGTTCTGATGTCGTCTGTGGCAGCGATCAGTGCAGTGTCCGTTCTGTGAATAGAAGGGAATTGTGATTGTCAGACGTCAGGCACATTTTTTTTTTTCCAGGAATTTGGTATGCTGATGGTTGATGGCCTTCTCAAGTACTTTGGCAGGGTAAGGGAGCAGAGAGGTTGTTCGATAATTTTTGAGTTTGCTGGTATTAGCAGAGGGGTACTTTAGGAGGGGTCTGATGTCTGCGTGTTTCCATCTATCAGGGAAGGCTGCCTTGATGATGGAGGTTTTGAGGATGCTGGTGAGTTCTGTGCCAATTTGACTTCTTTTGAGGTTGAAAACATGGTGGTGGCATGGGGGGGTGGGTGCTCTGGAGTGGATGGATGACCTGATTATTGAGGTGATCTGTGTGATGAGCAGAGTCCATGTGGTGATTGTTCTTTTGGTGTTCATGGGTTGGCCGAAGCTGTTGAGGTTGAGCTCTGTGGGTTGATTTCAAAGTTGTTGTAAATGGTGACATCTTGCTGTGAAAATAGTCCAAGAGGGTGTCGCAGAGTTCTTGTGATTGGTAAATTGTGTTCTCTGTGGCTGTCGGGCTGGAGTACTCCTTGACTATTTTGAATAGTTCTTTCGTGTGGTTGGCTGCTGTTTCCATGGAGTCATTGAGGGCGGCTCTCTTGTTTTCTCTGATGCACCGGTGATAGTTACTGATGGCTGATCTTCCTGTATCCTGTTCAGGTTCTGCCTCAGTTTGCCCATGTCCAGTTGTTCAACCTGCGTCTTGATCTAGTTTGGAATCTCTGTCTTAGTAGACACATAGTCAAACTAGGTGCACAATGCGATCCATTGGTAGCTCATTTTCTTAAAAAACATGCATTTCATGCTGATAGATGGTGAAGATAACTCAACGGTATTTCGAGTTTGCTCTATCCACTGCTAGGACAAACTCAGTTGTTTATCGTTCTAAGGTCAGTAACTGGGTTATGACTGATGTTAACATTGACACTTGTTAATCCTTCATCTATAAAGCAACATGATTTTGCCAATAATCATTATATAATTTATGTAACTAGAAAATGCCTTAAAACATGGAATATACTGTAAAATGTTTGGAGAACTGGGGTTATGGCTTGCTGGGGATGAATCCTTTGAAAATTATGGTTTTATGGTTATTTTGTGCACTATAAGCTTTGGGAATGGATGCAGGTCAAGTGGCAGTGAGAATCTGGTAATAGGGACGTTTCCTGACGAGAATCGTTGCAGATTCTGCTGCTTCACAAAGCTGTAGGTTTCTAGGTGGAGAAGGTGGTTGCTGTGCAATGCTTAGGTAAGATGAAGTTTCTTTGCTTTGGATGTGGGAAATTTGGGCAGACAGGTGTGTGTGTGTGTCTCTGTGTCTGTGTTATAATACTTTGTAATGAAGTGACTCTGAGGACTGGGTTGATGAGGTTGGATGGTGATTGCAGATGAATGCTTGGCTAGAATGTGTTGGACAGACTTAAGCTAGGTAGGACTGCTAACAGAGCTGTGTGGTACTCTAAGTATGACAAAAAAGCAATACAGCAGTACAAAGGGTGAGCCTACGTTTAGCTTTTTTCAGTTTCCCTAAAGTTCTAGGTGCACTGTTCATTATTAGTGGAAGCCTTGTTATTTGCCGTTAAAACCCAGTGCAAACAATATTCACACACACACAAATCCAGAATATACAGTGGCTATGCTTTAGTTATTTGCACATCCCAAAACTAACGCCCACATTTTTAGGTGTAATGTATATAGAACAATATTCCATTGGTGCCGCCATACAGGAAGAAAACCCTCTCAGGCTAACAAGTCCAAAAGCACGTCTGCCCCAAATACATAGTACTGTCCAGCAAGTCTTGTATAAAAATTTGGGATTTATTGTCATCAACAACTTGTCCAGTATGATTGTACAGTCGACACGTGTTACATCATCATGACTTTTTCAAGGCCAAGATTTGGGAAAATACTCCATTTCATAGGCATGTTGTTGAAGCATGTGTTCTATGTATTTGGAGCAGATGTGCTTTCTTTGGACATTTATTGTGTGCCTTGGTGATTTTGATGGAAATATTTGCTCACACATTCATTGCTGTGTCATTGGCTGAGAGGAGGAGGGTAGTAGGAATCTTTTTTGTGTAGTGTACGGGCATCAGCTGTTGGATAGATTCCAGTATGTTCTATTGTGATTTCAGAGCAGAGCGAAATATCAGTATCAGTTCTGTGCATTTACCAGAGGGTGTCAGAATGTTTTACATAGAGAGCAGGCAAACAGAGAGATGATTTTGTCCAAGTAAAAAACAGATCAAGCATAACATAGTAGATAGGCATGTGCATAGGTGTTTAAGGGTTGAATCGACAGAGGTGGTGAGGGCCTGAAGTGCAGCAAACTATTTGCAGGACTAAATCACCTCACAAGATGCTTCATTATGCTGGATTAGAACCTTGAAACAAGTATTTGCAATGTAGCGGGTCTCGCATTTGCTTGAGTCAGAACTATTGGCGTTGTAAATTCATAACTGGACTTTTCTTGCCACATAAATTGGTCAACCCTGCCTCATAATTTTGTCTTTTCCTGCTACATAATTCCAGTGGCCCTGCATATAACTATAGCACTTCCATTTACCTTCTTCCTCTATCTGCAGCCACAAAATTAAAATGTTGCCATTTAGCATTCTGATTTAAATCTGTCATGGTAATGCCAGTAGAATACCACTTTCACCACCCCAACATCTGAGGTGCAGGCTGGCTAACACAATTCCCAAAACAAGACCGCCATGGAGGAGTAATGAGAGAAATAAACTAGAGGGATCACCCAAACATATCCAGTGTTCAGTCATAGTGTAATAAGGATGTTCATTTGGCTTGAATCATGGTCATAATTGCAGGAAGGAGAAATTAATAAACACATACTATTATCATATAAACCCAAGAAAAACCTTTATCAGAAATGAACGTTTGGCATTAGACTGTAATGCTCAGAACAGCCCCTAGAGAACACTACAATGAAAATAGCATTTGTAAGAAACATGGTCATGTTACCATATAGTTAGCCCCTAGAGGGCATACCCACATGAAAAGAAAATGACTGAAATTATTGCACTGTAACCATAGATTTAGCCCCTAGAGGGCATATTGCTTATACATTTTCAGGGCTAGCATGCCTATTGCGATGATATTACAAACAAGACCCTTAAAACACAAACTACTCTCTGCTGTAAAACAAAAGTTCCAGCCATGAGAGAGGTTAAAAAGACACTGAATGGAGGGAGGGGTTATTATTTTGGGGTCCCCACTAACCTAGTGATCTAGACAGAAAGAGCAGGTTGTGGTGAACGTTCTGAAAGTAGTCCCATTGTCCTAGGACCACCACAGGCTGAGTTATGGGCAATACATTGTTGTAAAAGAAAGCCCTGCAAAGCATTATGGGACGACTGATTCCAGCAAATACTGTACTAGGTTGACTGTAATTCTTAGAACAGCCCCTAGAAGACACCACAATAAAAATATAATTTGTAAGAAACATGGTCATGTAACCATATAATTAGCCTCTAGAGAGCATAACCACATGAAAATAGAATAGCACAAAGTAATGTAGTGCAACCATTTATTTAGCTTCTAGAGTGAATAGTGCCTTACACATTTTCAGGCTTAGCAGGCCTACTGCAATACTTAGAACACAAACTATGCCCAGCTGTAAAACAAACGTTCTAGCCATAAGAGAGCTTAAAAAGGGACTGAATGGTGGGAGGGGTTATTATTTTGGGGTCCCCACACCAGGTTAGTGATGACCTACCAGAAGGAGTGTCACGCTGCTGAACGTTTTGGTGGTGGTCTGATTGTTCTAGGACCACCACATGCTTATGGACAAAAATGTTTTGAAAAAGAATGCTTGCAAAGCATTATGGGGCAGCTTTTCCCGTGTGTAGTGAATATTGTACTATTGGCTCACCCACTGTGCCGGGAGAGCAGCATTGCGGATTTCTGTGTTTTTAGTAAAGCATGTATCAGTTTTAAGTGTTTTTGGAGCGTGAAGGGGAGAGCCAAAAGAAATGGCTCTGATTAAGTAACAGTGTGAACAATGTGACCAGAATGCCAATAACGCAGATGGAGTTTACACTGTTGGCGCTGTGAGCGCCATGGCTGCCATGGAACACGAAGGGGAAAGACAAAAGAGAAAAATTTTCACCCAGGCTGAAGTATATAGGCAATCCTGTAATTATCCATGTAACACGGTCAGTCTGCAAGTTGTAACAAAACCGCCATAAGGTGGGACAAACTTAAAGCAATTACCAATTACATCCAGGGATTTTTTTGAAAGGCAAGCCTACGAACATGTGAAAGTGATGGGTGTGAGGTGGCCGTGGTTAAAAGCCAACAGTACTTAAACCTAAACAGGAGAGGTTACAAAGTCAACAGCCTTGCATGGAATGCATACAGTCTTAACCATGCTCTGAGCATTCAGGGATAGCATGTTTAGCAATTTCAGCATGGGTCTAATGTGACTGAATTTTCTCTCCCCAGCATTGAGGCTGGTACTGGAGCAAGGACAGCTTTCAGCATTGCAAGTAAATAATTAGTAAGACCTGTAAATTAGTCATTGCTGTAGTTGATTCTTTGTATGACGGGTGCTTGAACAAGGTGTTTCAGGTCGAATCTGGGAACAAAAGTGTCTATACTGGTGGAAAGATTGATGATGCAGTTGAGGATCTATGCTAAGTTTAGTATCTAGCGTGACACCTTGGGACTTAGCTGAAATGCATGGTGATCTGTGTGCTTTTGATTGATATCTGATGAGTTCACTGTATGCAAAGAAAAGCATTGGTGGAAAGATTGAGTCTTGGAGGCCGCTGTAGTGCACTCATCCAGTAGTGCATTTGAATTTGTACATCTTAATCACTTGTTCTGTGTTGTCTGCTTAATTTCTTTTTGCGTACTAGCAGCACTTGGGGGTCAACTACTGGTGTATTATTATAAAAAAAATAATTATAGGGCAGGAGGCAGATGGATGCCTCAGACATCCTGTTTTGCCGAATAGTGCTTTAATCAGCATGTACAGTGAATCTTCCTTTGGATGTAATGGCGGTGAATTAGTACCCTTTATAGAAATAGGTTCTTTGTCATGTTTAAATGCCATCTGCTTCATTGCCTAAAGCAAGAGTTTAGAGCATTTGTCCCCACTGTCTTCTGTTTCAAAACTGAGTCCAGGTGTAATGCTCAGAGCGTGGCTTTGTCACTGAGCAGGGACGGCAGGAGCTTGCTGCCTCAGCGCAGGTGCATGCTCTGTCCCTTCTCTTCTGCCTCTCTGTCACCTACACCTGAATGGGCTGTGCCTGCCCTCACACAGTGCAGTCTCCAACCTCCTGATGTGTGTCTGGAGACTGGCTTGGGCAAGGCAGGATCTTGTGAACAACAGAGACTTTCCTTTGAATTTTGCCTACTTCAAAGGCAGAAAGAGGTATAATTAGTGGACCCAAAACTCCAGACTTTAGACTTTCTTCAAGGATTCAAGAGGAACCTCAGACAAGGAGAAGAGCTGAAGAGATGAGGAGATTTGCTGCCATGGCCTGTTACTGTGCTTTTTTGGGCTATCCTGCAGTTGCTGCTTCTGCCTTGAAAGGGGCCAAAGACTGGACATTGTTGTGCATTCCTGCTTGAGAAGAATCTCCAAGGGCTTTAATTGAGCTTGCCTCCTGTTGTGATGTCTCGGGCCATCAAAGACTTCCTTGGCCAGCACCTGGACTCTGCTGAGAGTCCTGCCCTGCCAAGTGGTGCCTTATCCAGTCCCTGGGCCCTTGAAAGGGGAAGTTGGCAGAACAAGAGCTGAAATCCACACACAGAACGCTGTGCGGTGAAAATTTACGACGCACCATCTGCAACGCGACTACTAAACAACATGCCACCGGCTTAGCGTCCGAAACTGATGCTCCACCTGCATCGCGGCTGGGAGATCGACGCATTGTGGCTAGAGAAACTACGCACAACACCCGCTTGCAGCTTCTGATAACGACACAGACCCCATGCAGCACGGTTTTCTAACACTGTGCAACTGGGTTTCTCCCTGGGCGTCCAAGTCATCGTGAATCTGCACGGATCCGAGCTGCTTAGTCTGGAAATCAACGCATCGCTCTCTTGCAAGGGAGAAAAACGATGCATCCCCGACCGGAGGAGAAACGACGCATGGCCTCCCTTGCGAGGCAGGAGTCGAAGCATCGCTGACTGTTCCGATGCACGCTCGCTCGTCTGGCTTTATTTTTGGCGCAAACCAGGGTCTTTGTGTAAAATCAACGTTTCCATTGTTTTCTATGGAGTAAGACTGTCATTCTTTTGTAAATTCATATTGTGACTTGTGCATGTTGGATTTGTGTCGTTTTGGTCTTGTTTGATTTAGATAAAGATTGCCTATTTTTCTAAACTGGTGTGGTGTCCATTTTGTAGTGTTTCCACTGTATTACTGTGTTTGTTGGTACAAATACTTTACACTTTGCTTCTGGGTTAAGCCTACCTGCTTGAGCCAAGCTACCAAGGGGCTGATTGGTTAACCAGGTGTGTTTCTCCTTTTGGCCCGTCCTAGAGTGAGGGTCCTTGCTTGGACAAGGGGGTAACCTGACTGCCAACCAACGACTCCATTTCTAACACCCCTTTGCTCCTATTACTGGGTACACCTAAGGGACGAGTCATCTCGTGGAGATGGCAAACATCCTTTGGCACGGAACGGGCCTACACAACATAGGTGACCTTTTCTCAGATGCTGTGCTTATTCCGTTCACTGATCTGAGTGACCAATACGGTGTCCACCGAGGACAGTTTCTCACATATAACTCTATTATACACGCTCTACAGGTTGGAGTACAGCAAGTTGGAGGTCACTGCAACAAGATCCGAATACAAATTAGGTGCTACAAAATATACATCTACTAGGCATGGGACCCCACTTGGTCACGTGCTTCACTAAAGCACTCCATGAACACACCTGCCCACCCCACGGGCTACATGATCGGTAGAGTGGGGGCCTGGACAGAGTGCTCAGTGATGCAGAATGACATGCAATCCTGGCCTACCCTGCCACTGTCTCAGTGAATGCATTTCAAATTAATGCATTTCTACAACCTGCGTAGTGCTTACCTTACCTTACCCCTGCGCAGATCAGTCGATTCTTCCACCGCACGGGCGCATCCTGCCCTGCTTCCTGCATGAGGATGCAGACTTTGTGCACATGCTCTGGTCCTGCCCCATGCTGACTAATTACTGGTTGTTTGTTACTGACTGTCTTTCAGATCCCACCGAGGTTCACTACACAACTGGACTGCGTGTGCTCTTGGCCTGTTTCACGTCCTTAAAAAAAAAAATAGAACAACCAACAGGTTCACGGACCTGGCACTCCTCCTAGCTAAGCGAGGGATCACGTGTACCTGGAATTTGCAGGCCCCTCCCTGACTACTTGCTTGGGCTTAGTCGGTGGAGGTGTGGGCGACTGCAAAGGGTACAGCTTTGCAGTCTGAGAAGTTGTGGGGTCCCTGGAAATACCCAATGTCACGACATTGGGATGTCCTGTTTGTGACCTTCAAGATACAGCGCACCCACCGCCAGCTGTCCTCCACCAGCCCAGCTGTTGCCCCCCCTGAACCTGTGTCTCCTGCAGGAGACCCAGACCTACTCCCTAATACAGACATCCCACCTGTCACATTTCCTGACTGCCTGCCACTGCTGTGCTGAATCAAACTTTTGCCTTTTTTTTCCCTGCGGGAAAAAGTGTTTGCTCCTGCTGCTGGAGCAGAGTGACAATATGCTCCCACAGGGCGGGAGCATACTTGTAGCCGGCTCCTGCCAGCATCCCGCCAGCATCCCCCCGACATATGTGGGTGCCCCGGGTAGGCAACCACCAAAAGAAAAATGTCTGGATCCTGCTGTGGTGTTTCGCCCACGGCTCCCAATATACATGCACATGGGGGTGGCTCAGGTCGGCACCAGGGCACCCATCAGAGAAAGGTGGCAAAAAGGAAGTCAGTGCAGGGAATCTATGGCCCCCAATAAATAAAATAAGCATTTACAATGCAATCAGTCTTGCATTTGTGAAAGTTAGTGCTCTTATCGTTGAAAATGACAATGTGTTTTTACTTATATTTTTTTATATGCAGTGGAGTGATATTTGCATAGAGCTATTGCCAATCGTATGACTTTGCGACGCTGGAGAACCGGACAATTGGAAATAGGTCATGAGGAAGGGAAGACAAGAGTAATATGCTGGCTGGAAAAAATGTAACATAATCCTGGAAAATGGAAACACTCATAGGGAATGCAAGATTAAGTAAAGCATGTGAAATGTAAGCAGGAACAACATGGTTAATTTAATGCTTTTACACCAGTTATTCAGAAATCAATGAGCGTTTTTGCCTGAAACGTTAAGGACATGACTATAGGGCCGGAAGGGACCCTTTTCAATGTCCATTGCTTATATCCTTACAAAACATAAGCAGTATGGTTTAAAAAGACCACATCACTGAACATAGAGCTGCGGAACACATTTTATAAACTAAAAAAAGGAAAACAGCTGATAAGGATTGTGTTAATCGTTTTCCACTGTAAACATCAACCAGGTATTGCAGTACCTCCAGGAATGGTGCACTTCCCTACCTAGCGAAAACAATGCAAAGAAAGAGAAGATGACAAAGTAGCACTTCACTGACAAACTCTGTAAAGTAGCAAAAGTGTGTGGTTGTGAATTAAAAAAATATACCCACTTTGAGACAAATCCGTCTTGCTTTGTTTAGTTTGTTTTTCCCATATTTTGAACCTTTTTTTTCTCTCTCTCCCGAGACTGTACTTTGGAATAGAAAAATGTCAGAAAAAGACAACGTTTGCAGCCAAAGTGTTTCTTTCTTTTTTTATTCCATTTCACAGGGGAACAAATAAAGGAAAGGTGAGGAAAGAGAGGGTAAGAGCGGTTTGTTGAAGTCATGGTTTTCAGCAAGTGAGGAGTGAGACAGAAAGAGAGGGAATAAGTGGAAGAAAAGAGGGGACTCAGCTGCCAGTGGCAGAGCAGGCAATGTGAACACTGTAGAGAGGTGGGTGGTGTGAGATGAAAGTGGTGAGGAAGGGGGGAGAGGTTGGGTTCATCAGATTTAGAAGGGGCCCCCTTCACCGTGGTGAGGCAGATAAATCCATGCGATTTGTTTGGTTTATTGTGAGTGGACCAAAGACAAGCTAAGGAGCACAGTTAAAGGTTTTCCACTGTACGCATCAACCTGGTATTGCAGTTCTTCCAGGAATGATGCCCTTCTCCCTTTGGGGAAAACAATGTTGTGCAAAGAAAGATGAGAAAATGAAAGTAGCGATTCACTGGCAAACACTGTAAAGTGGCGATATTGTGTGGTTGTGAATAAAACCAATCTGTCCTCTTTGCGATCACTCTGTCTTGCTTTTTTTTTGAACTTTTTTTTACTCCCTCTCCCAACGCTGCACTTTGGGATAGAAAATTGTCAGAAAAAGATGACATTTGCAACCAAAGTGTTTCTTTCTTTTTAGGATCCATTTCATAGGGAAACAAATAAAGTAAGGAGAGGAAAGAGAGGATAAGAGCCATATGTTGAAGTCATGGTATTAAGCTAGTGAGGAGAAATAATGACGTCAGCTATGCACGGAATCGTGTGTCGTGCTGATACATGAGCCAAGGAGCAAACCTAAAAGAGTGATAGGGAAGGAACATACATAAAACAAAGTGTTGTGGGAGGGATAAGGGAGTGGGGAGGAAAGACGGCACAGGTAGATTAAGTGACAGCACTGCAAATGAAGTGGTAATTTATAATAAATTAAAAGAAAAAGAACAAGCAGAGACCTTAGAGGGGTGTTGGGGTGGGCAAGCAATGTTGTGGGAGGCGTGATGGGGAGACGGCAAAGGGAGGTTAAGTGACCGCAGTGCAAATGAAGAGGTAATTATATTTATCACACGCTTTAACAGGAGGGGGCGTGAACACGTGTGAACGTAGTGTGCTGGCCAACAAAAATGTTCTCAGAGAAATCGCCTGGGAGGAAACAGTACACAAAGGAGGGACTTTTAGAAAATGCATCAATAAAAAGGAAGCATTTAAGACCAGCAGAACAAAGAATGATGGCAAGAGTGGATGTAGTTAAAGCCCATAGACTGAATACAATATGTCTTGCAGGCAGTGCTGCAATCTGCCTTGGCTCAGCCTAAAAATGGTTGGTAGTGCCCATGCCTGTCCTAGTGGCACCACCAGGATCTAAAATGTATAATTTAAAAAAAGCCCTTACTGGGTGATCTTTCACAGAGCAGTAAATGATAAATGAGCAACTCAGGCCGCTTATTTATTATTCTTTCTCATATATTTCTTTATTCTTTTTGTGGGTGTCCTGCTTGTTTATGTTGTGGGGGCTGCAGGGAGCACAGTAACCCCTCCCCCTTAAAAAAACAGTCCCCTGGGCCATTGAATCCATGACCCCAGGTGAGCTTACTATATGTGTTTTTTAAAGCACTCTGAGGGGAGCAATATGTTCTTCAGCTGGAGTACATGGACCCCTTGTGGGTGAGTTCCAAGGTTGCAGTTTGTTGCCTGAAAAATGTTTAAGAAAACACTTGAAAGCATGTTGATGTGTTTTCTTTTTTAAATAAGAGCTTTGTGGATCAAGATCTTTCTGTCAAATTTGGTGTAATCCCGCTCATCTATTTTGGCTTGTTCAGTTTTCCTCTGGAAAAGTGCATTGGAAAACGTATTGTGGACCCCCCTGCTTGTTCTAAGTCCCCGTTTGACAGATCATCCCAAACCTTTCTAGAAGGAGCTGATTTGTCTTAACTGTTTTTGCAGAAGGTTTTGTGAAGATTCTTCACACTGAACCAAAGTTATTAAAAAAAAAAATGTTTTAAATGTTCTTTGAAAACAGTCTTAACTATAACTTCACAGTGGCGACCACAACAGTGCACCACATACATATATATCTTATATATATTTGTATAAAAGTAGATAAATATGGAGTTAAGTATAGTAATTTTATACGTACTTGCATATAATTACCTTACCAATAATTAACAGCATCTCCTGCTTGTGTCCCCTTCAGAATCTTGGGTTGACTGGGCTCTAGTTACAATACCTGTGTCTCAGTAAATGTATAGTCAAATAACTTACACAGTGACATACCCCATAGTTGTTTTTTTTTTTTACCAGCTCCATGTAATGTTATATAAATTTGTATGATGCAGTCTGTACTGGTGAATGGTGAAGAGCTTGCCTTAGACATTGGGGTAGCCAATAACGTGTGTTGTTGGCTTTGGTAAAGTAACATTTTTTATTCTTTGATCTACAAACCAACCCGACTAATTGTAATCATCCTATAAAAATATATATATTTTGTAAGTGGTAAATGGCTGAGAAGTTGAATTTTACAGCAAACAACTTGTCTCAAACAATCCTTGCATCATTATGGAAATACTGCTTGCACTGTATTTGCTTTATCTATCGTAGAAGAATTTCCCTTAAACATGTCACGTTTTAAACATTTTCTGCAAGGAAATCTCCTGAACGAATGGGCACTTTTGAAGGAGCAGCTCTGACATGATTTATTTTAACACCGAAAGCAGTCTTTTTGTTGTATCTCTTTACTGCCAGTGTTTTTTATTGGGAAGATCCTCTGTGATTGTACTAGTTTGTCCATGTTGCAATTGAGGAGTTGGGTTAGAGTGTAAATTAATCCAGGTGTGCTGAATTGCAGTAAAGAAGATGATTTTTTTTCTGTTATCAAACAAATAAGTGTGGGGACAGGAGCGAAGTAAGAATTGCTTCTCCAGTTATTTACCAGTGTACTTCCTCCTGCTCTGCATTCCTTTTCCTGCCTGGGCAGGTGTGTTTGGGGGGGGGGGGGGGGGGGTGTAAAGTACTTCATGCCGTCCAGGAAGGAAATTATGACATCTTCCCCCACTCCCCAACACAAAAGAAAACATACTATTAGTCTATAGTGTCCGTGAGTCTTGAGGGAGCTTCAAATTACAAGGGAGCAAGAAGACGGGGAAAAGGAGACAGGACAACAAGGGGAACATCGGCACTAAGGCCAACATTTTGTGTGGAATTGCCTGACACGGTAATCAGCTTCATCAGAAATGACAAAATTAATTGTTAGGAGTGTCTTCCGTATCCGATAACTGATAACTAGCAAGGCCCTGCATGAAGCGTGCAGAAACAAGATGACTTGCCTATGATCTTGTGTCCACCGCTCCTTGCAATAATCTAAGACTTTTATAATGTCAACGACACCCAAAGCTTTCAGTGAATAATTACCTCTGACAAGCACCTGGTCTCCTTGACCAGCTTTATACAATCATGAGTTAATTTTTTGATACGTACTTTATCTTCTCCGTTAGCAGCAGGTACATGCATCATTTTGTCATTAATGTCGATCTTCACTCCCTGAAGAATTAGGTACTTTGGTTCAAAGCTTCCTTCCTAACGTGAGCCCTGCAGGCGAAGCATGGATATTCCCTGTTCTCATGCCTAACACAGAATGTTAGAAATTGGTAAATGTGTGGCTTTGGCAACTTGTAGTTCATACTTCAAGGTAGATACAAAGCTCTCAACTAGGACTGAGGCCATGGGGTATGGGAGCCTTGTGATGCTTGAAGCCTAGATGAACAGCCAAGTCTTTGAAGTCTTGTCCATTGAAAGGAAGTCCATTATCAGACTTCACTAAGAATGTAATGGGAAACGTGAAGAAGACTTTAGTAGTGCCATTTATTACTGTTTCAATGATGGTGTTTGGGACAGCTCTGGCCTCTGGAAATCTTGAGAATTCATCTGATGACTAGCAATTACTGCCCAGTGACAACAGGTCCAAAAAAGTAAATTGTCACTTCTTTTCTGAATCTCAGGTGGTAGTCTAGACATCTGTAGTGGCTCAGAAGGGCTGTTTTTACTTAGGCTGTGACCGATATGACAGTCTTCCTCTTCTAGTTCATTCAGAAACGGGAACCACACCATCTACAATAATACAGGGAGTGCAGAATTATTAGGCAAATTAGTATTTTGACCACATCATCCTCTTTGTGCATGTTGTCTTACTCCAAGCTGTATAGGCTCAAAAGCCTACTACCAATTAAGCATATTAGGTGATGTGCATCTCTGTAATGAGAAGGGGTGTGGTCTAATGACATCAACACCCTATATCAGGTGTGCATAATTATTAGGCAACTTAACAAAAAACAAATATATACCCATTTCAATTATTTATTACTACCAGTGAAACCAATATAACATCTCAACATTCACAAATATACATTTCTGACATTCAAAAACAAAACAAAAACAAATCAGTGACCAATATAGCCACCTTTCTTTGCAAGGACACTCAAAAGCCTGCCATCCATGGATTCTGTCAGTGTTTTGATCTGTTCACCATCAACATTGCGTGCAGCAGCAACCACAGCCTCCCAGACACTGTTCAGAGAGGTGTACTGTTTTCCCTCCTTGTAAATCTCACATTTGATGATGGACCACAGGTTCTCAATGGGGTTCAGATCAGGTGAACAAGGAGGCCATGTCATTAGATTTCCTTCTTTTATACCCTTTCTTGCCAGCCACGCTGTGGAGTACTTGGACGCGTGTGATGGAGCATTGTCCTGCATGAAAATCATGTTTTTCTTGAAGGATGCAGACTTCTTCCTGTACCACTGCTTGAAGAAGGTGTCTTCCAGGAACTGGCAGTAGGACTGGGAGTTGAGCTTGACTCCATCCTCAACCCGAAAAGGCCCCACAAGCTCATCTTTGATGATACCAGCCCAAACCAGTACTCCACCTCCACCTTGCTGGCGTCTGAGTCGCACTGGAGCTCTCTGCCCTTTACCAATCCAGCCACGGGCCCATCCATCTGGCCCATCAAGACTCACTCTCATTTCATCAGTCCATAAAACCTTAGAAAAATCAGTCTTGAGATATTTCTTGGCCCAGTCTTGACGTTTCAGCTTGTGTGTCTTGTTCAGTGGTGGTCGTCTTTCAGCCTTTCTTACCTTGGCCATGTCTCTGAGTATTGCACACCTTGTGCTTTTGGGCACTCCAGTGATGTTGCAGCTCTGAAATATGGCCAAACTGGTGGCAAGTGGCATCGTGGCAGCTGCACGCTTGACTTTTTTCAGTTCATGGGCAGTTATTTTGCGCCTTGGTTTTTCCACACGCTTCTTGCGACCCTGTTGACTATTTTGAATGAAACGCTTGATTGTTCGATGATCACGCTTCAGAAGCTTTGCAATTTTAAGAGTGCTGCATCCCTCTGCAACATATCTCACTATTTTTGACTTTTCTGAGCCTGTCAAGTCCTTCTTTTGACCCATTTTGCCAAAGGAAAGGAAGTTGCCTAATAATTATGCACACCTGATATAGGGTGTTGATGTCATTAGACCACACCCCTTCTCATTACAGAGATGCACATCACCTAATATGCTTAATTGGTAGTAGGCTTTCGAGCCTATACAGCTTGGAGTAAGACAACATGCATAAAGAGGATGATGTGGTCAAAATACTCATTTGCCTAATAATTCTGCACTCCCTGTAGTATCTTAATGGCAATAGCATCTCAGGGTCCTTTTTCAGCTATTTCGAGCACTTGCTTCTGAAAAGCATGTGAAATCACTACACGGATGCCTCTAAATACGATTCTTCTTCTATATCCGGCCAGCCCTTGAGATGAAGGTGTCAGTGTTTCTTTTGGCATTGTTCCAGTTCTCTGCGCCTGTGAAATAAATGTACGAGTCTCCTCTTGTAAGAGGCTAAATCTGTACAAGATAGAATACAACGATTCCCATTATGCTTCAAGATAACATTTTATTGGCTGCAGCGGTCACCTCCAAAGAGTATCAAAATGGAACTCTTTGGCCAAAGCAACTGACCTTTCCCTTAGCCTTTGTCCTTTATTGCGACCCCCTCCAACCCCACCTCCCACTTTGCCACACTATACATGTCACAATTTCCAGACGCCTTAATGCAAACATTTCCTGTAGCACCTTTAAACCACAAGAACAGGATGTTCAAACACAGATATAACAATTCTAGAACATAGGCTGATTAGTCCATCTACAAGTTTCGAAAACAACTCTAAGAAACCAGCACATTTGCAAGAAAAGAAAAATTGTGTTGGGCTGAGACATAATATTTTGCTTGTAGCACAGAACAAATGGAACTAAAATGTTAGACAAAATAGAGCCCTCACGCCAAGTGAGTCAGTGAGCTCTCACATGCCACAAAAGGCTATCAGGAAGTAATGCTTTGGTGATAATTTGTTTATGCAGAGTTACAGGACAAATCTGTTTGACGTGCTTATGGTTTTCTTCAGCAGTGTAGGGTTTTGTGACACAAGCAGCAAGGGAAATTCTTAGCAAACGATCAGTACAATTTTGATCTTTGCCAAGCTGGTGAATTATGCTGGGTTGATAGCTTAAAGCTTGAGGGCCCATTTTTCTGTTCTCGGGGGGCTTTGGGGTTTCTTGGTTGACAAATATCTCCCTTTGGGTGGTAAGGTTTGGCTTGTGCTTGTCTACACTTATGCGTATCTGGCTGCCAGATACATGTTCGGATGCTGGAACTGTGGGTGAAACCCAGTGAGCAAGCACTTGCACGGGACCTTACACATGTCTTTCTGAAACAGGTTGTTGGTTTCATCTTCCTCTTGTTTTTTAATGCAATGCCGCTGAAGTCTTGAGACACCAACTTCAGCAAGTCATGATGTAGGCAAATATGTCGAGTCTTTCACTTACCTATGCCCAGTAATAGTTTGAGAAACGTCTTTGCACATATGGTTATCTCTGAAGAAATAGATGTAACAATTAGTGGATATAACACTTGAAGGAGACTGATCTTGAAGTAGACTAATCTTCACTTCTTATTTAAAACTAAGCAGACAACCAGTCCCAGCAGCAGCCTCAATGATATGTAGGTCAAACTCAATAGAACAGTCAGCATATATCAGAACAATATGAAAATATCCCAGTCATTTGAGAGCCTTGGTTGGTAGCTCTAGTGCCTACCAGGAAAGATGTCTTGTTGCCATTAACTGCTATATCAAGTGTGAGTTCATTGAGTTCATCATCATATTCAATGGGAATACTGCCTCTTATAGAAAATACTATAGAAGTTTTTGATCTTTTACAGTCTGAGGACGATGATCTTGACGAAAAGCTGTGCTTGACTGCAATTTCACATACCTTGTGCCTAGATCTCGACATATGCTTCACTTTTTGAGAATGAGATCTTGAGACCATAGGAGATTAAGACACTGCAGATGTGGGCTTCTTTGCATTACTACTTCTGCTGATGTTCTGGAAGTGACTAATTTTGCTGCATCCATGTCATTTATTTTTGTGAACTAGGCAGGCAACACAGTGTAGAAAATGATAGCCACACACCAGTGATGTTTGCTTCACAGACTAACTCTCTGTCCCTTCTTTTAGTGATATAGAGATTTGTCAACTTCAGAGATAAAGAGTCTACTCATCTCAAGTAATCATCTCAGGCAATCACCCTCACTGCCTCAATTCAAGAAGGACCTCAAGATCTGGCTCTTCGACTGAACTGCAACTGCCCTCCCCTAGCGCCTTGAGACCCTAGTGAATGATTAGCCACGCTATACATGAACACTAATTGATTGATTGATTACTCAGTTGTGCGTAAGTCTCCAGCCATCTCCAAAATATCTTTTAGTTTTTATGAATCTGCAAATTTTGCTGATGGAAAGTAGTGGAGTTACATCCACCAGTAATGTGAAGAGTGTAAAGCTTTTCACAATTGTATTTCTCCTTCTGTCAGTCCTGGATTTGTTCTTTGAGGCTTGTGACAAAAGAATCAATTGTCTCTCCTGTTTTTTGCGCACTGGAGTAAAATCTATATCTTTCATAATAAGCGATCCTTCTTAGGAGAAAGTAAGATCTGAAGCATTTCTTCAGTTTATCATAGGTCTTTCATTTGAAAGTTTGTGTCTTGTGCCCCATTCAACACATCAAGAGAGACGTTTCTTATTTTCACTGCCTAAAGCTTCATTGCATAGCTGAAAACCGTTATCCACCTGCACCAAGTTGTTCCTGTCCAAGAGACTGAAATGTGGGACAACGAAGCTTAGTAACAGGGCGGCTGCAGCGTACATACCTGATTGAAGGAACTGAACCGTAGGTCTGCCCACCTCCGACTTGGCAGCAACTGCCTCTTCCTACACTGAGAAAGACATGGTGTGATACAAAAAGGATGCACTCCGTGGACACACCATACCTGATGGTGCCACATACACCAGACGTGCAGGGTTGACACCTCATTATCCAGGAAATGTGCTGAGTCGCAGTAAGCAGAATAGCCTTACTTTGTATTTGCTGCAACACGTATATTCAAAGCAGAGCACCCCTCGTGCAGATTTGGAGGCAGACATTCTCAAAAAGGTGTGATGATATAAGGGAGGGGAGCGAGGATACTGCATCTCCCTTTCTTTGGTGCTCAAGCCCTGCCTCCTCCCGCCCAGGGCACCAGGATTCTGGGGGGGTGCATGGAGCTGCGTACATTAAGGTTATGCCAACAGCAGCACCCTTCTCATCTTGCTCCAGTCTTGTCCTTGTAACCGGTCTGTTCGTTTCTGTCTGATTTGCCAGTTTTAAGTGATTTTAGTCCTTCGTTATCATACCATGGGCGAAGTTTTTAACACCCCTTTTGCCCCCTTCCTTGCCCTCCCTTCACCTTCTGACCCCTGTTGACACATTTCAACAAACCATGGTCTGTGTGAGGCAACTAAGCTGTAGGTGATTTAAGTGAGCTTGGGGAGGTCCAGGGATGTTTGTGTTCAGGAGCCAGTCGCTGCTCATCCAGGCATTGACCAGTGAACACAAAAGGGACTCCCTGCTGCCTCACTTAATTCACTACCATCAGCAAAGATGCCAAATTTCTCTCTGCCCATATCCAGGGCGCTCTCTTAGCTAAGGCCGGCTCTGCTCCCATCTTACCCCCTCTTCCCTTACCCATGTCTTCCTGGATTGTGAGGAAAAGGCAGAACTTATAAGAGTAAAATGTTGCTGTCTCTTCCCTCTTTCAAGTATTTTAATCATTCACCAACACATATACACCATCCCTTCACCTTGTGATTCACACCATGTCTCACATGCAGTCTTTTACTAGCCACACGCTTCACTCTAATACACCACACAATCCCTCGCTCGTCATCATATGCAATCATATGCAGTTGCACAAGCGAAGGGAATCTTGCACTGCTGCTGCCTGTAATCTATATGTGAGGAAACTTGTACTGCTGCTGTTTCTGATAAGTGCTCATTAAGAAGCATACTTTGCTACTACATTTTCAGTAACAGTTCTGTATGTGGCAGGAAAACATGCACTGGTTTTGTGTGTATGTCTGTGCCTGTGCAGCACTGTGCACATAATGGAAGCACTATTGCTACAGTTTAGCGTTTGTTGTGCATGGGTGACGAAACGTGACCTGCTGCATTGACTTGTAGGTGCTCTTTGTGTTATTGAAGCTTGCGCCTCTGCAGTTCACGCTGTATATGTGTGAGTATGACACTTGGTAACAATCTTTTTCACAAACCAGTATCATTTGCTTTGTTGTTGTTTGTTTCTGTCATCTTTTAAATAAACCATAGTACCAACCTTGGCTGCTCTGGGTCGGGCTGAGAGACCAAATTAGCAGGCTTAATTTATATCCATCACATGAAGCATATCATCAGCCACACTTCTGTTGTCTGAAGCCTGATATTCTATGTCGAATTTGGTAAATTGAGAGACGATGAAGAGGACCCCTGGGCAGGAAGTAGCTGGCCCTTTGCATATCACCTTACATTCCATCATGCAAGGCACAAGTCGAGTGCGGTCAGAGTTCTTTCTGCTGTTTGCCTGTGACAAGTTGTCCCCTAACTTATGTTTTTGGGACTTGTGCCCTTAAATCATATTACACTGCCAAAGAAGTGCTTCCCATACTGTGAATGCTCAACTAATTGTCTATTCGTTGCAATAGTGGTGGCATTTATCCATCTTGTAGTGGTAACTGCACCAGCTCTTAGTAGTGAAAGTGTTGGGCGCTTATACGAGTAGCATACTGTTCAATAAAGCCCATATTAACTACCAGTGGCTAGGACTAATTCAAGCATTTGGTACAACCTTTTTGTAGGTCTCACTGCAAAAAAGACAATAAGTAGTAGCTCAGAGAGGGAGAGAGCTTTGGGTTGATCCCTTTCAGCCATTGTTTTCCATGTGTTTTTCATGCTTTTTAATTGTTTGAAGAGATTGTCTACCAAGCTGGTGGCATTTCAAGGATGGTTAAAGGGCCCTATTAGTCTTCCCAGCAGATTTGGTTAAGGAGATTAAATAATCTGTGGCTGTGGAGTCGACATGAGAACTAGTGTGTGTTCCTTTATGTATTTACTTTGCTGACATGTTAGAATTATAATTCTTAAAATCTGCTTTTTTGTTTATGAAATGCATGCTGTTTGGATGATTTAGCCTGTCTAAACACTCAGTGCTATTCACTAATTGTCCTTGTGCTTCCATTTGTTTTAGTTTTCTCTCTTGATGCATGTTAGTGTTTTATTGATTCCAAAGTAAGGATGTGCTTGTACAGAGATTTAAAAATATGCAACAAAAATACAGGCGCTTTGTCAAAAGCATCTTAAAGTTCACCACTTACAATGCAAACTTCATCTTCTGGCTCCTTTTCATAAAAATCTGACTTTGCCAATGGTTGTTTTGTTTTTCACAATGAGACCTTAAATTTGATATGTCTAGCCAGACTTGGGTCCCAGGCTCCTTGTGCCAATGAACTCCACCTGCTCCTCCCGGAGGAGGTTAAAAACATGTTGGTTGTGTTTCTTTGCTAAGGGAACATAGCCTAGCAGTTCGAAATGGACTGCCTCTGTGCCAAGACAAATGGCATAATGTTGGTCCCTGTCTTTAGTGGCTCTGTGAGCAAAACACAGAATGCTGTCCAGAGTATTTTCCAATAAGGGAGATTAATTTAAGCATCCCATCCCTCACTTTTTTTTATTTTTCACTGTGATTGGCATACAGACATCACTGAACTGTTCAGTTATGGCTTTAACTAGCTTATAGTGTGTTTTCTTTTCACTTCTGTTTACCGGTCCTGTGTTCTACCCCTTGCCATTAATCCAGCTTCTTCCTCTAACTGGACTTGCTCCACTCCTGTCACGATTCACCCTGAGCTTACCGTCGATGTTGGAGAGAGGTGGTGAGCGGCCCCGGTTCCTGCAAGTCCTGCTCTGGCCGAGGTAGGGGCGACCCCTTCCGGTAGCCACAGTGCTGTTTGACAATAGTAAGCCACTACAGTCCGTGCCCTTCAGAAGGAGTCCCGGAGGAAAAACCCCAAAAGGGTAAAAAAAAAACCTCCAACAGGAACTCCCTGAAACAGATGGAGGACACAAGGAATTAGGACTTAAGATTCTGGAATTCTGGAGACTGAAGACAGATCAAGAACAACTGGCGCCACAAGAGGAAACCAGCCGGAGCGTGACTACCACCGCAGGAGTGTTGCAACGCAATGAGAAGGAGGATAGATTCCCCTTCTATACCCCTAGACAGGAAGTGGGAAACAGGAAGTAGTAATACCACCATCTTGGTTTGGGAAAATGTCATAACTAAGAATAGAAAACATGCTCCAGAGGAAAGAGAAGCAATGCATGCAGGGAAGAAAGGAAGTGAACAGCATGCTGGGAAGGAGAAAGGCATGCATAAAAACTAGTCATATGCAGGCAGACGGCTTTTGACTGTGTGACAGGTAAGTGGGTATGAGGAGGTGGGTCCCAGGCATCCAAAGCCCGTTTAATGTGTTGTGCGCGCTGAGCGCGGCAAGGACCGTGACCCGAATCGGGGTCTCCGGCCCTGCCGCGCTTGCCATGAAACTCGCGGCCGGAGAAAAGGGCCGCGGCGGGTGCCGCGACCCTTGAACTGAGCCGCGGCTTCTCCTGCGGCCTGCCCGCGGGCCGCCGCAGACTCCCCGAGTTGCGCCACAGTGGCCCGTGCTTGCGGCCGCGGCGCAACAAATCCTGGTCCTCACACCTCGGTCTCCTTTCCTGCGTAGAATCTATTCTTTGACATGCGGTGGCTGGGGACATGGGGGTAACAACCAGAGGCAGGTGCACATTTGGCTAGAAAACACATCTTCGGTGTTAACTCTGCTGCTACTGCAAAGTGTTCCCTAGGGGCAAGATGCCCATTGTGGTGTCATATTTTGAGAAGGGACAATGTTCCTTAAAGTGGAAAATTTCTCCAGTACAATACAACATAGATACTGGAGTCTGTTTAAATGTCCAAATGACCTTAAAACACCAGTTAGTGGGGAAACAAAGCATCAAGTGAAATGTAATAATGATGTAAAAATCCAATCTTTCGACAGGTGACATAAAATTATATACAATAATAAGGTCACAGTAGTTAGGTATCCATACTAATAAAAACTCAAATGAAGGAAATACAGAAAAATGAGTCGTGGTACTCCAGTCGATGATGTTTTGATCCCTTAACACAATGTCTGGATCATCATCAGGACATAAATTGTGCCTGAGGAATGACGGTTACTGCGATAGTAACCAGCTGCCTACCCTGCAAACGCCCAATATGCTAATATTAGCTGAAGCGGTGTCACGCTATTATTAGCTTCGGCAAACTTGTTACCTTTAGGTGATACCCTGCATTCCGGATCATGTTTCCTCTATCCAGGCCGTACAAGCAGACAGATCCATTAGGGGTAACTACAATTAATTCTCTTTTACTTGCACATGGACCCCCTTGGTAACTCACCTTGTGACTTCCCAGGCTACCCAAGTTTGGGTCATACTCGCCATTGATAGTCTTGTTGACGCACCGTATTCACAAGCGTGTTTCCAGTAGTATAGAATATTGGGCGCTTGGAGGGTAGCTAGGCACCTAGGTACTTTGGAGGTAACTGTCCTTCCTCAGGCACAATTTTTTCCTGGTGATGAACCAGACAGTGTGTTAAGGGATCGAAACGTCGTCGACGTGAGTACCACAGCTCATTTTTCTGTATTTCTTTCATTTGAGTTTTAATGAATATGGGTACCTAACTACTGTGACCTTATTATTGCATATAATTTTATATCACCTGTCAAATGCCTGAGTGTTAATCAAATCCTGTTGTGCCAGATTGGATTTTTCCGTCATTATTACACTTCACTTGATGACTTGTTTACCCACTAATTGGTGTGTTAAGGTCAATAAATGCAGTATACTATCCATTTGGAAATTTACCATGGACTCCACTGTGTATCTATGTTGCATTTCACTGGAGAAATTTTCCACTTGAGGGACCGTTGTTCCATCTCAAAATACTTTACCCTGGTGCCGAAGTACCCGTTTGTTCTTTTCCATTGTTTGTAAACAGATTTGTGGTGCTCTGACACAAGTGTAGGTGATCTGTACCTGAGGGCCTGCAAATATACAATATGTATTTACAGGGAAGGGAAATGTTGTAGCATCGAAGATGTAGCTACACAGCAAAGCTTTATAAATTCTCTAACCTTTAAAGGTGCTAATAAGAAGACATGATCACCTGCAGGAAAAGTGCAGTAAAGCCTTTGATGTACCCACTAACTTCAACAGCGAGTTCCTATGTTGCATGCTGCACCCCCACCCTCATCAGCTTGCTGAAGTGAACAGAGTGTGCATGGCTGTTATTGGTGGCAGGAAAGGGTGAAATGCTGCTTCTTTACTGCACCTGTTTTGAGAATATAGGGAAGCTTGTGCTACTAACGTAAACTACCTTTTTTCAGAGGGAGTGAAACCTGCCCATCTGTATCTTTTATGTGTGGAAGGATCATTGCATTGCTGATACCTGGGTTGTTGAATCCCCCCTCCAGACAGGCTACCCACCTGATGCAGGGCTGCAACCCCACCACAGAGCATGCAGTTCTCTGTTGCTTGAATGCTGCACTGCTTCTCCCCTTAAATTCTGTGCTGCTTTTTCCCTGTGGTGGCTGCACTGTTCTTACCCTGCTTTACTCATCTGGACCCTGCTGAGCTGCTGCCTTCTGGACCCTGCACTTCTCCTCTCTCACAATCTCTACTGCACCCCTTCGCTGGACCCAGGGCTGTTTTTTCCACATTGGGCATTACTCCTCCCCCACCTCATGCCTGTGCCAACTGCTTGGAACTCTCTACTTCTACCACCTTTGACTTTGTGTTCCTCTCCATGACCCTGAGATCCTTTTCCCTTTGGCTCTGCATTTTTTCCCTTCCGTGGACCATGGGGTGCTCTTCCCAGAACCTGTAGAGCTACCCCGGTATGCTATGAACTCATGTGGTGCTTCCTTCTTTGAACCACACTTTTCTTTACAGCCGTACCCTGTGTTGCTCCACCCTGCACTTGTGTGCTGCACCTTCCCCATGACTTTTCGCTGCTCCCCCACCGAAACTCATGGCTGCTCCCCCATGGAAACTCGTGGCTGCTCCTGCTTCACCACGGAAACTCGTGGCTGCTCCTGCTCCACCACGGAAACTCGTGGACGCTCCCCCACTGAAACTCGTGGACGCTCCCCCACGGAAACTCGTGGATGCTCCCCCATGGAAACTCGTGGATGCTCCCCCATGGAAACTCGTGGATGCTCCCCCATGGAAACTCGTGGATGCTCCCCCATGGAAACTCGTGGATGCTCCCCCATGGAAACTCGTGGATGCTCCCCCATGGAAACTCGTGGATGCTCCCCCACGGAAACTCGTGGATGCTCCCCCACGGAAACTCGTGGATGCTCCCCCACCGCAAGTTGTAGCTGCTCCCCCACCAAAACTCGTGGCTGCTCCCCCACAGGACTACTTGCTGCTTCTCCGCAGGACTAGTTGCTGCTTTCCAGCAGGACTCTTTGCTGCTCTCCCCGGGACTATTTGCTGCTCTCCCCGGGACTATTTGCTGCTCCCCGTGGGACTACTTGCTGCTCCCCCACCGGACTATTCTCTGCACCCTCACAGGACCTGTGGCTGCTCCCCCATAGGACCTGTGGCTGCTCCCCCACTGGAACTGTGGCTCCTCCCCCACCGGACTATTCGCTGCTCCTCCCCCACCGGACTATTCGCTGCTCCTCCCCCACCGGACTATTCGCTGCTCCTCCACCACCAGACTATTCACTGCTTCTCCTCCACCTGACTATTCGCTGCTCCTCCCCCACCGGACTATTCGCTGCTCCCCCACTGGACTCGTGGCTGCTCCCTTCTTCGAACCATGCTCTCCTTCACTGTCTGTTCCCTGTGCTGCTCCCCTCTGCACTTGTGTGCTGCTACTTTCCGATGGACTATTCGCTGCTTCCCCACCGGACTATTCGCTGTACCCTCCCTGGACTCGTGGCTGCTCCCCCCCCACCGGACTCGTGGCTGCTCCCCCCCCCACCGGACTCGTGGCTGCTCCCCCCCCCACCGGACTCGTGGCTGCTCCCCCCCCCCCCACCGGACTCGTGGCTGCTCCCCCCCCCCACCGGACTCGTGGCTGCTCCCCCCCCCACCGGACTCGTGGCTGCTCCCCCCCCCACCGGACTCGTGGCTGCTCCCCCCCCCACCGGACTCGTGGCTGCTCCCCCCCCCACCGGACTCGTGGCTGCTCCCCCCCCCACCGGACTCGTGGCTGCTCCCCCCCCCCACCGGACTCGTGGCTGCTCCCCCCCCCACCGGACTCGTGGCTGCTCCCCCCCCCACCGGACTCGTGGCTGCTCCCCCCCACCGGACTCGTGGCTGCTCCCCCCCACCGGACTCGTGGCTGCTCCCCCCCACCGGACTCGTGGCTGCTCCCTCCCAGACTTTCTCATTCCTCACCCCTCCCCATTGAGTCTATTCTTCCTCAACCCCGCCACTCACTCCTCTGGACCTTCTGCTGCTCCCTCTGCACCTGTGTGCTGCTGCTTCTCAGTGGACTCATCACTGTTCTTCACTGAACCCATCGCTATTCCACCACTGTCTATTTGCTGTTCCCTCTGGAATCTGTTCTTCTCCAGACCCTCTGCTCGTTCTTCTCGACTCCGCTGATCCCTATCCTTTTGACCTTGTGCCACTTTCTTCTCCCTTCTGACTGAAGTTCTGAAGCCCCAGCCACAGGTCCCTTGGACCTTGTGCTGTACTCCCAAAACATGTTTGCCATGGCCTGTGCTGTTGTGGACAACTGTGCTTCTCAGTATGTATACTGCTTCCCACTTACTTATCCAGAGCTGCTGTCCTTCACTCTGTGTAATGATCTTGCAAGGACTGCGCCATAGGCCAGCTTGCAGTAGATTAGTTTAGTGTGTAACACAACACCAGTCTCTGGCAAGCACAGCCGTCCACTCCAGGGTCATCCTCCAACAGTCCTCTCAATAACTGGTAAAACATTCTACAACAAACGCTTACTTAAACATTCTAACGCACGAGCGATCCTCAAACGGTGCAAGCTGTAAATATATACACTGCACATTTCCCCCTGTATAAAAGTAAATAACAAAATGTAACAAAGTAGAAACTAATCGCAGGTGCACAACTATAAACTATAAAAACATTAAAGGAACAAAGTTAGTGTCTTAACTGTCAAAAAATGCCAATAACACCAAAGTTAAAGGTACACTCTTTCTTTTATCATTTATTGTCCATGTCTTACTCGGACCCACTGACCTTCTTTCACTTCCACACTACGCACAACATTCCAAACTATAGGCCCGTTACATTCAGAGATTCACTCTTCCAAGGCATAGTGAGGCTCCATTGGACAAAGCGGTGGGTTCAAAGTATTTTGTGTTTTGTCTGCCCTTCAAAGTCAACACATTCACGCACACAGCCATCCATTTCTATGTCAATTCTTTGCCACTGATACAGGTCTTTAATTCTACTTTTTGTTCTGAAAATACCCACATGCCCCTCATGGCCCTGTAGATTGATGTTCTTCCTTATCCCAGCTGGTGTTACAATTCTGCTACAGAAGTTAAAAGGCGGTAATTCTAACTTTAGAATAGGTGCAGCACTTGGGCCTTTTGGAGCTGCATCCAGGGTTGTGAGACAGAAGAGTACTCCTTGCTCCCGCCACTGAAGAGCATGTGAATTAAAAATGTTCTCGCTAGAGCGTTGAGAATTTTAGATTCTATTAAGGACATGGAGGCGAGGATTGTGCTTTCTCTTATCTTTATTGCCAAACAGCAGCCATTCAAAACACAGTAAAACTTTAAACTACATGTCCCATGAACCATAGGCTGTCCAATCACAGTCCTTCTCCTGACCCTATATAAGGCTCCAGCAACAATGTCCATCCTCTTTCTTTGCCATAACAGTAACAACATAAAGTCAAATGTAAAGAACTTTCAGTCAACCGATCCCGAAACACTGCTAGCCTTCCATAGTCATATTCTTCTATCGAATTTCATCGAAGACCAGAATTCTTGAATTCCAACAAAGCGATCCATCTGAATCCTTTTCATGAAGCAGAAGTGTTTACCCCTAATGAGAACAATAAACCAAACTAATATCCAAACTCATATAGGGATAGACAATCCATCAATAAAACATTTTCATTGTACACAATCAAATATATTGTGTATATATAACATCAATATCTCGGGTGGGATAATCCTCACCTCCGTGTCCTTAATAGAATCTAAAACTCTTGATGCGCTAGCTAGAAAAATGTTAATTCTATGTCAGGACCGGAGGCTTCAGATTATGCTAGTTTAAAGTTTATTCACCACCTGTGACACCACATCTTCAATTGGTTTGTGATAACACTTTAAAAGTAGAATCATTCGACCAGTCAGCCGCGGCCATGATATTTTCCAATCTCGCCCCAGTTGAAAAACCTTTAGAAGCCATGGCTCCTCTAACAGAATGAGCACCAAAAATAGAGGTATCTATACCCGCTTCATTTAATAACCATCTGACCCAACAAGCCAAAGTTGCTGCAGTAACTGGTCTAAAAGGTTTCAATAAGGAAATAAGTAATTGACCAGAAACATTGTGTCTAAATTCTCTTGTGCAATCTTCATAAGCTTTTATGCATTGCACTACACATAACTTTTTGTCATCAGAAAAAGACGGGTATGCAATACAACGTGATGATTTTTCTGTACGTTTTGTAATGAAAAAAAGAAACCCCTGAGGGAGTAAATACTCCACCTGCTAAATCCAATGCGTCAACATCCGAAACTTGTGTACAGGAAAGTATACGGACTAACATTGTACATTTTGCTGAAATTTGTTTGAGAGAAAGATCCTTGTTACAAGGCCAAGCTTTAAGAAAACGTAGGAGCACATTAACATCCCATAAAGAAGAATACCTCAGTTGGGGAGGTTTAACCTTGTGAATACCTCTGAGAAGTTTACACACTAATGGATGTTCCCCCACTGGTTTACCCTGAATATGAGGGTGACCGGCTGAGATAGCTGAAAGACAATTATTAATCGTCCTGTAAGCTAAACCCTGTGAGGCCAAGTCATACAAAAAATTTACTATAACGTGAATTTCTGATCCCACGGGATCCATACTCCTTTCACCGCACAAACATAGCCACTTCCTCCAGGCTTGCTCATATCTTTTATGAGTGGAGGGGGCCCAAGATTGATATAGGAAAAACAGTGCAGATTCCGAAACTCCAGGCACTTGCTGTCGTCTCCTCGTATCAGGGACAATTGGCCCTCAGGATCAAAGGGTGCGCTCTGCCCGATGGATCCAACAAAAGATCTTCGCTCCCCGGCAACAACACCGGGAATTCGCATGATAATGTCATTGCCAGCGGAAACCAAGGCTGTGCTCTTCAAAATGGAGTCACCAAAATCACCTCCGCCGACTGACGGAGTATGTGGGCCATGACCCGCAGAATCATGGCGAACAGGGAAAGGCATATAAAAGTCCCCTTATCCAAGGTTGAAGAAACTCATCCGTCCCTGCTGCAAGAAGGTCTGGTCTCCAACTGTAATAATTTGGAACTTGATTGTTCAACCAGGAAGCAAACAAGTCTGTTTGACAAGGCCCCCACTGCCTCTGATATGCTTGGAAAATCCTCGGATTGAGTTTCCAATCGCTGAAATCTCGAAGGAAGCGATAATGCCAATCTGCTGTCGTATTGGAACGACCTGGGATATACTCCGCTATTACCAACATTTGGTGATGCAGATAAAAATGCCAAAAATCCTTTGGGATCTCCGCCAACAGGCAAGATCTGGTCCCTCCGAGGCGATTGATTTATCGGACTGCCGACACATTGTCCATCTGGAGGAAAATACAACAATGTGTTCTGCGTGGAGAGAGTGATCTGATCACAAATGCCTCTGCCAAGAGTTCTAGACAATTGATGTGATCATTCAATATCTTGGGGACCCACGACCGCCAGTCTCCACCGAGCCACAACGTGCTCCCCACCCCCATCGGCTGGCAGCCGGCTCTATCACTATGTCCAGAACTGAGAAAATAAATTGCCCTCCCATTCCATGCATCCATGTGGGTACGCCACCTGAAAATCTTGGTCTTGGCTTCTTCTCAAATCAAAATCATCTCTGAGTATTGTATCCCCTTCTAAATGTGCAAAATCTTTAGCCTCTGAAGAGCTCTGTAATGTAGAAGCCCTGGAAAAATGGCCTGAATCGAAGATGCCAAAAGACCCACTAAACGTGCTAACATCCTCAATTATGTAGTTGGAGAGACAAGGGCTCTCCTCAACTCTTCCTTGATCGCTATCCGCTTGGCTAAAGGAAACAATAGCAGAGCCTTGATTGGGATTATTTGAAAACCTAAGAAAGCGATATTCTGTGATGGCGCACTGCAGGACTTCTCGGCGTTCATGAGGAACATGAGATCCTGTAATAATTGAATTGTCCAAGTGAGATGACAAATGACCATGTCTCTTTCTTGTGCCATAATTAGGATGTCGTAGAGGTAAACAATCAGCCTTACACCTCTTTCCCTCAGATACTGAACCACCGGACACAGATTCTTGGTGAAACACCAAAGCACTGAGGACAGACCGAAGGGTAGTGCAGTGAACTTGAACCAATGGGGACACCATTGGAATTGAAGAAAGCGTCTGTGGGGTCCGAAAATTGGCACTGAAAGGTAGGCGTCTTTTAAATCTAATTGGACCAGCCAATTGCTGTTTCTTAATAAATCACTGAGGAGATGTATGCCCTCCATCTTAAAATGGCGGCATACAATCCAAGAGTTGAACTGCTTGAGGTTCATTACAAGTCGTGAACCACACCCTTTCTTTTGCACCAGAAAAATCGTGCTCATGAACCCTTGGAGAGGACTCTACCACCGCTCCTTTCTGCAGGAGTGCAGCAATCTCCTCGTCTGTGAAAGAATGGTCTTCGAGGGAAAAATGGAGAGGAGGGAGAAAGGCCTTCTGAACTGGCGGTGCATAGAGCTCTAGTTGAAAACCTTGGACAGTCTGCAACACCCATGGGTCCTGTGTGATCCTCTGCCATGCCAAAAGAAAATGTTGAATTCTTCCCCCCAAAATCACTTCTGAAAAGTAAAAAATGCTTACCTGTTGCATTGGTATCTTGACTGGAACTGCCTCCGCGGGATCCTCTGGAGGCCCTGCCAGAACCTCTGTAGCAGGAGGGTAGAAGTTTGAGGAACCGTCATTACCCCCTCTGCCTTTCTGTTGTGCAATTTGTGAGGCCTGAAAACCTTGGCCTGGCACTCGACCTCTGAAGCGTCTGGTCTGTGCAAAAAGAGCATAATTGAAGAGCTTTTTTTTTAATAGACGATTGGGCTTTGTCAAGTGCAGCAAATGTCGCTACGTATTTGCCCACGTCTGATGAACTTGTCGCCAAATAGCATACCATTAACCAAGGACCCTGCTTTATTAGTTGCCAAATCAGCTAACTTAGGGTCCAAGCGCATAAGGAATGAGCGACGACGTTCAGTGGACATGGCGCAGTTTGCGTTGCCCAGAAGGCAAATAGCGCACTGAGACCATTACAATACTATCTCCGGGTCCAAGGGCTTGTTGGTTTCAGTAGCCTGGATTGCTAAATCTAATATTTTCATTAACTGCCCAAATACATCTAAGACTTTATTCTGACATCCCTGCCAAGCGTGGTCCCGCCCTTTCTTTGGCAAATTTTTAAAGAAACATTGCCATGCTGGGGTCTAGCTCCGGAGTATCTGCCCCTTTACTAGTCAAAGATGGCCTGGGACATTCTGAACGAAGAGTGTTGAGGATGTCATTTTTAAAACGTTTCCGTAATCTGTCTTGAACATAATGAGCCACCTCGGCACTAGGAATGCACTTTGTGGAGCGGGGATGGATAATATCTTCTGGGGATGAAATTTCTGATGAAACCTGGTGGAATTTACATTTTTCCTTTAGTGAGGGGAGTCTTTCTTTGAGTCCTCTGACTCTGAATTATAAGATGAACGTTCTTGTGTCTTCTCCTGAGGCTGAGAGAACAATGGAAA
The DNA here is from genome assembly GCF_031143425.1 of Pleurodeles waltl. Lineage (NCBI taxonomy): Eukaryota > Metazoa > Chordata > Amphibia > Caudata > Salamandridae > Pleurodeles > Pleurodeles waltl. The sequence continues at coordinate 528,836,689 of NC_090440.1, forward strand.
AGGAGTTGTGGATTCACGAGGGTTAAACCCTCCATACTCATGATCACGCAGCACAGAAGCTGCCATCTGCGCCAAAATATTGGATGAAGACGCCCCCCCTCCCCCCCGAGCGCTGCCTTGGCAGTCTTGATACGTCCATGGAATCATAAGATTGCGACTGCGTCTGCTGATTGCTTTTGCCCAAAAATTCTCTGCTGACAAAACTAGTCAAGGATTGATTGAAAAGTTTCAAGGCTTTTATCAAGGCTCAACTCAGGAGTCCTGCACATGGTGACCAAATGCCTCCACTAATCTCTCCTCAATCTGGTGTTCCATGGGCACCTCTTGCAATTCTTGAAATTGCTCATCAGCATAGTGCACCAATATTACAACTGGGAGGTGTGGAAGAGTTCGATTGGGGGAGTGCGAGGGGGGGGGGCCTGTTACAGGCATGTAGAAAATATTTTCAATAAGGCAGCAATACAACTGCCTGGCCAGCTCAAATAATTAGACTGAGGGAGCACCTGCACACTGAAAATTATCTGATGTATCAGAATCCCCTAGGGCCCAGCCCTAAAACGTTTATTTCATCCCCTACGGGCTCCCTCTGAGGCCGCTTGAACTGTGCTGAGTGACACGCGTGCGAAGAGCCGATCGGAAATGCGCGGGCAGCACAACAGAAAGAGGACAGCATCCTCCAACAACGTGGATACTCAAATGCGGAGAAACTCTGCTGGACTGGTTCCCCACCGGCCCAGCGCCAGGGATCGTCAGATCCCTTTCTAGGGCGCAACGCACTGCCACACAAGAAAGCTTTAACACGTGCGCTTCAGAAATGCAAAATCGAACAGAACAAACACCAAGCACTTAACTGGCTGCTGCAGCAGCAAAGAAAGAGGACGATCATTGTTGCTTGAGCCTTATAAGGGTCAGGAGAAGGACCCTGATTGGGACAGCATATAGTTCCTGGGACATATCGTATAAAGTCTTACAGTATTTTGATTGGCGGCTGTTTGCCAGTAAAGGTAAGGGAGAGCATAACATGAAGCCCCCGGTCCTGACATAGAATGGTTCACCTTGAGCCAGGTAGCGATGCGTTATGTGTGGGAAGAGAGCACCGTGTTTCTTTCTTTCCACAAACTGAAAGTGTCCGGATGTGACCTGAAGGGAGCCTGGTCCCCAGCCTCTTGCGGACGGGTCGAGGGGATTTGGTGACACAGACGCCTTGAGCCCTGCTAATCTGCATCGACAGTGGCGGGAGCCTGGCCTCGCTTGTCCGCCTGCTGACCGGACCCGCCAAGAGTGTTCCCTGCAGTAGAGAGGACAGCAGGAAGAAGAACCAGCACTGCAGACCAGTTTGCAGCAAAACCGGAATGGTTATCAGCTTTGTTTTTCAGAAACGGACAAGTGAGAAGCCTGCACTGAACCTAGCGAGACCCACCTCCAGATCAGAACACAGCCAGGGAAATACCCGTTTGAGATATTCACCCATCGCGACTCTATGCACGACAGAACCAGTCGCCGCAAACCCAGATAAATCAGTCTGCACTGCAGAACCTAACGAGATCGCCTATAGTTCAGAGCCCTGCAAGAGGCCTGCCTGCATCGGGAGCACGGCAAGCAAAAGATCCCGCATTGGAGATCCACCCACAGCCTAAACAGGTAAGACATCCGCCTGCACTGCCAAGCCTTTCACTGCAGAACCGGATAGGTGATCTGGCTGCACCGCAGAGCCTTTCCAGCAGAACCGGGTAGATCATCACAGCAGAGCTGGATAAGGGATCCGCCTGCGCCGCAGAGCCTTTCCAGCAGAACCGGATAGATCATCACAGCAGAGCTGGATAAGGGATCCGCCTGCGCCGCAGAGCCTTTCCAGCAGAACCGGATAGATCATCACAGCAGAGCTGGATAAGGGATCCGCCTGCGCCGTAGAGCCTTTCCAGCAGAACCGGATAGATCATCACAGCAGAGCTGGATAGGGGATCCGTCTGCACCGCAGAGCCTTTCCAGCAGAACCGGATAGATCATCACAGCAGAACCGGTTAGAGGATCCGCCTGCGCCGCAGAGCCTTTCCAGCAGAACCGGATAGATCATCACAGCAGAGCTGGATAGGGGATCCGTCTGCACCGCAGAGCCTTTCCAGCAGAACCGGATAGGAGTTCCGACAAAAGCAGAAGCGGCAAGACATCCGCCTGCGCTGCGGAACCCTACGAGATCCACCTGAAAGCCAGAGACCTGCAAAACATCCACCTGCAACCAGAAACAGCAAGTGCTTTTGCACTACACCACCGGACATTCGCTAGCATCGCATGACTGGGGGCAAAAAATAATAATTACAAACAATCTGCAGAAAAAAACTTGAAATCTGCTTCTGTGCAAAACTGTATAAGATATCTACCTCCCTGCAGAACCTGGCGAGATCCGCAGGTACAGGTGAACAAGACCGGAAATCGACCTCGGTGCAGAACTAGACAAGAGAACTATCTCACTGCAAAACCGAAGACGAAGTTGGCCTACGAGGTCTGCTGCAGTCAGCCTGTGTCACACAGCGAGCTGCTCCTTGTTTTACCGAGGTAAGAAGGGCGTATTGTTCTATACGTGCAATGGTGTCACATTGTTAACCGATGAATTGTCTCTTCACCCTCGACACCCAGGTCTGGCCCAATCGAACGGCACCAACTGAATTCCTTTATTAGGGATCAAAGGTTGAGTTGGTCATGCTGGTGTTTTGAGTCGGTGACCTGCACGTTAGAGAAGGATCGGTACTGTTGGGGCCTAACCCACTGCGCTGTTTTAATGGTTATCCACGACGAGCGCATTTTAACTAGGTATAGATACATTTTAAAAAAATGACCCGCTCTTCAGGGCTTCACACGGAGCGTTGCAAAAATAACATTCTTCTGCACGCGGTCAATAATTGAGCCTTCCACAGAGTTGGTTCTGTGGCATTCAGGTTGACCTTGTTCCATGCACACGTGCTCAGACCACCCTCCTCTTGAAGTTTTATCACTTGTTTGCGCAAAGCATGTTGGACAGTTAGCCCAGTTTTGGCGTGATCAGTGGGATTTCGGTTCAAGAGCTGCATAGGGGAGATTATTAACATTCAGGAGAATCCCGCGGTCCTTTTATATGCAAATCCGATGTTTTGCACATTTAACGCGTGTCTAATTGCGCGCAGTTACGGCAGGTAGTGCGACTGAGTGACGTAAGCAGAACGACCGTGCAGGACACGAAAGCATCACTGAAGGCTGATTCCTCGGACTGTTCTGAGTAATCGTCTCTAAAAACCAGACCCCGAGTACCAGGGGTTGAATAACTGCGCAGTGAGGTAAAATGGCAGCGTGCATCCACGTGAAAACAAGGCCTCGCACATCGTTGGCCCATGTGTTCGGGTATTGTACCTCGGAACTGAGGCCCACAGTAATTTTGGCGGGCAAATTGCCAAGTGTTTGCGTCACCTCTTTCCAGCCCAAACCGAAAACGGCAGCATATGTAACAGAAAAGGAGACCAAAAGCCAACAGAGGAGCTATCTATAGTAGTAGATAGTATCTATCTATCTATCTATCACGTGTTGCTATATTTACACATTGCATTTTTACAACTGAACTTCTTTTAACACAATATTGTGTCAATTCTAGAAAATAAGTTAATAAATAACACAAAACTAATAAGAAAAGTAGTCAAACCATGCAAAAACTAAATGTACAGCAGTACACCTTGCCAATGTGATGTGAATGGCGCAGCACTCAGTGCATACAGGTGCAATATCTGACCGTGCAACAACATGATAGGTACATTCTGCCCGCTAATCACCGAGAGGCAGATGCCAATGAAATTCATGGGTCGAGACCAACCTAATGAATATTTGGTCTGTGGAGCAATTTAGCGCGCACGAACAGTGGCAGTCTACTGCTGTGCTCTGTACCTCGAAGGGTGAGTGAGAATATGGTGCATACCTCGTTACACGACCTCGTGCCGTCCATTAAAGATATCCGACCGGCTCTATGGACTTTGGTTCTTCCTTTCAACCTGCGCTAACAGATTTTGTACCTCCGGAGCTTAGTTTCTCATGGCCTGCAAAGCTATAACTTCATTTGTAATATATAACTCTGAACTGAATAATTATTTCGTTCCCGTTCTGACGATGGCCCCTTAGCTTTTCGCTCTAGGTAGAAACGTGGACGTTACGCAGAGACCAACTAGTGTCAATTCATAAATTGCCCCACAGACCAAATAGTATAATTCAGTTCTGTTTAACATCTGAATTTCATTTGCCTCTTGCCTGTCAGTGATTAGGATAAGAATATACCTAACAAGTTGTTGTTGCACAGTTTCACCTACCGCTCCTTTTTGCACTGACCACTGCACCGACCATACCACACTGGTACTGTGTATTATTGTGTATTAATTGCATGCAATGCTTTTCTTCTCTGCAGTGTTCTTATTCATTTTGTTTTCAGGAATAAGCAAGAAGCTGCGTTGTGACGTTCAGCGCATGTGCAAATGTATCACCTTGTACAGTATGAGGACAATGCAGCGGTTGGATTATCTATCAAGCGGCAATGAATGCTCTAATTGATGGAGTGCTATTCGTCGAAATGTGGTGAGGTGCGGTCTTGTCACCGGCGAGAATATGTAGGCTGCCTCTCTGGCCTTCCAGTTATATAAGCTAGAAGTGCTCAGAAGAAGCCTAGGCTGCCCGTGTAAGGCGCAATGTCAAAGCTGCGCATTTTATTACTTTGGAGGGGCACTGCTGTCTTCTCCGAGATATGCTCTGTCGTTGCTTCTCTGCAGAGGTCTGACGTACAGTTCTTACGTTATTACGTGTCAGCGATGGAAAAATCCTAAATTCGTCGGATTTTTTGTTGTTGTATGTGTGCATTCTGGTACCTAAAATGCGGCCTTTATAATAGTAAGGGTCACGCTACAAGTACCACTCTGCAAAGTAATTATCATGAATTGGGGCGGGGGGAGCTGGGTCGCACATGAGGCAGGACGCGCTCAACTTATTGATGATACAGAAGTGGTCTCTCGGGCCTCTGGAGGCCTCTGCTGTGCTTAGCCTTGTAAACAAGGGTGGCTTATGCCTGGCGCCAGATGGCACAGTGTCTGAAGAGAACTCCGCATCACGTATATGAAGGAAACCGGCTTATGCACTCACGTACATAACACTTAATCCTGTTACTAACTACTTCAGAGCTGCAGGAGAGGGACATGTGTCCAATCCGCTTTCTAAGAATACATCTCGCCAGACAGTTCATGTGGAGGTGATGTGACGTGCCTTGGTACGACTGGCAATGGCGCAGCAGACAGCACTGCGATCCGCCGCCGTTTATTTATTTTTTTAATAATAATAATATACCTTTGCATAATTAATAAAAAGCATTGCAGATAGCAATGTAAATAAAGAGTTAGCAACTAAAATAGAAATCCCCCAAAAGACCTACTGGGATTTCTAACTCATGGATTTGAAGCACTGATACCAGGATAAGTTATTGGAAACCCACCTAAATGGGGTTGTGTGTTTCGTCACGGGGGTAGAAGCATGAACTGTCCCCTCCAACTCCATGCTGTCCTTAAAGTTCTACATCTGAGTGGTGTGTTAAAATAGCATTAAAAAAGTTGCTTAGTCATGAGCTGAATAGCTCCATCAGCTTTCACAGTTATTTGGCGGATGCTTTAAAAGGTGTTCCGCTCTTTATATGAATTTTGCTGCGCATGCCATGTGCTGTCTGCCCTTTGATACAAAATAGGATAGCTTGTCGGCACGATCTAATGCCATTGGAGAGAGACATATTTTTGAGGTACAGTTTCCGCCAGGGTAAAGGTGTATGGCATATGCATATAAGGTGTTAAAAGCCTTCCTTATGGTATGTGCATAGGCTGCATTTCCCGTTATTTGAGGGTTCGAGCCATTTTGGAACTGCATCCAATAAGGGGAGTAGACCAAACTTGGCGTGCAGCCCCTTTGTTTTTAGAGATTTGTTTTGTATTTCTGCCGGGTATGGCTGTGCTGTTGAAGCCTTGTATGGGTTAATAGTCATCCATGAATGGGATAGTAGCCTGACAATGTCTTTCTCCTTGCTCCACAATAGCTGGTTGATTTGCTAATTTATTAGTTGCTTAAATGATTTATGCCACAGCTGTTCTGCCTGTAGTAGCTTGATCGCGTCAGACCCTGAATTTGAGTCATCTGGCGTGTTCAGGCCTGTTTCCTCCCAGGTATGTGCTTTTAGTGTGTTTGGGGGTGCTTGTCTTAGTAGAGAGGCATACTTGAGGATAGCTCAGTTCTGTACAGAGGCTTGGTCTTGTAGCCCAAATTCCAATCTGACTTGTGCCGGTGAAGAACTGTATGGCAAGTGGAAGAGAAAGCAGAAACCTTTACTCTGAGCAATATTCAAGAAATCTTTAAACTTGCCAGGATACATTTCCAAGCCATATACCAGGGAGGGCAGGAACTTTGCCTTGATCACCATGAGGAGCGGGTTCCAGGTTGGACTTTGCAGATTCGTAATTAGATTTTGAAGAGCTGCGAGTTGGGATGCCACTCTGGCTTTCAAGGTGTTTAGATGCAGGTGGGGAAACCACCATTCCTGCAACCAAACCCCCAGGTATTTGTAGCTACTACTTCTCCCCCCTCGCTGGTTTCCACAGAGCCACTGCTTTTTCTTGATTAAACGCTTGCCGAATATGACTACCTTGGTTTTCTCCAGGTTTGTCAGCAGCATGTTGGTATTGCAATACTGATCTAGGGTACTTAGCAATTTTTGGAGCCCCGTGCCTGAAAGATTCAGCAGGACGATGTTGTCTGCATAAAGTAGTGCTGTTACGAGTTGGTGGCTCAATTTGGAGTGATGGGAACTGGAAGAGTTCAGTTGTACACACAGATCTCTCATAACAAGTACAGAGAGTCAGGGAGACAAATCAAACAAACCTGAAGGAATCGACCCATACTATCTTCCTATGTATGAAACCAATAACACAAAAAAGTATGGGGTTCACTTATAATGCGGAGCTGCACCCAGGGGAAATTCCCTGGTGCTCCTTAACCTCACTAGGTGAGTGGATGGTGGATGGGTGCTGTGAAGGGTCGTGAAGTGATGATGGGGGGTGTTACCTTTACGGACTAGGTGGTCTCACACACTATATAGTGTCATGCTTCATCATTTGACCACGTAGCCCCACCCAGGTTGGACAATGCCACCCGGGCGAACTCACCCTCACCGTTAAAAGAACGGGAGGGAGTGCGTACATTTTTTACTTTCTGGAAATTATGGGATCCAGCTGAGCTAGGGAAAATATAAAGACACCTAGGCAGTTACCTGTGTGAAAAGTACACTTTTAATAATGGTGTCTGCTGGTGTGTTTAAAAACTGGGATGGGACACCTCTGTGAGAGTAAGGACTCACTGGGTCACCTATCTAAAAATATATGGCCACCCTCCATCATCACGTCACAACCCTTCACAGCACCCATACACCATCCACTCATCTAGTGAGGTTAAGGAGCACCAGGGAATTTCCCCTGAGTGCAGCTCCACATTATAAGTGAACCCCATACTTTTTTGTGTTATTGGTGCACACAGATCTACCAGATATATACTGAATAGCATTAGGGTTAGTACGCAGCCTTGCTTAATGCCTTTTTCTATCAGGATTTTAACAGGCACTCTTCCATTGTTGCCAACGTTTACCCTAGCCAAGTTGTCAGAATATAAAATCTGTCTTCTTTTTAGCAGGTTTGGTGGAATATTGAGATTTACTTCTACCACAGTCTGTGCCGTTCCACAGAGTCGAAAGCTTTAGATAGGTCCACAAAGCAGGTGTACAAGGCCATTTTCTTTTTTGCATATTTTTCCACCAACATTGCAAGTGCTATCTGGTTGTCAGAGGTGCTCGATGAGGGACGGAAGCCTGTTTGGTTCAGAGGAATTTGGTTCAGTTTGGTTGCCGAGTCTCTCAGTTCCGCTAACAGGCAGCCTGTACATATTTTTGCATCAGTATCTAGCAGAGCGCTCAAACGAAAGCTTTCTGGGTTCTCATAGGGGCCTTTCTTGTAGATTGGATGGAGAATTGCCTCTTTCCCAGAATCGGGGATTTTGTTTTCTGTGACGCAGTTAGTGAACATATTGCTCAGTTTGTTAGACCAAAATTCCAGATCATATTATAAGACCCCCCCGGGGAGGCCTTTTAGACTTGGGCCTTCAATCTTTTGTACTTGGAAGGATAGGGGATTTGGCTCGTAGTTTGAGTTAGAATTACATTCTGCCGCTTCCTGACAGCCGTATAGTTTAGAGATCTACTCAATCCACTTCACCTCTGGCATGGTGTTGCTTTGGTCCCTGCATCCCCACGCTCCAGTTGATTGACAGTGCACCACAGGGGGCGGCTTTTCTTTTGTTTGCACGCCTCAATGACTTTGATCCATTCCTGGTCTCGAGGTCCCTGCTTTGCTTCCCACACTGCCTTCTTGTATGTCTTTCTTAGTTCATGGAAGGCACCAAGTTGGCTGGTGTCTGGGTTGTTTCTTTAGGGCTCTTGCTGCTTTGTTGAACTGTTGCCTTTATTGCTTTTAGGATTGTGTGAACCATTGATTTTTGTTCCGTGGAGGAGGACCAATCCTGTGCTGTTGTATGGGAGCTAGCTGGTTCCTTAATGATGTTAACATTGCTTCCCATTTGATGATTGTGTCCACCTGGGCCCCTAGGAAGGGTAATAAGCTAGTGTTTCGTGCCTCATATTTCCCCATACACAAGTTTGACGATCTTATACGATGTGGTTGGCTTCCTGGATGCTGTGACCCTGTTATGTACCCGTGCCATATAATGGTTGTTGTTCGTGATTTCCATAACTTGCGGATGATGGTCACTTTCGCATCTAACTTCTATGCTAAAAACATGAATAAACTTTAAGAATGCTATAGACGCAAATGTGTAATCTAGGGTCCTTGCCCATTCCTTTGATTTGTGTGTAGCTTTCTTCGGGCTGTCTGTGGGGAATCGCCCATTCAGGGTCCTCAGTCCCAATGCCTCTAAGGCTCTCACCAAAGGATGCTCACATTTATCCATGTCCATAAAGTGTAATAGTTGCTGCGGGATGAACATGCACTGATCCAGGGCTCCTTCTCTGGTGCTTCTTTTCCCATGGTTGGCCATGTTTAGGTTGAAATTGCCTATGATGAGCCAGGAGGCGTTCCCATATGAGACCTTTCGAGATAGGAATTAATTTTCCGTGGTGTCTAATAGATGCTGTTTGAGAGTTGCGTTGGGGTTAATATAAATGTTTAATATTATGACCTATGTTGATGCCCGATTCAATAGTCAGTTTACAATGATGACAGCTAACGTGGGCTCGTAGCTTGTCAGTGCTCCTTGCCTTTAAAGGTTTGCTTGCGGTTATGTAGGAAGAAAGACCACCTTCGGGGTGCCCTTTGGACTTTGGTTTTGCAGCTGTGCTAAAGAATTCTTGGAACCCTACTAATGGATGTTTAGCCATTGTTCAAGTTTCTTGTAGACCGATGATATAAAAATCTCTCAAAAAGAATTTCAAGTTTGAGTCATGAGCGATTTTGGTAACACCCGCTATGTTCCAAGATATTACTTTTGTATTGCCCAGCGCACATTTGGGCAGTGTTCTAGAGTTTAAGATTTTTTGGCATTGCTGGAATCTGGCTCCATCCTTGGGGTACAAGGGTGCGTCAGGATCGAGGGGAGAATTTATTCAAACTGGCTTCCTCTTTTTGCAGGTCCACTCCTGGCAAGGTCTTGTCACTGGTTGTTCCTGTGCGGTGGAGATTATGAATTCTCTTGGCACAGTGATGAAGGCGGAGGATGCCTCCTTGGTGTGCTGTAGGATGATCTCTGATTGACAGCCCGAGAGATTGCTGTCCATGTTCCGTCGCATTTTCCTATGGCTTCTTGAGGGATGAGGAATGTTGAATACTTTGCTTTGTTCACTTCTTTAAGCTTTATACCCCAGAGTTCGAATACTTCTGACTTTGACAATAGTAGCTGTAATTTTTCCACGCTGCTAAAACTCGTTTGAATCGCCCTTACTTGGTGCTAGAAAGGCTACATACTCGAGATCTTTACTGTTGAATTGTTCCAGCCCTGGGATAGCGTTGCAGATTCTCTTGAGGTTGCCTCTATTTAGGATGTCACAGGGGCCCTGAGATTTATATGTTGGATGAAAAATTAGGGTATGAGTTCCCCTATCCTTTGAGTTTGTCAGATGATGGGGTGCTGTTGTATGGCCCTATGTGAAGTGCAGAGCTGATGTAATTTCGGCATCTGTACTTATCCTTTGCTCTACCACGTTGGGTGCCTGATATGCGGGATTTGCACTAATCGGGTGGGTGGCGGTCTGATGGACCCTGGTGGTCTTGGGACCCTTGACGGTGTGATAGTTTGATTGTTCCCTTGTTTCCTCAAGGGCGACTCAAGACTGATGTCCTGGATGGAGTTCTCGTATCTATTGGGTTGGAAACAGTTCTTGTGGGGCTCCATCATACTAGTTAATATGGGGTAGGCCCCAAGAGAGGTGGTAGAGCCTGGTTGCCCCCTGGACTGTACCAGGACTTGAGATTTGAGATCTGTATGATTGTTCCAGGAGGTGCCAACTACGGGTGGGTTTTTGACCTGGGGCAGTTTGGTTGTAGTTCTTTGGGCCTGACAGTTGCTGCTGTATTACCAAGGACCCCTTGGTTCATACTTCCTCCAAAGCAGTTCCTTCCTCTTTCTGCTGCCTTTGAGGATTGTTACCACTCTGTGACCTCAGTGGCTGAACTTTGGGGTCCGTCAATTGAGCGGTGGTTGCATTCTATCAATTCCACTTTGCTACTTGACTCTTTTTTAGAATTCCCTCTCAGTGGGTTATCGCTTCAGTTTCTGTGCAAATGATGGATTTTGTTTTCCTGACCCATCAATGATTTGTTGTGCATTTTCCTTAGACGTTTTTTATTTTTCCTGAACAGAATGGGGGAAAAAAGGTCCTTTCTGTAGATTGTGCACTTTTTTGGGGCTTTCCGCTATTACTCCTAACATCCAAACAAGGCACACTTCTGCCTGTGTTGCAACGTTTGGCACTCCCTTTTGAGGACTGTTTGTTGTTACAGGAATTTGTTGTCCCTGTGGCCACGGCCTGCCATTCCTCCACTGTTCGGCTTCCTGTTTTAAGTTTACCACTATTGTCAACATGATTGATGGCAATTCTTGTAGTTTATCCAAGATTGGACTGTAGTGGCAATGATGGGCCTGGGTAGTTGGCTCCTTGTGTGTCTCCACATGCACTTGGGCTTTATTGATTAGTACATTCAATCTGTCCAACTTAATGTCAATTGCCATGGTAGTGGTTGCCAAGTTTTGCAAGATTTGAATTTGAATGTCCAGTTTGTCTGTATTGAAAATAATGGCATTTGTTATGGATGTGAGAATTTTGTTTAAAGAGTCCCATCCTGTCAGAAGAAGGACGTCCGAGTTAATAAGCCCATGATTTTGCATTGTTTCACATGCATACAGCATGTTTGTGGAAGGCTGGTTAACGTTCTTTTTTATGGGTATGTGTTGGTCACCTTCTTCCCCTGAACGTAGCTCTTCGTTTTTGTTGAAGACCTCCTCTTAATCCTCCTGTGTAAGAGAGGCCTTCCAGAGGTGGTTGGACTGGTTCTTCCTTGGGGTTGTTAATTTTAAAGCCAGATTTTCACAGCTACCTTTTTGATTTTCTTCTGTGCAATGCCCTTTGGTTGGGAAGTCGTCAGGGACTTTGCTTCTGTCCTTTACCACTATAGTAGGGTATAGCGGAGTGGCCTGTTTTGTGGCTGGAAAGCGGGCTCAGTTTAGTTGTGTTGGATTTCCAAGCGAGGAAGAGTGCTTGGTACAGAAAGTGCCAGCATTGACTCTTGTGCTGCACTGCTTGGAGGGATGTCTGCCCAGTAGTTGCCCAAGGTGATTGTACTGTCGCTGAAAGATCTCCAGTCACAGTATGTTCTCGAGACTGGTTCTCCAGCGACTGTCATGTGACTGGTGATTTTCCCCAGTGGCGTAAAGTACTCCGTGATACCTTTAGATCCTTCCTTCACCTTCTGGGTTCTCCCTTGTGACTGCTCCTGGGGTCCTGAGGAACACTCCTTTGAGGCTGTTGCCCCCTTCGGTGCACCTGTGTCATGGGTTGGGGCCTTGCAGCATGCTTCATTCCCCCCTCCCCTTTGTCCAGTATTCTTTATATAAGAACTCCCTCTGGTGTACGTCTTACCAAGAGGTTGACTCTGCCCTGGTGACATTGTCCAACCAGGTTGGAGAGAGGTGGTCAAGGACGATGCATGACACGTGTGTGAGACCACCTCTTCCATTAAGGAACATCCCACGTGTAGGACAAATAGTACATTCCCCAAAGACTTTGGTACTCAGCAGCAAGTCTTGCTAATCAGAATAGATGAAGTGTCTCTCTCAGCTCGACTCCACCACACCAGTTGTGAGTGTTGATTTTTCTAGGGAGCACGTGTTGTTAAGGTTTCCCTCTCTATCTCTCTCTGTGGTCAATAGTGTAAGGGGATGCACCTGTTCAGCTAGGTGGGGCCTAAGTTGTGTTGTGCTTTGAATGTGTGTGTGAGGAGTTTGAAATGAGCACGTTTGTGTATCGGGAGCCAGTGGAGCTCCCTGAGGTGTGGTGTGATATGTTTTCAGTGTGGAAGGATGAGGATGAGTCTAGCTGCAGAGTCTGAATGGTTTGTAGTCTTCTAGTTAGTTGCCTGGTGATCCTGAGGCAGTGGGTGTTCCTGTAGTCTAACTTGCTGGTGATTAGGGCATGAGTGACAGTTTTTCTAGTGTTGCTTGGGAGCCATTTGAAGATCTTCAGGGTATAGAAGCAAGCTGCATTGATGGCATTGACTTCAATGGTCTTGTCCAGTTTACTGCCGGTTATTCTGAGGATCCTCCATGGATGCTGGGTTCGAGTTTGACCGGCCATGAGTTGGAGTCCCATAGTGAGTTTTTCTTGCCAAAGGTCACTACTTGTCTATTGTCATTGTTGAGCTTGAGACATTTGGCTTTCATCTAATTAGAGACTTTGGTCATGCCGGTGGTGTACTTGTTTCTTGTGATGAGGAACTTGTCTTAAAGGAAAGCATGAGTTGCTTGTAGTCTGCGTAGGAGAGGCTATTAATGTCATGTTGCATGGATGACGTTGGCCAGAGTGGTCATGTATGCATTCAAGAGGATGGGGCTGAGAGATGAACCTTGAGGCACTTCACAGATGAGTTTGTGGACTTCCAGTGACTAAGGTTCCAGTCTGACAGCATGTGTGCTACTTGTTAAAAAGGAGCAGATCCAGTGGAGAGCGGGTCGTCAGATGCCAATCTTGTGCAGGCCCCAAATGAAGATGGGATGTGAGTCTGTCAACTGCTGCAGCGAGGCCCAGGAGAATGTTCATAATCGGATAGACATTTTATGCATGGGTTTTATTTAGGCTGATTTTTGACCATGTAAGAACTCTAATATGAGAGCATTTTTACTATGCCATTAGCAGGATCCAGCTTCATTACTATGAAGACTCTACAAACCATCTTCCCCCACCTAGGATTACCACACAGACTCTAAGCTACTGTCTCTTTTGTACTGTCTAAACTTGATTAGGCCATTGGCCTCTACCACAAATCATCTTTATCAACTATGAAAAAACTATAATGTATTCAGAACTCTGCTGCCAGATTGCTCCTGCATGTAAAGCCATTAGACCACATCTCTCCTGCCTTGAGGACCCTTCCTTGGTTACCGGTTGCCAAAAGATCCATCTTCAAGCTGCTTTGTGTCACCCACAAAGCAATACATTGAACAGGACCACTTTTCATCTGGAATAAAATCACCAAATAAATACAACAAAGGAACCTCTGCTTAAGATTGGCACCTCGCCTCAAAACCCCAGTATACAAGGAAAAACATATAGATGGTACATCCTTCTCTGTTCAAGCATCCACACTATGGAATTCATTACCCAAAACATAAGAGACATGGATAATTATCTTATGTTCAGAAGACTACTCAAGAGTTTGTTCTTTCCTACATGACTACCACAGTCAACAGAAAAGTTCATCATACACCTGTGCATTTAAACATGTATACTTTAATTATATGTATGTATTTAGATATGTTAATTTCTTTATACATATATACTACATATTTCAATTTTATTAAATTGTATCACCAACAAGCCTTACAATAATATAAAAAGTACACATCAAAAAAGAGTAATAATTCATAAAAGTCCCATAATCGCAATTTAAAACATAGTGGCAACAATCACTCTATTCCTAAAAAGTCACATATCCCCAAACACATCTTGGAAGAAGGGCAGCCCTTTTTCAGTACCTATCCTCTACTCAGGGGGTTGGGGGGTAGGGCGGAACCCAGAGGCAAAGTGCTTGTACCTACAGTATTTTATATTAGCAGTAATAACTCACATAGCTATAGGGTCTTTTAGAGGGAAGAGAGGGGCCTAACGTTAGCATAGGGCAAACCATTATTTCATCATACCGCTATCTCCTAGAGCCCTATTAGATCATATAAAATTTTTAACGTTTTAAAAATCAGCCACCTCTAGTTTGGCTGGCAGTTCCCTTAGCCTGGGCCAAGTGGCCCATATATATGAGGCAACTAGGTTATGTTCGCTCATAATACCCGGCCTTGCGCAGAGTGCGAGTGCAGTTTTCGTGCAATTTGCTCTACTAGCCTTAAAAAGAGGGAGAAGCCACCAGCGCCTTGCCTAATCAAATTTCTTACAGGCCAAGGTGAAGTGAGCCACATTATCCACCTCCCCAGGGGTGCAGTCACTAAACTCCAAACCTACTGCCAGCCTACGGATACGGACCAGGTAGCCTCTTAGGGGCAGCACTCCCAGCCTGTATTTCATATAGAGAGTCCGCTTCAATTCAGGATACAACATATCCAAGTAAGCCTGGAGAGCTGGGTCATAGACATTGTTAAAATAATAGTACATAATTGAATCAGGCCTGAGTTCCTGGTACACCCTCATCTTACTGAGTTCCCAGTATTTATCTTTTATCAGGCCCACCGTATCCTTGTAACTCTTCACCCAGAGGTCCTTCAACCGAAGGTTCCCTAGAGTCTTTTTAACATAAGCTCCCCAGCCGCCCAGAACCACCATACGTGGTGACTTCTTCCGAAGTTTCTAAGTACACTGCTGCCCTAGGGTTGCGCACTGCCTTCGACCAGTACAATAGTGAAATCGGTGTCAAATTTAGTTCTGTAAAGGGAGATTTCGGGGGGTTTCCCGGTCCCGACCCCAATAATGTTCTCAACAAATTATTCTCTGCAATCTGCAGCACTCTAACATTCATGAATCCCCAGAGTTCTGCTCCATTGAGCGCCACAGCCCCTGCTTTTCAAGCATATATCTCCAGGATGATCCTAACACAACGGCCTACAGCCTTATACTTAAATCTCAATATTGCCCCAGCCGCTTGTTTAAGGGCTATGGCTGCCTTCAGAACTTGGCAGTCCCAACTAAAGTTCTCAGAGAACCACACCCCTAGATAATCAAAGTGGATGGTAACCTCAATTGGGGAATGGTTAATCATTAGCTTCCTCCTTAGGCTAGGAGAGGGCCGCAAGGTCATCCCCATGGTCTTCATGCAATTAATGGTTAATGATTTTCCCTTGCGGTATTTCACAAAGTGGGCAAGGAGCCTATGGACCGCATTTTCAGTGCGTGCCATAACAACCTCCTCGTCTGCAAACAATAATATTGGCACCCTCCTATCCGCTACATGGGGGGACATATAACTGCTCCCCTAAGAGGAATTGAGTCACATCATTCAAAGAAAGGCTAAAGAGTAGGGGTGCCAGGACGCAGACCCTGCCGTACGCCCTTCTGTACCTGGAAGGGGTCAGTCCATTCCCCACCCATCCCATACCTACTCTAGCCGTGTTGTCCATATGCAGTGATGCTAGAGCTTTCACTAGGGAGGCATCAACACCCAGGCTTAGCAGTGACCTCCATAGTTTATCCCTGTCTACTAAATCAAAGGTGGCTTTCAGATCTATGAAGACCAGGTACAACAAGCACTTCTTGATTACAGTAAATTTATATGAAATCAAGTACAAATCTGGTCGATGGTTCCAATTCGGGGACGAAAGCCCACTTGCACTTCTGTTAACACACCCTGAGTGTCAACCCACCCCTGCAGGCGATCGGGCAGAACTTTCCCTAAGACCTTCCTGGCCCCGTCCAGCAAAGAGATCGGATGGTAGTTAGAAAGACATCCTTGATAGCCCTTCTTATGAATCGGAACAATGACGGCAGAACGCCAGGACTGCGGTACTATGTTTCCCTCAAGGGCTGCACTGACCACACCTTGGTGAGTATTTTGGCCCAGTAAAGAGATGCCTCACAGCAAAGGTCCACCGGCACCATATCTGGGCCCGGTGCCTTATTCCTCTTCCTCGTTTCCAGTGCTTTAATTACCTCTGGGATTAAAATTCTTATCTCACAAGGGGCAGTAGGAGGGGCATCAACCGTGGAGGTACTATATAGTGTGCTAAAATAATCAACCCAGGCAAGGGGCCCTGTGCAGGTTTCTACATCAGTCGCTGTGCCCTTCTCCAATCTTGCCACCAGTGCCCAGAATCTTTTTGGGTCATGGTCAGCTGTAGTTTCTTTGAGTTCTCAGAAGTGTGCTTTGGTACGCCCGCTTCTTAATTGCCAATAGGTGCTTATAGCTCCTTCTATGTGCTCTGAATTTCTCTTCACTATCAGCGCTAGGATAGGGCAAGCGAGATCTCTCTTTTTACCCTTATACACTCCTCATCAAACCATCCTTTACGACCCGTTCGCCCTTTTCTACTGTTGTCACATGGCTTATATGTTACAGGTTTAGACCACAAGGCCCTCAACTCCCCTATCATTGCATCATATGCCGCCAGGATGAGGGGGCTTGCAATGGGCGAAGCATCTGAAATAAATTGGCCATAGCCAATATGAGTTCAAGTTGTGGGAGATCCTGCAGATACTTTTCACCATCCCACCGTATTCTCTTTCTGCAGTTGGTCAAAACACTCTCTTTTTCATATAACCCCGGTGCCTGCCCTATCATATTTCCAAACCCCAGAACATTTGGCCGCCTTGAGAGCAAGTGGGTTGTGATCGCTTTCTATCCTACTAACCACAGCCATATCAAGGATAGCTGGCCACGCTTCCACATTAACAATGACATAGTCAATGACAGATTGAAATCTGCCATTGTCTAAGGTTGACTTTGCAGCACCATCTGATTTGGAGCGGCCATTAACAAAGTGGAGGCTGTTACTGAGCTTAAGGTCAGTAAAGGCCTCAGCTTTTTTTGTAGACTTTGGACAATTCGTTGCTGTCTCCGGAATTCCCATACTCCGATCTTCTGTCACAATTTCACTGCTATTGATGGAATCCCAGGCTGACGTGTTAAAGTCTCCACATACCAGTATCACATCCCTATCTTTATCATGGCCCCTTGGTGTTTTATCATTTACAGTGCCTCTTCTAATTTGGCTAGTGTATGTGGAGCATTCTTTCCAGATTGCCTGAACCCCCGGGAACCATCCCGGGGGGATATATACATTCAAAATATACAATACACCCCCTTTACTCCTTGCTGCCCAAAGTCTCACATGTTGGATATTAGCACGAGCCAACTGGCGTGGCACATCTATTTGTTCTATTTTGCAGTTTAACCTGCACGAGACCCAGATTGAGATACCGCCAGATGGGCGTCCCTTCCTGGGCCGAATGGCCAACATGCCAAATCCCAGGAACCCATTAATACACGTTCTTTCAACAGCCCAGGTTTCTTGAAAGCAGCAGATATTATACAGACTAACAAATTGTAACCAATCATTATCTCCCAGCTTACTAGCCAGACCAGCTATATTCCAGGACAGAATTTGCAAGCAACCCCCCTTCAATTTGTTACATGGAGTAAGTGTGGGAGGGATAGCATGGTGGGGCAATAGTATAGTTCCTAATCGTTCAGTCACTGCTTGTTCTAGAGAATGCTCCGGAGCTCCCTGCCAATGCCACTGCTACCTATGACCAATCCTCGCAATTGTCCCCTTTAACCCTCTCGTCGTGGCTGGGGATCCTAATTTGCCTACAGTTCTTATGAGTAGTAATGGTCAATGTTTCTCACCGTTCACTACTTTTAGCTATGGTTTTCTCTCTTTTTTTGCCATAATATCAGTCCATACCTGGGAGAACTCCCAGTCCTTAGCATGTCTAGATTGTTCCCACACTTGTCATTCCACCTAGGTTCCTCCTGGTTGAAATTGGGGCATGGTTGCACATCGACCCCCATTATGTGAAAACAATCTGCATGGTTAATAACTAGGCTGGCTGTCCCTGACGAGGCAAATTTGACCAGGGCCAAAGGGCAAAAGCGGGCTGGATCACCTTGAGTGGTTTCAGAACGGGCATACCCCTTGCAATAGTCAATCTGTCTATACTTGCATCCCAGTTTTACTAGTCTCATATCACTGGAAGAGAGGACTCTCAGCTCCGGCACAGCATAAAAGAGGCTGGGTAGTCGTGATCTATTTAGAGGTAGATTTAGGCCCACATCTGGGAATAGACCAGTGAACTCCAGGCGGTGTACGCTATATCTTCTCCCTGGCGCAGTACCAAGAGTGGCGGCAGTGTCTGCATGATATGTATGGTGAGCATCCACACTATCTGTGCATCTGGTTCCTGAGGGCACCGGGAATAGTACAGCATCCGGGTTCAAGTTTGAGTCAGGGTGAGTCCTCAGTTCACTACACGTTTGCAAATCACCCTGTTCAATTGGAATGACCTTTCAAATACTAGGAGGGACAGGGAGATTAATGGTCCAGTGTACAGTCTCCCAAGCAATAATACTAATACATAAGAGTACACTGTTCCAAGAAAGAACAGTAAGTCCACCAGGCGCTCCTCTATTTATAAGCAAATGCCCTCACACATCCAATAGGATGCCATGCTTCGTCATCTGGCTTGCTCCTCGTCAGACTAGTGCTTCAATGTCTGACGGGCACCCCATGAAGGGGCCTCTTTGCTGGAGATCTTATATTGTTACTATATGCTGTAGTATGGTGTATAGGGAACCCACAGGTAGGCAAACAACACAAGAGCAAAAAAGGGAAAGATAAAATTGGCTCAAAAACCACAATTTATTGATCAAGGCAGGGTTTTGGTCAAGGTTAAAAGCAAAAAACTGGGTGTGAACAGAGAGGTAATGCTCAATCACTCTACCTAATAACATATAATTGAGGATGAAGGAATTACCCTCAGTCTCTACCGTAGGCCAACATGTTTCACGCCTGAAGGGTCCATACATATCCGGGGGCGCTTGTCAGGACCAGAAAACAAAAACACTTCTCAATAGTAAAAAAAAAAAAAAAAAGACTGCAATGTGTCTAAAAAAATAAGTGTGACAGTCACTTACTCACAAAACAAATCTACATGTAAACTAGTTGTATGTAGAAGAAGACCATCCCAAATTAAGGACCGGGCTCCATAGGAACGAGCGTGCCGTAGGACTGGTGTTGTAATTGCTGGTAACAGTCCCGCACTTGGAGACCTACCCCGAGGATGCGTCCCTGGAAACAATTACCGCCATCTCCTGGGTGCGAGGCAGAGAACTACCTGCCTCAATTACTCTCTGTGCACCAGTCCCCGAAATCATTCTTTTTCTCTTCCTCTTTATGACTCCTTTCTTCTTGTTCCTAGGCTTCCCTATCACTTGGCGGTGAACTTGGCGATCAACACCTTCCGTCGCATCACCCTCATGCTGTGTAGTCTCAAGGTGCAGGAACTGGGTGGATCGCTGGTTGGCTACTTCACCCCAGCGTCTGGCAGCGAGCAGTATCAGGCGCAGGGACGGCTGGGTTGCTGGTCTCAGTATTCTCCCCCCTTGGCGCATCCTTAGAATTTGCGGTTGAAGTTGACCCTCTTTCTGCATCATCCTTGGGATTAGAGAAAAGCCATTTGAGGGAATACACTGGAAACAATATAGCGCTTTTTCCCTTTTCTTATTTTTTTCTCCATTTCCTTTCTTCTTGGTATCACACATATTCCATCTAGGGTTTCCCCTTGCAGCCCCCCATGCTCCTTCCCCACCCTCCAGAGCCCACTGTCAGATCCGTAGGCTTGATGGATGCAGATGTAGCTCTATCTCCAGGGTTAGACTGATGCTCCTCTGCAGAGGGGCCATCCTGCCCTACTTGAGCAAGCCCAGTGCATCCTTTGTTAGCATGTGCAGAGTTGCCATGGGAATAAGTCATAGCCATAGGCCCACTGCTCCGTGGTATACTCCCGGTTTGGACAGTATTGTGATCTACAGTTTACATCTGCACAGTGCTCCTTGAAGGCAGGGGGAGATTAAATTGACTATGAGTAGCATACTGAGAAGACTGGTGGAAGAAGTCCTGGTTCACCCCCTCGGTTCTTTCACCCGGGACTAAATTCTGTAATATTGCAGTTAACAATGACTCTATATGCTCTGATCCCCCAAGAAATTTCTCCAATAATGCAAGAATCCATGCTAGAATATCTTTTAGTGTAATCGTAGCTTCTGAGATTATAAACCCTTGTGGTGACTCTGTAGGTACAGAATTAGTCCTTTGGTGCAGGCAGGGTGCCAATATATCGAATAAATCGAGCAGAATCCCCCACTAGGGAAGGAGCGTTTGTTGATGAACTTAAAATCAGGGGCGGCCTCCGCCGAACCATCACCAAATGCCAGCCAAGCATTAGGTGGTTTGCAGGGTCCTTTTGCATTCTCAGTTGGCATTGAGCTACACTGTATGTCGGGAAGCGTAAAATCCAAGAACATCAGGGAGCTTTCACTTGCGTACAGTTTTTCCCTCTTATGTTGCCATTACTCCGGTCGCTCCGATCAGCAGATCTGCTACTTGATGGCAACATATTGCTGGCAGAGCGGTCACGGAGGGGGGGACTCAAATATGCAGCCACAGTCCTCCCCTCCCTGTGATACCCGGGACCTACACCTCTGCCTCGGGGACCCCGGTACACTAAGTTGGCTCTTCGGCATAGAACACAAATTTCTACAAGTTTGCCCCTTAACCACCTTCGCCTCCTCATCCACTGGCACGATCCATAGTGATCCAGCCAGGATGAGTTCAGTGCTTTTGGCAATGCTTTTGGCAGCTCTTTTCTCACTGTCTCTCTCAAAGCATTTATCAGACTCTCCATCCCCACCAACCCAGTCGCCGTGGTCATTAACGTTATCATTTTTCTCCAGGTTACCCCCCTGAACCCTAGACCCCTCCTTCTCCTTCTCGTTCGTCTGTTGCGGCAATGATGCCTTATCCACCTTCTGATAGAAGCTGGTTATTAGCTTCCTGGGGGGTCTACCGACTGACCTCGCTGCTAGCACTAGCCAGGAGTATAGGGGATGTGGAAGGTTCAACAGGAGAGGGCCCAGGTCCTGCAAGCACAGGACCATGGGGGCCCTGGAGAAGGAGAGGCGTTGACGGCCCTCCTGCACCTGGGGCTTTACACCCAAGTCCTTTTACCTTGGGGTGCATCATAACTAGTCTACTAAATGCTCTAATTGAGCGCCTAGGCACTGTTTGTCTTGTATTGAGACTCATTTTTTTTTTTTTCAATGTCATTCTCTGTTGCTTTCAACCAGAAGCCAGTTAGTTTATCGTCAAATTTGTTGTCAATTAGCAGCGTACTGGGAGGGCTTGGGCTATACTTCAATAATCACAGTGACTAAGGTGGTCACAGTGTGCGATGTGCTATGCTGCTTCTTGCCCCCAGTCCAGGTGGCGGTGGCGGAGGAGCACACGGAGTAAAGCAAACCCCACCAAACCTAGTCCGTCCACATCCGCCCCTCTCCGGCTCAACCCAAGGACCCTGGCTCTAATGCCACAGCCACATTACACTGATTGGTTGACCATCTCAATCATGGGTTTTACTGTCTACTGTCTTGCTGTCTCAGTAAGTCTCAGTAAGTCTCAGTAGACCCTCATTAGATCCTCAGTAGATCCTCTGGTCCTGGTCCAGGCTGGAGGGAGAGGACACCAGCTGCACAGTCCCTGGCACAGTTCCTGGTACAGTTCCTGGCAGTGGCGTGTCAAGGGGGGGAGGTAGGCGGGGGGGGGGACAGTGGGCTAGGGGGTGAAGGGGACCCCAGTATCTTTAGTACCACATACTTCCCTGCCCCCAAGACTGACTCAGTCAGCCCACACCACTACCTTACTTCAGCCACATCCGCCACCAATCCGCGGATGATTTTCCAGCGGACCTGCAGCCTCCCTGGCCACTCAATATCTTGGTGCTCCAAAGTCCAGTTCTGACGTGCAGCGCTACACCATGCAGCTGCAGGCTTCAGAGGTCCGCACCACACCTCACCTCACTGCTGCTCTGCTCCCTGTCTCCTTCACTGCAAACAGGCTTTAATGGCCGGGCCACACCACGCCCGGAGCCGGGGGCGGGGGCCGACCGGGGAAGCCTCAGGAGAGCCTCTGATCTTCACCTGCAGGCTTCAGTTGGGCAGGTAGTGGTGCAGTAGCAGCGGGAACGCTCCTCTGGCGCTGCTCTACATCCCCCTGTCTTCTTGCAGGCACAGGCGTTGTGTCTCTCTCCTCTCCGTGAGCGTCTCTCCTCTCTGTGAGCATCCCACTTGAAATACTACTTATTGTTTAAAAATAGATTTCTTTAGGTCTGCTTAACAATTGTATATATTACTTATAGTTAATATATACTATTTTATGGGGGTTTTTAACCAAATTGTATTGATTTGTATACATAACAAATTCGCAAAAAAAGGCACAATTCATTAATACTATGAAGCATTTATATACAGACTCTTGGGCGAGCAAGATCACTCAACCAGCAGGCCCGATTACATATTCAGGGAGGGACGGTGCCCAACCAAACGTCCCCAATCTTATGGTATTTACTTTCACACCTCCTAGCCTGGTAGACGGAGCATTCCATTTGAGCACACTAGTCCATCCCCCTTCTCCATTGTTGCAGCGAGGGGGGGACTCTCAGACGACCAACATCCAGCAGTGTCCCTTTTGGCAAAAAGTAGAGCCGTACCCACTATTGTGCGGGTCGCCCGGGTACTCCCCACTACCGTGATGCCTATGTCATCCCAACTTGTAAAACCCTCCCTAGTAGCAACCTCAAGCATCCATGCTCCCTGCCAGAGCGGGGTGTGCCAGGTGACTCGACCCCACCACCCCGTCAGCTTCTGGGCCACGCGCCACCCAAATAGAACCTGGCTGGTGATTTCGGTCGCATCCCTGGGGATAGGAGAGCCATACAGCAAACCCATAAGTCGTGGGAATCCCATCTTTGACAGTTCTAATTGATAGGCTGGGTCATCCCACCCCCCGGTGAGCCATTCATTAATAGTGAGTATCTGTACTGCCAGGTAGTAAAGGTATACGTTCGACATGGCCAGACCACCATCAAATATGCCGCGCTGACAGGAGGCCCAAGAAAGGCGGTGCCGGCTCCCCTGCCACACAAAGGAACGGGCCACTACATCCATCTCTCAAAACCAGTGCCGGGGATCCGGATGGGGAGATTCTGGAGGAGATATAGAAAACGAGGTTGGATCAACATTTTATAGAGTGCTATGCGTCCCATAACGTTAATCGGCAGATGCTGCCATCGTCTCAGATCCGCCCTCACTCTTGAGGTTAAATGCCCAGGTCATGTCGGGATCAAGTGGGATTCGAATACCAAGGTATGTGAAAATTAATCGCCGGATAGGGATGGTCGCCTGCCAGTCAACCAATGCTCGACATACAGATAGCGGAACTGGCAGAGACTTCTAAGCATTCATTTTGAGGCCAGATTGCGCCATAGATATGGATCAGTTGAAGACCCCGGGCCACCTGTTTCCAGGTGCGACAGGTAGAGCAGCACGTTGTCTGCATATAATGCAATGCGGTCCTCCCCTCCCGTCCCCACCGCCACTCTCCAAGAAGGCAAACTGGCGGGTCATCTGAGCGAGGGTTTCTAGGGTGAGGGCGAAGAGGAGGGGGGACAGGGGGTGCCCCTGTCTAGTACCCCTCTCGATCTGTATGACCTCCCGTTCACAATGACCCGGGCCAATGGCGCTTGATATAAAAAGTGAACCATGCACCGAAAAGGGGCGCCCAGGCCCGCCCTCCGGAGAACCAGATCCAAGTAGCTCCAATCCACCATATCAAATGCTTTTTCTAAATCAATTAGGCGAGGGCCGGGGGGGCATGCAGCGTATACCTATGCGCTAGGGCAACATGAAGCCTCCATATGTAATGTCTAGTTCTGCGGGTGGGCATAAAGCCACAATGATCCGGCTAATAGATTGGCGTAAATCTTGAGCTCTGTATTGATTAGGGATATCGGCCGATAGTCTGCGCACTACCTGGAGGGCGGCCTAGATTTATGCAACACAACAATGGTGGCCCGATCCAGTTCCGCAGGAAAGGCGCCCCCCTCCAGCTCCTACGTATAGAGGCGGTGAAGCTGGAGCACCAGGAGGTCGGGGGACCTGGAGTAGTATTCTGTCGGATAGCCATATGGGGCCCGGGGTCCTTCCGGAGCAAAGATTCGCAATGGCCTCCCCTATTTCTTCTAGGGTTATGGGGTCATCAAGGCCTCTGCTAACGGAGGCCGAGAGGGCTGGCATGGTTATCTCATTCAGTAGCAGCATCTGTTGTTCGACAAGAGGTCTAGGCGCCGCCTTGTATAGTGCAGCATAATAGTGGGCGAAGGTCTCAGCTGTGTCTTGAGGGGTCGTGTGTATCCGCCCAGACTCATCCATTATCTCGGGGACCACTCGCCCCTTGAGGGGTCCAGTGGCCAACCAATATAGGACCCTACTGTTTTCACCCCCCCCAACCGTGGACTCGGGCCTGTGTTGCCCACCAGATCTGTTTTGCCTCCTCCAGGGAGTGGGCTCGAATTTCTTGCCTCACCATCTCCAGAGCCCGCCTGTGGTCCTCCCCCTGGGATCCAGAAGGAGTGCCCGGGCCTCGAGGGATGTGATATGGGCTTGTGTCTCTTTCCTGTTACGTCGCAGGAGACTTCGCATAACCGTGGACTGTGGCCTTACCCGCTACCCAAAGAGTGATACGGGATTGGACTGAGCCAGCATTTTCGCTAAAGTAAAGTTTGATCTCTTTATGGAGGTCCGCAGAGTAAGTCTCGTCTTGGAGAAACCAAGCGTTGAGACGCCATATAGGCCTCTGGTGTTGCTTGGGGTGGCCAGTAACCATCGATATCGGAGCATGATCGGAGAGGCCCCGTGCTTGGATCTGGATCTGTGGGACCAGAGGAAGATCAGTGGCCTGCGTAAGGATCATGACAATACGGGCCTGGGTATGGTGTGGTGCTGAAGTGTGTGTGTGTGTGTGTGTGTGTTTTGCCAGTGGCGGGGGTGCCACACTCGCAAGGCATCATTAAGTCCTGTATTCATTATCCAGTGGGTCAAAGCATGTGCGCATCTACGGCGGGCATAAGACCAGGGGCCCGTGATGTCCAGAGTCAGGTCCAAGACTGCCTTCATGTCACCGCCCACTGCTGTGAACCCCATAGACATTTGGGTGAGGAGGGCGGTGAGTTTGTCAAAGAACCCCTCAAGCCCAGCAGGTGGGGCACCGTTAGGGCCACGTATCTCCCTTATGGGTCCTCCCATGTTCGCTGCTCTGTCAAGTGGTAGCCCTGGTGGATTAGTATCGCCACACCTCCCGCCCCCGCGTGTACCCAGAGTGGAAAGCCCGGTCAAAGCCATAGCGGGCCATGAACGGGCATGTGGGCCCCAATAAATGTGTCTCCTGTAAGAGTAGGACAGAAGGTCGGATGCGCTGTGCGTGGCGCAGCACTGCCATCTGTTTAACTTTATCAAGGAGACCATTAATTTTCCAGGAGACTATCGTCATGTGAGTTATGTAATGTGTTGAACAGGGCAGCCTCCAGCATCTCTTGGACCATTGCAAGGTTAACAACCTGGGGTTGGACCCAGCAAGGCGGGCAGTGGACCCTGCATTGCCCATTGTCTGTGTGTTCTGTGTACGTCCCCACATATGCGATCTCCAAGGGCTGAGAACTAGAAACAAACAACAACACAATAATCTCCTTATGCAATAAGTACCTCCCAACTCCCCCCTCCCTATACTTCCCCTCCCTAACTGAAGAAGCATCGGTCGCCCCAGAAGACCCCAACAAGTCAACAAAGAAGGTAAGGTAGCACCTGTAGAGGTGTGGAGTGGTAGACCTCTCCAGTGCTTCCGATTTTAGCTACGCTCCATTAGCAAGCCATGTCGAACCGATCGTCGCCCCGGGGGCCTCAAACGAGCGGGGTCTGACTCAGTCTCTCCCCCTCCCCCAGAGCAGGGCACCCGGGGGGATTGATTCCCGGGAGTTCTAACTCCTCCGAGGCGGCGACAGCGAGGGAGTGTCCGCTCTGCGGACCCAGTAGGCCCTCCGGGACCTACGCCTCTGGAAACGGGAGCCAGTCCAAAGGTCGCCCAGAGTGGCTGGGATCCCCAGAGATCCCCCAGGGCACTGCATCCCACAATCCCTCAGGGTGAGGGGGGGGGCTCCCCGGTGCTCCTCTGGAGCGGCCGCTCCTCCATTGTCCATTCTCAGGCCAGCTCCGGTGTGTCTAAAAAGTGCGCCCTGCCGGCATATAGAACCTCGAAGCGGGCCGGGAAAAGGAGCATGTACTTCATATTGATCACTCGCAGCTTCTGTTTCACCTGCTCGTAGGTGCACCTCTTTGCTTGGACCACTCAAGAGTAGTCTGGGAAAATCAGGATCCTCGCGTTCTGGTAGTGAATGTCCCCCTGAGCACACGCCTCCCTGAGCACTACGTCCCGATCTCTAAAATTAAGGAAACTGGTGATTAATGCTCTGGGTGTTGCGCCAGGAGGGGGCTTTGCGAAGGGAGCTCTGTGGGCGCGCTCAACGGCGAACCAGGCAGACAGCTTGTCTGAGGGCACTAATTTCTTAATCCATTTCTCTATGAACTCTACAGGGTCGGAGCATTCAACAGCCTCTGGGAACCCCACAAAGCGCAGGTTATTTCGTCGCGAGCGGTTTTCTGCATCTTCAGCTCGTTGTTGTAGTTCATGCGTGCGGGTGAGAAGGCAAGAAACCTTCTTTTTGTGATCCCGGACCTCATCTTCCACTGTCGAGACACGGTTTTCTGCCTCAGTGAGTTGCGCTGAGGCGTTCTGAAGATCCTGGCGCAACAGCGCAACGTGGATTCAGACCTTTCCAATTGTATTTTCCACCACCACCTGGGAGGATTGTATTGCACGCAGGATCTTGTCGGTGTCCCCTTCAATCTGCTCAGCCAGGGCGGGAGCCCTCACCCACCCCAGCCGGAGTGGTGAACTTATCAATGCAAGGCTGAGAGGAGGAGGGCTTGGCCTGCCTGTCTTTCCCCATAGTTCCACCGGCTAGTCTCATAGGCGTATTGATGTGTACACAGCACCGGGGCCCGTCCGCCCCGCCCCACGAAAGCCAGCCACGAGGCTCAAAAATCCCTCTGAACCGGTATATGGGGCCCACAGTCCAGCTCCACTACAGTCTCGGGTCAAGGGGGCCAGCCTGGCTGGACCGGCCTCCCCTTGAGCGTGGGCCCACCTCCCGTCTGTGGGCCCAGGCGTGGACCCAGGGATCACATGTCTATGGACCGCCCCGGAGTCCATCCGGGCGACAGTCCCCTGGATCTAGGGCACCCCCAGGAGGGAGCAGACACGGGGGCCCCCACACAGTCTCTCCTGTGGCTGGACAACCACGGGGCCCCCCGCGCCAAGTGCGCCTCTGGCGCCATCTACTCACCACCACACTTTCCCTCCAGGGCCCAGGGTGGCCCTGCCGGAACATCCAAGGGCATCGCCGCTCCGGCTGCCGATCTGCGTCCGGTTACCGCCCCGCCAGACTGCCGCAGCAGCCGGGTCAGCACCGATTCACTTCTCCACTGCCCCGCGGCATCCAGCGCGGGCTACTATGCGGCCGTCGTCTGTCACAGCGGGCGCCCGTCTCCCAGGCACCTGCGTCTCCACTCCAGAAGTCGAGGCCGCCCGAGGTCTGCCAAGGCTGCAGGCAGCAGCCACGGGCGGTCAGTGACCCGGCCCCATGCCGCACAGTGCAGGGGCCCGGCACCACAGGCGACCCGGCTGCCATAGCCGATCGCGCTGGGCATCCGTCTCCTGGGTGCCCCTTTTACGTTTCTGGGGTGGCCCCGGCCAGGCGGGGTATTTACAAATTCACAGCGTGCGGCGGCCTCTTATGCAGCAAGCAGCCCGCCGACGCGTCGAGCTCAGCGGGCGCCCGCCATCTTGAGCGCCTACCCGACAGGATCCTCGTGGTCCAGAACTCCGAGTCGTTGGCGGTCCGGCGGCTCCGTGGCACTCCTCGTGTTCACCCGACTTCAGCCAGGGCTTAGGGAGACGGCCCCGGCACGGTGTGGATGGTGGTGGATGACGAAGGGGTCCGGAGCACTCTCAAGGTGCTGCCGCCATCTTGACGCCCCAAGCCATGCCCCCTACTATTTTATGGTTAACATGTGTATAGGTCACCGGATGGTTTTCAGATAAGCTATTTGATTAGAAGCTGATGGGTCTCTGTTTAGATTATTTATCTGTCTCAATATGTAAGTGTGATCATAACAATTAAACCTGTAAGTGCTTCACTATTGAAATATTGAGGAAATTATAAAAATAGAATAAATATTAAAAAAATATAAAAATACATAAATTAATTAGCTTTATGTGCAGCAACACCTGCAAGTCTGATTTTCTATCTATCCGTAATGCACATATGGAATTTTATACAATACAATTGAATAGCTCTTTATTATTTTCCTCATACATGTATACCCCTTCTGTGTAGTTTGAATCTCTATATGTTTATTAATTTACTTCTACTGTAGAAGGTATGAGAAAAGCCTTCAACTCCCTCCAATGCAATACTCTGTCTCATCCTATAACTCTCTCAATATATCTTATGCCTTCACTCTCTGACTCATTGCAAACCTCATTCTACTCATGTGTTCTCCTTAAGACTGTTTCTTGAGTCTCCCCTCCTCTATCCCCTCTAGGCTCATGCCAAACCTCTTTCTACTAATATGATCTCCCATATAACCACTTATAGACTCTTCCCATCTCTATTTCTCCTTGACTTACCCCAAACCTCTTTTTACTACTATGCTCTCCCTAATAACAGTATCTAGACTCTTCTCTCCTCTTATCCTCCTTTATCCCATTCAATCAAATTAATTGGTGTAACATGCTCACTGCTCAAATTAACAACATATATACTAATCCACCACTAATCTTTTGTGATCTGGAATAGCGTGCTACTCACTAAAGAGCGCTTCAACTCCTCATCAGGGGTACTAGCGCTATACAACTATAATTACAATATATCATTGTGGTCTTTTCTGAGCAAGACTTGTCTGAATAGCTCTTGCAAATAAAACATTTTTCAACATTCATTTGATGCCACAAAATGTTCCTGTCCAAAAATCCTATATTTTACTTGTAGCCCAGTGCCTAGATTGCCCGATTGCAGGCACTGACTTTATTCAGATGACTGCATTGTATAATTGAACATCGGGGACTAAATTTCTGAATTGTAAAAAATTCTTGGGCTCTCCGCCATT
This sequence comes from Pleurodeles waltl, assembly GCF_031143425.1. Classification (NCBI taxonomy): domain Eukaryota; kingdom Metazoa; phylum Chordata; class Amphibia; order Caudata; family Salamandridae; genus Pleurodeles; species Pleurodeles waltl. The sequence goes on from NC_090440.1 coordinate 528,866,328, forward strand.
AATTGCCTATGCACTGCTTTTTAGGTGCCCACACTAGACGTCACAGATTAAAAGTGACTTATTGCTCTGGCAGCCTTTGACTTCCAGCTATGTTACAGATCTCATAGTGTCTGCCTTGAGACAGACAGCCACACTGATAATTAGGTATGATTTATCAGTGTACGCTGAACAAGAAGCGGCTGCACACACTAACACTGCTGGCACTATGGTGAACCAAGCACAAGCTTTTGATTTTCTGGATTCTGATCCAGGGGCTACGTTGGAATGTTAGACCCAGACCCAGTTTAGACAGACTATTATCTTTCTGTTTTTAGAGAGACAGAAAATCTTATCCTAAAACACATTCTTCTCTGCGACTTATGCAACTTGATCTTGAAATGTGGGTATAGTACAAAGGAGAGAAAGAACAACTTGCTCTTCCTCCTTTGCATGAAGCTGGTGCTTCTGCAGAACTACCATATAGTTCTACCACTGTCTTTAGTTGAACCTCCTATGGTTTTGATTAAGAGGGTCACCATATCATTAAGTTGTCCTGTTAGCTAACAGCTGAAGCTATTAGACCAACAATTGCTAACTGGAACCACTGAAGATGTTATGCACACATTGTTTGTGAGGTCATACCAACCCTTCAGGCATCACTTGCAATGGCCACACAGACTAAACCGTGATTAAAAGTATTTTTTATATGTACATCCACAAAATAATAATAGTTAAAAGTTGTCTTTTCTGTAGTTCTTTTTCAGACACTTCTGCCATTTCTAAGCTCTGTAAATAACTTGCTAATATTACTTATTTTACGGGACTCAGTTTACCGACTTCAGAAGGATAGAAGGCTGTCTTCCTTGCTGAAATTGGAGGGGCTCCATAACTCCAAATTTGTCATATGTCTTATCCACCTACCTCATTTAAAAAAAAGGAATGCAGTGTGTCCAAAGGCAGAGTCAGTATTGAGAAAACCTTTGCATTGACTGAGAGCAAATGGTAAAAGCATTAGAGGAACCCCTCCCCTTTAAAAAGGCTCCTGTGACACCATTCCCACTACCATCTTTCTTTTCCAGGACTACAAATTCAACCACGCAGGTCTATGATTAGAAATGTTCCTCCATGCTTGGAGAAAACTACCAGTGTGTGAGGAGATTAGGATTGTTTTTGATGAAGAAAGATTTACTTTGGTGTCTGCCTTAAAACTAAAAAAAATTTAAGTCACAGGCCTTCACTGTCTTTTTCCCCCTGGTGAGGGTAGTTTGGTCGAAACATCTGCCAGCATAGAAGCAAACTTTAGATTTTGTTGGCTGGCGGTTTCTACATTAACGCAGATGGCACATCTGTTGCCCAGCGATCTACCTTTCAGTAGCTGATGCCCCTGGTTTGCATTGTTTTCTGTTTATAGAGGGCAATACAAATAGCATAGCAAACATTAGTTCAGAAGGTACCATTTACGACCCCACTAAAGATCAGAAGGCCAGCTGTGTATTCAAGGTAGTGTTGGAGAAGATTTTAGAGACCTGTGTCTTTGGTGCCTCCCCTACCTCAGATCAGAACAAAGCAACTTTGTGAGAGAATCAGTTAAGTAGGGTAAGGTTGAAAGGATCTGAGGCCTTCTCATACCACTCAGTGTTTCCTCTGTTCACTCTGAGACCCACTGTATCAGGCTTGTGCCACCGGCTACAGTGCTTGTCAGCAACGTGATGGAAGAAACATTCACCCTGGTGGTTCTTGCATCGCATGTTGTGTGGGAATAGAAGATGAAGAGAGCAGATTCGTACAGAGGAAACCTGTGAAGGTGATGGGTCTAGAGACTGGTTGTACTGGGTATGTGAAGGTGAAGCTTTCGAGGGCCTAGAGGGATTTTAAGTGGTGATCTTTACCACTGAAGAGTACCTGTATTGTTTGAGGGTCGCGTCGGGCTTCCAAACATGACGAAGATGGGGTTTTGATGCACTGGTTTCAGACCACTTCTTGACTGCACTGTCTGTAAACTAGAAGACATGCTATCTGTGCAAGCGAGAAAAATGTTTTTCAGTACACTTTAAAGAATGTAATTTTTGTGTTTGTGCTTCCATTTAGTTTTGCACCCGTGGCACTTTGTACTTTTTAACCCATTGTGAATAGTCTGCAGAACTGCTATAAAGGTTTAGTGTTATGACAAGTTACATCTAAATTCTTGTAGACCCAGTTGGCTGTTCCGGGTTGAAGTTGAGAACCAGGCTGTGATGTACCAACACCCAGCTGTTTAGAACGTGCCCTTGAGAGTGGGGAACCCCTCCCAGTAGTTGGGTAAGTATAGTAATGACCCGTTATACAGCCTACGACAGATTGGATTATTTTGCAGCATGCATAATGCCAGTTCCTGTTTGCCAATTATACTGCGCTTATTTTATAGGTTTCAGATCGCAAAAAAAAATAGAGGTTAAACATTTCTAAAAAATATTATTTGAATAGTAAACGTTAGAATAACATTAATTGTACCCCTACGTCCAGCCTCATCTTTGTTTAGGCTAATGGAATGTCTGCACCGTGGTTGATCAGAGCACATTTGTTCAGGGCAAATCCCAAAGTTGTTTGACTTTCTATGTTTCAGTTTTTTCCAAGTACTTCAGTGCTTTTTGTACATCCAGGATTTTGTTTATTCATGGGATTGTGTTTATGTCACAGATCATGTTTTCACAGTATGACATGCTCCATTTAGCTGCTCTGAGAACATCCTCTGCCTGGATGTGGTTGGAGCATTTTTGACATAAGCATGCTGTTCACGCTTTCCTTCAGCTAAAGTTCTTTGTCGGATGTCTTTGGCAGCACAGAAGGTTAGCTCCAGGACTTGGTGGGTCCGCATATGACTGATACTCTTTTCAACAGACCCACCCCTACTCCCAGTGAACAGTTCTTCCAAGACAGGGTTTCCGAGACAGGGAAGGACCCTCATTGTTGACTCGTGGACAATTCTTGAGATCATCCAACCATGGGTCACCAAGAATTTCTTAGCGGCGTAGGTTCTAAAGTGTTCTAGGTCTGCCCACCTGTCCCTTCAATTCAGAGGTGTCCTTCTGGCTTAACCTTGGGATGGTTCATAGGGTACTTGTATGAAATAATGCAGGTACCCATACTGAGGTGACTGCTCAACTTAACCTCAACATGATTTTCTCGTGCTAAAGAATCTTAAAAAGAAGCTAGTAAGAAGCCATCCCTCGCTAGTGCTCGCTCCTGTGCTTCTGGAACACCAATCATGTTACTCCCAGTTAAGACCTTACATGAACACCCACTGGCTCACGTAGTAGAGTTGTAATGATTCTTTTTTTAAATCTACGTGTCCTGGTACAAAATCCAAGGTGATTTTACTTACCCATCCTAACTGCCTACATCCCCCACTAAGCTACAACCGTACTAATGTGTTACTCCAAACAAATGTTTGTAACACATTATTACTTTAAAAAAAATATACAGGTATAACGTTCAGTTACAACTAGGCTGAAGTTGAATTTCTTTTCTAGGATGTAGGCATTATGTAGACCTTTAAAACACTCCTCTGTAGCCCTTTTCAGTTTTCTTATTGCTCACCTACTCGTCTTACGAGCACTATTAAACGTTCAGCTTCCAGCAGTGATGCTGGAACAGTGTTCAGAGTGGGGGTGCTGTCATCAATGTTACCTTACTGAATTCATTGAGATTGTGAAAATTCCAAGCGTCCCACAAAGAACAATTTTTGCAAATTGTTGCAGTGTTGCAAATGCATTCACCAGGAGAGCGGTAAGCGTTTAGTATGGTGGTGCTTGATGAAGAACACGGTCACAAATACATTACCAAAGCATGGTTGCACTGTATCATTTACAGACAGCACACATTCCTTTGAAATGGCCACTAAATTTGCTCAGACAAGGCAAACAAATGATAATGTCTGCAAATCGGGTTTCAGGAAATAAATATGTAGTCATTTATTTTGATCCAATTAAAATCCTTGTTTCTATCATCCTTCAGAATTACAAAAAAATACCAAAGTGTGCTTAATTTGTGCGTTTTTTAAATGCTGATATAGTCTGAAACATTTGACAGCTCGTTCAAATGTATTTACATTTCATTGTGTATTAGAAAAAATGACATCTACTGTATCCCTGCAAGATTGCCACATACTTCAGCTTTCAAAATCATCTGACTTTAGAGAAATTAAACACCAGTCTCCATGTTAAAAGAGTAAATAACAATTTTCCAGCTGTTATTGCCTGGCATTTGACATATGTCTTTAAGGCACAGCAAAAACAAATATAAAAACAAAATGTAAAGGCATCCTTATTGCTCATTCACCTTCTGAACTTCAGCATGGTTCTTTTGGGAGTGCAGCAGCCCCCCTACTTTAGCGCCTAAGGCTTCCACTCACATTATTCGAGCTAAACTCATAACAAATCCTTTATGTACATATTTCGGCCAGTTCAGCTGCTAAGGATCAAATCACTGGAAGCATTCTAGTGAGTTCTGAACTGCATGGCAGCTCTCTTTATTTATCTATTTATTTTTTATTTGGGCACCTATCCACCATGTTTCAGGTCCACAGTGGCCTTGCCCTTATTTAAAAAACACACCTTCATTCACCCCCTGCTAATTTTCGTCCTGTCTCCCAACTGCCCTTCTTCTCACAAGTCCTGGCATGATTAGTATTTAATTGTCTCACCACTTTACGCACCTCCTGCAATCTACTTGATCCTCTTCAATCTGGTTCCAGACATTGCTTTCCACTGAAACAATTCTCTCTCACTCGTGACCAATTTCATATCCTCAGTCCATGACAACCACCTCTAATTTATTTTGTCCCTCTTGATCTTTCGGCTGCATTCTGCATGATAGTCCACCTCACTCCCTTGCTCTCTACTATAACAAACTTTGGTACTCCTTATTCGGTTCTTTTTTAAATAAATCTTGTTATTCTTTTCTGCATATTCAGTTTAACAAAGTTGACTGAGCAATATATTCCACATTGTACTGATTACGCCCTTGGCTGGGTTTCATCCTCTCTCTTCCGTCATTTATTTTTTGTTCTCCTGGGGCTCATTGTTCCCCAGGGTCCGATAGTAGGTCTTCTCCTTTTATCCATTCACATCTCTTTATTAGGCAATCATCTCTTTGGCTTTTCCTACCATCTTTTTCCAGATGATACTAAAATATTTCTAGTTCCCTTAGTTCATACCTCATCTTAAGCAAAAAAATTCAATCTCCCTTATATCCATCCATCCCTCAATCACTGAATGATTATTCTCACAGCCATGCAGAATTCCTCAATAACCAACATTATCTATTTTCTTCCCTTTTGCAGTTCCCTTCAGACACATTAACAGTGTCACCCTCTGTCAGAAATCTTGGATATTGTTTGATACTTCAAAGAACTTAGAAACTTTCATAACCAGTGTACCACAAGATTTCATCTACTGAATACATTTTAGATATACCAAAAGATTTCTTTGCACACTTGTTTTTCTTACTAGTCCTTAGAAGGATAGACTGTTGCAAGCTCCAACTTTGTTGGTCTCTTCCATCCCATTCTTTCACAGTGCTATACAAAATTCTACATTTTGCCAATAGGACTCTCTTAAGTATTTCCAAACACACTTCCTTGTTATAGGAATTTCATAAAGCTAGATAGTTATCAGCTGAGAATCTTTTATAAACTTCTAATGTTAGTTTTCAGTCCCATAAATGGTAGTGTCCCAAAGCATGTAAATACAAATTATAATTGTTAAATAACTCTACAAAGTCCATATATACCCATAAAAGTTGCATTTGACCCATGTACCATTGGTAGTGTTCTGTTATACAGTTTTTCTTGTTGACATGTTCATGATGCTAATAAATAAATAAATAAATATATACATTGGACATTTGTATCACATGTGTAGATTTTGGATCAAGTGTACGCTTTTCCGAGACATTTATGCAGTAAGAAAACCTAGTGAAATGTTGTATTACCTGCCGATTGCAGGTCTCAAGGTTGCAAGTCTTTCATTCCTTTTTTTGTCAAAGGAGCACTACTAATTTGACTTGTTATTCAACTAGCAAGATAACTGTTCTTGTATCAGTGTAGAGCCACTCACAATCATTGACCCAATCAGAGTACAATGTCTCCAAGACCAAATGATACAAACTCACTAGTCTGCATCATTTCAGGTAACATTCATCTCAAATGATTGCATAACACGTCATAATAAACCATCCTGCACACCACCAAAACCTTATTGCACTTAATCATACTTGACAACATTCAACAATGTATTCAAACAGATCACATCACACTACACACTGCAAACACTTTCAACATCATGTCACCCATATGACTAGATATCAAAGTTTGCAACACAGAGTTCCATAATACAACACTTTGTACAACAACACATGATATTACCACACCCTAAAACAGCAAAACAGTCTTCTCCACCCAAACCAGCTCACATCACATCATTCTATACAATATCAAGCCAATCCTATCCAGAGTGCAATATGGCTTCTGAGAGGTCCTAGGCATGATGGACCAGTGTTTCAGTTTTCAGTTTTTGATCAGCAGATATACTGTTGCCAAGCACAATGCCATTTACATAGCAATCATTGACCTCTCCTCTGCCTTCAACAGTGTTGTGAGATCTAAATTGTTGGTGAGCTTGGGGGATAATTAGAGTATTGTTACTTTTTTGAGTGCTTTTTACTGCAGTCTTGAATCCTCTATTAGATATGGTACGAATGCTGAATGGATACAGCTCATTAGCGTATCTTTGGGGGGGGGGAGTTAGGGGTTTGGGGGATGTACAGATGTGTGCTTGCCCCTGCACTATTTCTGTTGTACATTAATGGGCTTTAAACTGCCCTGATTGAGGTGGGTAGGGGTATAGAATAAAGCTCTCCTCCTATTATTGTATGCACATGATGATGTTTTGTTTGCAAGAACTTCTGATGGGCTTAAACTCTTACTGGATAAGTTTGTCGACTTCATGGCCAAACTGAATCTTGAACCTAATCTAACCAAAACCGTTTATATGGTATGTGGACCCAAGAATCTCAAGTCCTGCAGTCTGGCCATACAAGGCACGCCCGTAGCTAGAACACACAAATTCCCCTATTTGGGTGTAGCGTTTGATTCCCAAGGATCCAGGACACCGTGTCATACACTATTGGGTTATTGGGTTCTTCAATCTTGCGTCCTCTATTGGAAGAAAACTCATTTACCCATTCTTAGATATGTACAAAAGAAAGTGTTTACCTGTTTTAACCTATGGCCGAGGGATCTGGGGGTATAGGAACGTGAGAGCCCTTCAGAAAGAGCAAAACGGTCTGCAGACATATCTTGGGCCTACCAGGTAGGTGCCCTATTTATGCAATTAATGCAGCGTTGGGTCTTGCGTATGAGGAAGGTTTGATTAACCTTGCCTCTCTGCTGCTATAGTGCTCGATTTGGTGCAATCTGTAGGCAACATTTAACAGGGAGGTCATCAAAGATTGCCTGTCTTGGGAACTAGGGTCCCAAATTCCATGGTTTCCCTATATCCACTAAACAGTCAACAAGTTGGACAGGCCTCCAATAGTTCCGAATCCTTGGGGTTTAAACACCAATGGCAAAGGGTGGCTAAAAGCAAATTATACAGCCCTAAAGAGGGAAGCTAAGGAGGTTGTGCAACTAGCAAAGACTAAAATCTGTACAACTTTTGGAGAAGAACAGTATTTGGATATGGTAGACAACACCTGGGAGCGAATCTTACTAAGTTCACATTTGGTATTTTCCAAAGTTATTTATGCTTTCCTTTGGGCCAGGTTGATTGGTCATCTATCATGATCTGACCATGCTGTGAGCATTCTACCGGAACCTTACTGCATTTTTCTTTGTTTTGCAACTTTTATCTTGTGTATGCCAAACGATTTTTAGTCCCTATACTAAGAAGATATCTGGTTTTGTTTCATGTAAGTCCGTATTGCAGTTTGCCCAGCATCTTAGTTTGTCCCTAATGTGTTCTAGTGTTTGCTTCGTTTTAAAATCTGCCCTTTGACATAGGAAAAAAACTGGCGTTTTAACTTTTAATTACAGTTTTTACGTACGTTTGAATTTCTGAGAAAACTGATTTGTAGGGTGTATTTATATATTTTTGTGTATGTAATGTCTGTATTATTTTATTGATTTCTCGATTGTTTTTAAATGATCAAATAAAGCTACATCTATGTATTCCACTGCAAAGCATTCAGTCAGAACAGTAATATATTGTCGAATCCTGTCATTCAGGATGTTGGAAGGAGGTGAGGTGTACTATCCTCCAAATTTTAAAGTGAGGCACAGTGCCTTGTGGAAAATATAACACGATTTCCAAAGGAAATCTTACCTCATTTTAAATCCTGCATGATAGGACTCAACAATATATTACCCTTCTGACTGAATATTTCACAATGGCACACCATCCCACTTTGCCCCACCGCTTAATGTTTTCACCACACCATGCTTTGACGCTTCTCACTCTTCCCAACACCACACCATACAACGCCACATCCCAACAGAGAAGAACATAAAGAACATGCCATATCAATTCACACCTTCATCACACAACACCCTGTCACCATTCAGTAAATGCTACTACGCCACGATTTGCATAATCAAACCACAACATGACCCCATTCAATGTGATACAGTACACCAATCCCACCCAACGACTCATCACACAATCATATCACTTCACACCACCCTACACCACATAAGTACACCACCATGCCACTACTGACCACACCCTCACCATATCATACAGCATGACTTTATACCACACTATACCTTAATTCCTGGGCTGGGCTGGGCTGGGCTGACATTGGGTCTGAGGAGACAGTGAGGCGTGGGAGATACTGATGGGGATGATTCTGGGACCAGGGATGGTTGTAGACCGAGATGAGTTATGGGACAAGGGACGTGCTGTGAGCCAGGGAGGTTTATCATGCCAGGGAAACTTTGAATAGGGGAAAACTCTGGGGATGGCAATACGTCAGGCAATACATTGCAATACTTTGTAAATAAATGGTAGTGCATAAAGCCCCAGATACAGTACACACAGGTGTTATTAGCTGTGATGTTGCGGAGACTGGGGACAAAGTTTACATGTTGCGGGAAGATCAGGAGTACTAAAACAAAAGGCCAGAAGATGTGGCAAGACACTGTGGAGATGCTTAACATGATATTCTAACCGAAGGTTTTCCATTATGAACCGAGATGTGCCTAACCATGCAAACTGCAGAAAAGTTACAGGTAGAACCATTTCCTGCCCTGTCGAGCTGCTAGTGTCCCTAGGCTTCATGTTAGGCCCATTCCTGTGATATGGTCATGCCTATAAACTACCTACCACAAAATAAGCGCCAAACATTAATTTGCTAAATACGTATTTATAAGAAATCTCAAAAACATAGTGAAATAGAATTAGAAACGGCCAGGCAGCTCTGGGTAAGGACATGAAGGGCACAGTGTCTTTTACAGTGAGGCTTTGCGCTGTGGAGTCTCAGAGAAAGGGAATCTTTCACAGGTTTTGGGGACAAGAGAACATGGGTCAAGGTGGCATAGACCCAACCCAGATGATTCAAGAATCCAGAGAAAGAGGGTCTTAAGAGGAACTGAAAACAGTATGTGAAAAGAATAGACCTGACTCCAGCACCTCTGAAAATGGGGTGATTTCAGCATTAATAGAATCTGGTCTCAGAAGAAATAAAAAGGTCACCAACCCAGCAACGCAAAAACTCTAATACACACCCATATAGGCCATAGCGTAGGGCATTAAGGTCAAATATCCACACAGACGGCCGCAGGTAGTATAATAACTGTAGTAATTCTATCACAGATGACACAAGGTAGTTCTGTAAGACCCGAGCCTCTCCATAAAGCAAACCAAATGGAAAACTAAATATGCCATTCACACGCACAACAATTAGGCAGAATGGTGCAAGATCGTGCCCTCATCAACAGAACAGCGCCATCAGGAAAATACTCTGCTTGCAAACAACCTCATCCACACCTATTTGGGCCATGAGTGGGTCCTCTCATGTCTCCCATGGAGAATTCTCTTTTTGAAAACTGTACGAATTGCAGACCTTATGGCTGCAGCGGTCACCAAGAGCTTAAGGAATTGACTAATCGTTCAATGCAAAAACTGCCTAACATAACATTTGATACTACAAAAGTTTTGTAGATACCTCCCTGTCATGAGCTTCTGGTATGCTTGTGCTAACATGATTGTCTCTGCTCTTTACTTCCCAGGCTGCAGAATTTCAGAATGAGCTACCTCGATGGGGTCCCTTTCAAAGTTTCTGACATTTTCTTGTCGAGCTGCAGTAAAGAAGCACCACAGCACACTTCTATAGACATCAACATCCCTGACTGCAGTGAGCTGCTTATGGTGAGTCCTGGTCGGAAGCACCTGACTGCAGTTGTTTAAAAAAAAGGTACTATGATCGCCTGGTGAATAGTGACTTGGAAGGCGAAAGGATTTTGGCCAGAAACATCCACAATAAGGAGTCTTAAGTGGCTAATACCGCTGATTAACCAGATCTTGGGGCAGAGTTACTCACATGCCACGCAAACAAGGGACCAGTGCATCTGAAGGGTCATGGCATCTTAAGGGGAGACATTCACATATGTAAGACAAGCTTGACATGCAGTTGATTCTACCCAATTCCTACTTAACTTTCCGAGCCATTGCCCTATGGAGAAACATCCCAGTGTCCAGACAGAGCCATGTGGCATAGGATCAAATAGTCGTTTAGAGTGTGGCATAAGATCAGATAGTCTTTTAAAGTGTTTATATTTGTTTTGTCTAAAAACACATAATGCCAGACAACAAAGGTTTGCAGATGCATGTTACAGCTCCTCCACCCTGTGTAGTTTTTCACCCATGCCCTCAAAGTTTCCCCACTATCTTTGAATTTGTGGTTGGTGAGGATCAAATACACCACCAGGCTACTAGTCTCGGTGATTTTCCTGCAGATGTTAAGTCGCTGCTGGGAAAAAGTTGATGCCAAAAGTGTTGTCCTATAATTCTTGGTGGAGCATTCTCAGTTGACCCCTAATTATGGATTGTCTGATTGGGTATGGTGATTTGTATATTTTGGTGTTACTCTGAGCCCTTCTACTTGTACTCCAATGTGAGGTCTATTGTCCTCACATGTAAAATACATGCAGCCCCATGCAATGGACTCTTTCCCACCACTTTGAGTGTGCGGTCGAAAACGTCTGTTGATTGAATGCGCCTTTGAAAACAGTTGTGCATCTTTAGGGCCAGTACCCAGTACTGCGGATGTGCCCATCCGTCCGCCCTTTAAGTCTGCAATTCCTCCCATCTGCTGCCCCCTTGAAAAGGAATTTGAAGAAAGGCAATTCTTAATATGAGTCTTTGTGTCCACTGTGAAAGCTAGAATTATAATCCTGGTCTAGTTCCAGCCAAGTATCTGTACATTTGCCCAGGAAGAAAGCCACAAATCATCTTGTTTTCCTGACAAACTGCGCCTCCAAATGGTGAAGTACCTCTGGAGTTGATTGAAACTGGACCTCTGCCCTTTCACTCAATATTTGCTGCCCCATGTACCAGTGCCTCTGAGCTTTTTTGCCTCACGCAAGGTCCCATGTTGACCAGTGCTTGCTCTTCTGAATGCTGCAATTGTGAAGCTGGCTCCCGTGAGCTTGAAGCAAGCTGGAGAAACCTGCTCAGTGTTCTGCTGATGCACGTGCCCACCTGCTAACAGTGCATACCTCAGCATGGGTGTCCCCCAAAAAGGACAAACGGAGGCCACCTAAGGAACACACACAGTTGTCTTCTAGTTCCTTTGCAGACTACAGCCCTGTTATAAAACCAAAATATATCAGATGCCTAGATGAGCAGCCCCAGAGTGGTGTCACTGCATGGTGATCATAATACTCTGCCCCGCTCTTAACTTTCCTTTCTTGTCAGAGAATGCTTTCGTTTTATAGAACTATCAAATTGACTACCTGGTGTTACATTGAGAGCCAATGGATTACCCAGGCCATTGGCTGCAAGAATTGTTGGCAGACACACTTTGGGGCCCCTCCACTCACATGTCTGGGAACCAACAGTCTGCACCACATATCTAGAAAAAAGACTGTAAAGTCTGACTCCTTGCATTAGCATTTCCGGACTAATCTTACAAATTTCCTGCAGATGTTAAAGAAACCCCAAACCTTCCTCAACATGTAGAGGAGGTCCATTTCCCCCCAGAAAGTGGGCTGTTATAACTATGAATGTGTTGTCTATGATATTCAAGGCACCAGCTTTTCAAAGTCCGATGGCCAATTAAATCGAATCACCGGACTGTCCGTCCTTCCAGAATGCCAGTTGTGTTGCATTTCTCAAACTCTATCAGTGATTCATTAGAGAACAGCCATTTTATGTTTCATCTCACCTAACTCTAACAAAGGGCTGTCCTAGCCTGCATTGTCCAGATCACTAAAAGTATTGGGCAAAGTAGGCACCAGTAACTCATGACAAAAACCTGAAAAATCAAGATGAGTTTAGTACTTCCGAGGGGCACCTATCTATTGACCACTCGCATCTAGGGTCGCTTGAATACCAGAATAATAGGATGTGCGTAAAAAATAATAAGAAGACTGATTTCAGTCATATTGGGACCATAAAAACAGATTTTTGCCACTAGAATCTGCCTCCATAGAGGGGTGAGTAACCAGCGCTACCACCGTATTCTCCCATATTAAAAACTTTCAGCATTCAGGACAGCCCTGAGCTGTACATGATGATGAACTGTTAGAGAATGTTAACAGCCTTTTTTATTTTGGTATTATTATAATCTAGGAGCACAGTTTTGATATAATCGACCACAGAACAAACTTTTACCCAGTCCCCCGCAGAACAGGACCGAAACCTGTGTTCTTCCAAATTCCTTAAATGATTGGGATTTGGGAGTTACTGTGTTTTCATTTTAAAGTATTACTTCTTATTAAACGAACTGACTAGATATTGATATTTATTCTGTCTGTGACAATCCACGGTGCGTTACATCGCAATACTTTCTTTGGCTACAACTTCACAAAGTGCTGCTGGTAATGCCTTTCCTTTAAACTTACAAGTCAAACAACTCCCTTTAATGCACATTTGTCACCTCTTGGGCAATTGTGGCAGAGAAATCTGCAGTAGTAGGTCCATGTTTATCTACCAGAAATCCTCTTCTGAATTCCTGGCATGTGCAATTTGAGATATATGATCATGTTTGTGGGTGAAAATACCTTTGTGAATTTTTCCCAAGGCATTTTATAGTTCACACCTTCATCAGGTTGGGGACAGTGCCCCAAAGCTGAGGTACACAAGTGCTCAGAATGCAAACCACATCCCTGTGCACAAGGACTAGTGGACCCACAAAATGTTCAAGTGCGTAGGGAAAGCTGTAGATGTATGTTACTCACCACCACCCATGGGTAGGTAATGCAGTAAATAGGATATATGAGCACTTGCATACAAGATTTTAGTGTATGTAGCTATGTAACTCCTGCAGCAATATAAATGCAGTTTCCTCCCTGGATGCAGGGCTTAAGTTTGGTTTCAAGGACAATAAACCTGGATTGCAGAACTGTTTCTTGCATTCATTGCTGTGTAGAATTTGGACACCGATCAGTGGAAAAAAATTAATAAACACTGATTTGGGTTTTCTAATCAGTATTTATAGTTAGCTGGCAGGAGCAGGGGAGTATACAAGGGCCCCTGTGGGATTTGGGCAAGATCTGCTTTTCAGGGGATCGGTCTCTTTCATTCAGGCTTTGCAGCCACATCTCTTTTGGTCTGCAGATTCAGCAGGAAGGGGTGTGGAGTAGGATTCTCCCAGTCACGGGATGCAAAACAATGACACAAAAGAAGAGGGGTCTTTTGTACCTGGCTACTACTCAAACCTGTTTGTAGCACACTCAAGGGGAAGAATGAAGCAGGAAAGGGCTAAGAACTGTCTCTCCTGTTCAAACTGGGGCTCTGTCCTCACCCTCAATTCACAGGAGCATAGTGCACTTTAAAGGTGTCTAGGAATGTTCCTTAGATTTCTATGAAATCGCATCCACTACCTCCATCTTCTCAGCCATCCTCATACATTGGTACCAAGATGGATTCCTGTCTTCATGCAGCACACATACTGCCTACCCCCTCTGCCTCACACATGCAGGGCAACTATATGAGTGGTATAGTGCCTCATCAACCCAGACATTTACCAAGCCTAGACTTAACCCCACGCACCAGTCATTCTCAGGATGGGATCATGTTCAAAGTTCTAAACCCTTTTTAACTTATTTCCCAAATTTCCCTATTGTTTTTTCAGTTCTCTTTGTTCACAATATTGCACAGAAGTAGGAAGTGGGTAAAAGGCGACAAGCTGTTTCTGGAAACAGCATTATATAAAGAGGCCTGTCAGTGTCGATTTATCACATTTTCAAAAGCATGAAACAAAAATGTGTTGGTTGCTGATAGCAACACTGTATTCAGGAATGGGTATAAACACAGTGAAACCTCCATTTTCTATTTGTGGCTCAAAAATAAATGGGACATTTTCTCATGAAACAAGGCATGTTCAGATGTACTCAGAAAATGTTCTGCATATCTATTTTTTCTCAAGTATTTTTTGGTATACTCGGGGATTTAAGTGGGATGAAAAAAGGGGTCTGTAAAAGGGGCGTTGCCTATGTTATTAAGGGTGTGGCTTAAACATATACACTAAAATCCCATATATAGTGCCACCTGTAGTGTCTTGCATGATTTAGTACAGAACCTTGCTGGCTCCCCGAGAACTCCATATCAGTGTGATGTAATCGCTAGAATAGAATGTGATGAATGCTTGGTTTAGAATGTTGGACCAGGCTGGGGAGGAGGCTACAACTGGCGATGAGATAGGGGATAAGTAACCAGAAGCAGAAAGCGCTGTCCTGAAGAGTTTGCTTTGGTCCAAGCAAACTGCTTGAGCGTGCCATGTGTGCCTTCGTCAAAGTGCAGAGTGAACCGTTGGCATATGCGGAGTCAAAGAGTAACTCCAGCCCATGTGAAGCGTGTGAATGGAAAGAAAGCTTTACTAATACATCTATGCATTGTTGGTCAAGAAACTACAACCGAGATCTTACAGAAAGGTGCTGTGCTGCCACACAAAATAAAATTATACCTTATACGGAGTGTTAATGCTGAAGATGGATTCAACCAGGTTTACAAAGCACAGTTAAAGAAAATTATCAGATACCAAATAACGCCGCGAGGCAGAGATCAATGAGGTGTTTGAAATACAACCTGAAGTGCAAAAAGAGTAAAAGAGATGACTTACTGAGCCCGCTAAAGAGTGTCATTGTGCCGCAGCAGTCACCGAAATGCTCAAGAAGAAGTGCTCTGGGTTGTGCTTGCGCAGCTGTCTGTACCCGAAGTGGTTGCTCATCAAGCTGCCAATTAGGGCTCAGAACAACTTCATAGGTGTTCCAAGAGAAAAAAGATTGAAGGTAACAGTTGGATCTGTGAAACTTGAAGAAGACAACTAAGGAAGAAGATACCGCTCCCAGTAACCTTCAAGACGATCCTGAGACTTACAAGTCAAAAAACTTTTAAAAGGATTTGCACAAACATGACCATTCACCAGCGTCAGGGAGCGCAATACTCTCAACATCAGTGAGTTCCCCATTGATGTACAGTGCTGCCACTTTCTTAAACCACCACCATTCCATACTGCAAAAAAGAAAATATTGGCGATTGATGGACTGCATGGCTAGAGACCTTTGATTCATTGATGCACTTGAAGAATCTGATAACATGAAGATTATCGAATATCTCAAAAATCTGGTTGGTGATGGTGTGCAATCATAAAGAAGATGCCAAGAACTGACAAAGAAGTCACATACAGTCAGATTAAGAATGTGTTGAATCTCAAGTTGAATGATATGTTTTCAGTCAAGAAGGTCAAAGAGTTGGTGAAACAACTGATGAAAACATGGAAAGACACAGTACACTCATCACACACTGTAAGTTCAATTAATTTAATGACAAAAAAGCCATGCAGTTTAGAGAGATTGATGGATGCTTGTCCATTTCAGTCAGACGACGAATGTTAAGAGAAACTCTTAGTTTGGAGCGAGTATTGATGGCTTGCAGAGCTGAGGAAGGTGCTGAGGGACAAGCTGCCGACATGAAGGCCGGAGGTGCCCACAGTGAGTCACTCATGAGTGTGAAAAGTAATTCAAAACAAAAGACTGAAGACACAAAATGATGTCTACATGCAAAAAGAAGTTGTGTTTTAGATGTGGATTTGCATTTCCACACGAAGGAAAGTGTCCTGCTATTGGTCAGATATGCAGTGGCTGTGGTAAAGAGAACCATTTTGAGAAGGAAAAAGAAAGTGTGTCACAATGCGAAATGGCCACCAGACGTCACAGAAGCAACATTCAACATGCGCCCACACGGCCAAGTGCCAACATCAGTTGAGGCAAATAGATACTAAACAAAGTCGAACATCATCTAAATCATTGTCAAACATTTCTTCTGCCTCAATAATAAGTGAAAGTGAAGGAAGTGATTGTGCCATGTCAATGCTTACCACAGAAAAACGTGCACATGTTGGACTGGTTGCCTGTGAGGAGAAAAAGTTAGTCAAAGAAAAGTCAACATGTCAAAGCAACAAAATCATACGAACACTGTCCAAAGATTACATTGAAAATAAATGGATGTTCAGTTCCTTTCATTATCAACAGTGGTGCATTGATAAATATTATGCCTGAAGTGAAGTGCAATGAACTGTCTCCATTACTGGAGCTTTCACCGTCAAAGCGCACACTTGGACTGCATCGAAGTCGAGGTTCGTTTGTTGCGACAATGAAAAATAAGAATAAAGTACAAGCACCGATCCATGTGCTACAAGGTGAATCACAGCATAAATGCTTATCACAAAATAGTAAGTCAATTTCCTTCATTGTTTCATGGTTTAGGAAGGTAAAAGACTATAAAAGTAAAGCTGCAGGAACATTACAACCTTTTCTACTGCACAGGTTGATTTGTTTAGATACAAGAAACTTAGTTTACCTTTGTCTGCAGGACGTTTCTAAGACGTCATGCGGCACATCATACAACCTATTGCGAATGCATTCATTTATAGTGATGGCATATTACTTTTTGAAGCTACACAGAAGAAGCACGAAAAAAGCCCTCACAAGTAGGTCAGCTGTGATGCAGGTTTAACCTTAAATGCAAACAAGTGTGAGTTCAGTTTGACAAAATTGAAATTCTTTGGCCATATCTTTTCTGATGTGAGTATGATACTTGATGCTGCAAAAGTTCAAGCTTTAACAAATGCTGAACCCCCCCTCCCATAAGATGTTTCTATGGTTTGTTCTTTTTTTTGGAATGGCCAGTTACTGTTCAAGCTTTGCCACTGTTAGTGCTCCATTACGAGAGTTAACTACGAAAAATGTTTCTTTTACATGGTCGCGAGAATGTGAAAAAAGTTTCGAGATAATCAAATACGCTATTGAAAATGGTACAGAAATGGCATATTTCGATCCAAAGCTTGATACAGAGATAGTGGTTGACGCAAGACACCATATTGTGGCCTATGCTAGTAGAAGTTTGTGTCAAACAGAATGTGCTTACTCACAGCCTGAGAAAGAAAGTTTGGCTGTGAGCATTTCCATGTATTCCTATACGGAAAGCCTTATATGCTGGTGACTGATCATCAGGTATTGCTGATCATCTTCAGCAATCCAGTGGCCATGATGCCTCCATGGATTGAATGATGGGGACTACGATTGCAAGAGTGTGATTATACAACTGTGCATCGAGAAGGAAAAGATCAAAATCCTGCCTACTACTTTTCGAGAGTGCCTATCCAAGGTCATGGTACTCCATCTAAAACGGCTGAAGCCTACATCAATTTTATGGACAAGTCAAGTACACCAGCTGCTATGTTCGTTAGCCCAGATTGTCATTCCCACAAGCCATGATGGTGACCTACTGATATTAAAAGACATAATTACTCATCAGTCATGGAATAAACACTTTCAACCTCTCAGTAATGATGGTGAAAATTGAAAATACAAAAATGTCAAAGATGAATTGTCCATAACTCAGGAAGGAGTTATATTGCGGGGATTGAGGATCCTGATTTTGGAGAGCCTACGACAAAAGGTGATCAAAGTGGCTCATGAAGGACATCTTGGTATTGCTGCTACAAAAAGAGCTCTCCAAGACCGAGTTTGGTTTCTATACTTAGATGAAAGAGTTGAAAACAAACTCAAGGTCTGCCACATATGCATTTGCCTGTCAACGAATACTCTGAACATGTCAGAACTCCCTAAACATGCTTGGGAGAGAATAGCCGTTGATTTATTTGGTCCATTTGATAATGGACACCATGGAATGGTGATTATAGATGAATATTCACATTTTCCTTTGGTGGAAGATCTTTCATCCATGACTTGAGCGAGTAATCGAAAAACTTGATGGCATCTTTGCAACATTGTGCATTCTAGCCATTGTAAAGTCTGACAGTGGTCCACCTTTCAACAGTAAATAATTTAAAGAATTTCTGGAGCATCTGAATATAAAGCATCAAAAGATCACACCCTTATGGCCACAGGCCAACAGACTTGTTGAGCATTTTAAGAGTACGCCAAATAAAGCAGTACAGCGTGCAACTCTTGAGAAGCGCAGTTTAAAGAGTGCATTAAATTCTACTTTACAAGCTTATTGTTCAACCCCCCATTCAACCACAAGTGAAAGTTCCTCAACTTTGATGTTTGGTAAAGCAATGGCAACCAAATCACCTCAATGGACCACAGAAAGAGACAGAAGTGAAAACATGATTCGTACAAGGGACTTGGGGCCACATGTAGGTAGCTTTTTCCATGTCGCAAACAGCAAATTTCACTGTTTGCGACATGCAAAAAGCACTTTGCGATGCACAAACCCAGTTTTGCGAGTCAGTAACCTGGTTACCGAATTGCAAAACCGGTTTGCGACTCGCAATTAGGAAGGGGTGTTCCCTTCCTAATTGCAACTCGCAGTGCAGTGTAGGATTGTTTTGTGACTGTGAACGCGGTCGCAAATCAATCGCAGTTTGCACCCATTTCAAATGAGTGCTAACTCATTCACAAAAGGGAAGGGGTCCCTATGGGACCCCTTTCCCGTTGTGAATGTCACTGTAAACATTTTTTCAGAGCAGGCAGTGGTCCTACGGACACTGCCTGCTCTGAAAAAATGAAACTAAAACGTTTCATTTTTTGTTTTTGTAATGCATCTCGTTTTCCTTTAAGGAAAACGGGCTGCATTACAAAAAATAAAAACTGCTTTATTGAAAAGCAGTCACAGACATGGTGGTCTGCTGTCTGCAGCAGGCCACCATCCCTGTGAGGGCCGCCATTCGCAAGGGCGTCACAAGTTTTGACCCACCTCATGATTATTCATGAGGTGGGCATTTGCGACCCCCTTGCGAATCGCAGATGGTGTCAGGGACACCATCCTACATTCAGATTTGCGACTCGCAAATTGCGAGTCGCTCTGACTCGCAATTTGCGGGTCGCAAATCCGATATTTCATACATGTGGCCCTTGGTTCACAAACAGAAAATTAAAGTTTATGCATACAAGAGTGCTCATTCAGAAAAGGAGATTTGGTGATCACTTGACAGTTACGCAAAAGAATATCCGATGCTTCTTATGATTCTGAACCTTTCCAAATAGTGTCTACCAAAGGACACATGGTGACTGCCCAGCACCCTGGGAAGTCTATTACCAGAGGTACTTCTTACTTCAGGCCTGTATTTCATTGATCTTCAACTCGAGATGGTGACAAAAAGACTGATTCTAAAAACTCACTGACTGTTGCTGATTCCTTACAATCTTTAGCAACCCCTGACTTTGACAAAGTGCCAAAAAGATTAATTGAAGAGATATAGTTGTACAATGTTTCTATATGTAGAAATTTGTGTATAGCAAATGATTTTCTAAAACAAATTGTAATTCTTCATTTAACAGAGGGGGCGATGTAATGTCTTGCATGATTTAGAACAGAACCTTGCAGGCTCCCAGAGAATCAGGGTGACGTAATCTCTAGAATAGAATAGAAAGAAAGCTTGGTTTAGAATGTTATAGTTCACAGGTACACGCAGAGGAATAGGCGTGAATTACAGCTCTGTGTTTGGCCTAGTCATTCAGCAGGTACCAGGCTGGGGAGGACGCTACACCACCCTACCCTCACAGTTGCATAGAACCACACTGCCTGTGAACACAACTCAGCGTGACCATTATAACCCCCGGGCTGTGACTTATTTCAAAGTATGCATTACAGAAGAGCAATACAATACGCAAAAAAATACAGAAATACTACAACCTGGAAAAAGCTAACACTTTTAGAGGATGCAAAATTAAGTAAAGCACATGAAATATAGACATGAACAACATTACCTTAATTTGTTTTGCACTTATTCTTCAGAAATAGATGTGTAAAGCTAAGGACACGAATACAGGGCCTGAAAGGAACATATTTCAATGTCAGTTTTTGATTACTGCTGGGTTGGAGACCCGGGGGACCCAGCCCTCTTAAAGGCTTGGGTGTGCTTCTAGTTCACATGTTGCGTGTTAAGTTTTTGTTTTAGCTTTTTTAGTTGTTCTCTTTTCATCTTTTCCATTGTTTTTTTTTTTTTTTGGCATATTGTTTGTTTCCTTTGTGCCACAAGATGGTCACCCAATCCAGGAACAGGTCTCAATTTGATGAACACTTTTACTGGTAAAATAACTAAGTTGGATGTCTAATACAGAGTTCTGTGTGCAACCTGCAGTTGTAAATTGAAATCTCTATGGAGCCAAAACTGAAATTCCTATTTCAAGCTCAAAATAATGAGTACCATTGAGTTGGGTAATTATAACACGTATTATATAATCACCAAAAGATTAGTGAGTTTATGGTGTGTGCTCGATTACTGACAGTAGAAGTGTTGCAAGGTCAAGTATTTGTTGGAAACTGCAGAACCTGTTGCTTTTGGGTGGAGTCAGTGATATATCAGATCCTCTGCAAGGTCGGAAGTGTGAGGGCATGGCACTGCTTAATTTGCATTAAAAAAAAAAAACAGAAAAGAAATTGGTGGAGGGCCCCAAAGTTTTTCTTAGAGGCCTGTCTCCAGCACTGCGGAATACTGTTTTTTTTTCTTCAAATACCAAGGTTGCCTAGGCTTGATTCCATTTCATGCCTCTCTTCCACTAGCCTCCACTGTCCTATTATCTCACTCTTGCAGGTTATTTTTCACCCCTGCTGTCTTACTTTGACTCTTTTTTCCTGTCTTTCTATTCCTTCCTCTTTCTCCCTTTCCTGCCTTCACCTATCTAGCTCTGGGTCAACTTCCTGGTCCCCCAAAAGTACCCGCAGTCACCGGCGCAAACTAACCACTATAGGGTCAGTCCCGGACCTGCCAATGAGTTGTTATGCCTCAATCCAGTATTTTACAAGTAATCAAGGCCACATCGAATAGTTAGTCTGCTGCAAGGAAGGTAAACAGTTTCTTAACACCAGGTGACTCTTTTAAAATTGTAAAGACCGAGAGAACACACGCCGAGACTAGGAAAACAAAATCGTAATGAATCTGATCCGTAATTCCATAACTGTCGTGGAACTAAATCGCCATGATGTCTCGGCCAAATAGGAGTCCCAGCTTTACAAAGTGATCACAGTGTAAATTTAATTCCCGTTTGAATTTATAATTATTTTAAATCATCAACGTTTAATAGGATGTACATTATTCATTTCCCTTTCTGTCTGCTTAGAGCCCGTACTGATGATGCAATTACTTGCCTTCATAGTGAAGGAAAGAAGTAGTAGCACTGATTTGAACGGTTGCATGTGCACTCCTCCACAAGGGGGCGCCTGCCCACTACCCTACCAACACAGCAGGAGCAGCTGTTTTGATTACAAGTTTATGCTATGTCCTAAGTGCCTGCCCAATTGCAAACTGCGGCCAAATCCTGATTTGGGTATAGTGTTTGCACCTAAATCACAATAACATGTTATGCTGTTATTTCGCACCCTGGAGCAGTAATCTGCCAGCACAAATTACTCCATGAATTACCTGGAAGAATTTGCTTGACGAAAATAGGCCCGAAGGAAGGAACTTGCGTGGAATCCAGGTGAAGTAACACCCGTTCCACCAGCTGTCGCTCGCTTTGACCTACGGAACTCTGAATTAGGAGGTAAAACCGCTGAGGGTAACAAGCATTGGCAAAGCCAGTAGGTCTCGCCTATGCAAGAGCTATTGGCTTTGCCAATATGTTTTAGTCATGTTGTACACCAGCGTGGCTGCTGTTCAGCATGGCTAAAATTGGTGTAGATGAGAGTGGTAGAGTCGAATGGCAGTGTGTAGTAGAGTGTTGGAATGGCATAGTGTGGAGTCGCATAGAGTGGCATACACTGTAGTGGCATAGAGTGGACTGGTGTAGAGTGCATTGGTGTAGGGTGTTGCAGAGGGCAGTGGCAATAAATTCAGCAGCATACTATACGGCGTCATAGAATGCAGTGGCGTAGACTAGAGTGGTGCTTAGTAGTGTATAGTGGTGCAGAATGGAGTTGCACAGAGTTGAGTGATACAGAGAGCAGTGGCACTGAGTGCATTTGCATAGAGTGCAGAGTAGAGATGAGTGGTATAGAGTGCAGTGGCGTAGAGTGCTGCAGAGTAGAGTATAGTGCCGTAGAGTGCAGTGGCATACAGTGCAGTTGTGCAGACTGGAATAGCATAGAGTGGAATAGTACCAGTGGCGGCCGGCAGCTTTAGGAGGGAGGGGGGCAGGCGGGACGCGCACACACATACACACACACACACTCATTCTTTCACACACAGACTCGCATGCACGCACATCCATTAACAACACTCATACCATTCAAACATGCACGCACGCACCAAACATTCATTTTAAAACATCACACACACTCATTCTTTCATACACGCACGCACGCACATCCATTAACAACATTCATGCCATTTGAACATGCACGCACGCACCAAACATTCATTTTAAAAGATCGCACACACTCATTCTTTCACACACACACGCACGCACGCACATCCATTAACAGCACTCATAACACTCAAACATGCACACGCGCACCAAACATTCAATTTAAAACATCACACACACACACACACTTATCTTCAGCTTCCAGATCCCAGGAGGGCTGGGACTGCTGACTTCCCTCATTGGCTGACCTTCGGTCAGCCAATGAGGGAAGTCAGCAGTCCCAGCCTCGTCACAGAGTGGGATGGGGTCAGTGAGACTGCTGACTCCACCCCACTCTGTGACGGAGTGTCAATTGGTGACTCTTTCCTCGTCACCAAGGGGAGGGCCTCGAGGCACATTTGCTGAGCCGAGGAGGTCACGCCCATAGGAGCTGTGACCTCTTCAGCCCAGCAAAGTTCAGCTCAGGCATCCAGGAGTGTGCGCAAATTGCGCATGTCTGCTCCTGGCTGCCTGAGCTGAACATGGAGAGTGTCTGTCAGGCTGACCTTTGTTCAGCCTGACAGACACTCTTCATGAGGGGCAAAAGGTGGGGGGCGTGGACCCACTGCCCTAAAGGACGGGCCGCCACTGAATAGTACAGAGTAGAGTGACGTACAATTCAGTGTCGGAGACTGCAGTGTTGCAGAGTAGTGTCGCAGTGGTGTAGACTGGCATAGAGTAGATTTTTTCAGTGTAGAGTCAAGTGGTGTAGAGTGGCGTGCTACAGGGTAGAGTGCAGTTGCGTAGAGTGGCATAGTGTAATGGCGTAAGTAGTGCAGAGTGCAGTGGTGCAGAGTAGAGTAGAGTGACGTTCAGTGGGTTAGGGTAGAGTGCAGGGGCATAGAGTTGAGTGTTACAGGGTAAAGTGCATTGGTGTAGAGTGTAATGGCATAGCATGCAGTGTTGCAGAGTGGCGTAGAGTACAGTGGCAAAGAGTGGAGTTGTACACAGTAGATTAGTGTGGCCCAGACTGGAGTGCTGTAGAGTGCACTGGTGTAGAGTAGGGTGGCGAAGAGTGAGTTGTCATAGAGTAGAGTGGTAAAAGGGTAGAGTAGAGAGGCGTAGAGTAAATTGGTGTAGAGTACAGTTGCGTAGAATGGAGTGATGCTGAGTGCAGTGGTGTGGAGTGGTGTAAAGAGGAGTGGTGCAGAGTAGACTGGAGTGGTGTAGGGTGAAGTATTCAAGGTGTGGTAGCATAATGCCATTACATGCAACATATTTTCAATTGAAACGACTATTACATTTGCACAGACATACAGTTTAACTAATAAACTATACAGTGCATGGACAAAAATGTGTTGAAATTGCATCACCTAGTGTAAAATGTGTTTTAATCATAGTAAAGTATTTGTTTCCAACACTTCAGAAATAATAAATAATGTGCTTCATTTGTGTTCCTAGTTCTGATATAATCTGAAATACTTGCATAGTTCATTTAAATGTTGTTGATGCTAGAAAAAAACCTCTTTCCTACCCCCAGTATCCAGCAAGATTGTCTCACTTTAAAGTCATAGAAAGAAAAGTAAAAAAGTGCCCTTGGAAGACAGCGTCTGACATTTCTCCTTAGTCTTTGAATGAACATATATGACAAGATAAGAACCAGATTTACAGGCCTGTTTACGGAAGGGGAGTCATCAGAAGGATGTAAATAAGGTTTGGGTAACTGCAGCTCAACAGCCTAAAACAAATAAAGCCAGCAATGAGAAAGCAAGAAAATATGAGTTACAATTCACCAAGTCAGTGGCAAGCAACAAGCATAATACATTCCTAGGTCAGCTTTCTGAATGGCCCTAAGATGTCTTTGGCAACCAGACAGCTCAGCTGTCTGGTAGGCTGTGACCTAATAAAAACCATACAGTGTGATATTGGTATTTTCCTAGGCAGTTTTACCTCCTTTCATTTGAGCAGACCAGGAATGAGGGTTTGTGACTTCTTGTTTCATTCAAGCAGACCTTGTAGCACTCATAAAATCTGGATACTATTTTTGGGGACTAACCTAAAAAAAAACTGGTTGAAAGCATATCATTAAATGAACAAAAGATCTGCTGTGTCAAAGATGAACAAATTGTTGTTACATGAGGTCAACACTATTTTAGTAGACTATCAAATCCTTTTATATGATCTTCCATCAGGTTTTAGTCACAAATATATTCAGTAGGTTAATGTGTGTTTGAAATAATGACATACCTCTAAAGCCTGACAGTTAAGATTAGTATATTGACTCCTCGAAGTTTAGAGAAAAAACCCTGTTTGAAAGATGTGACGATTCAATTGCCGTTATAAATATACCTTTTGAATCCATTGTGTCTATGTAAAGTCCACAGTCCCAATTAGCATATTTTGATCCCACATCTATAATCTTGAGATCACATGAATTGAGATAGTTGTGGAAAAAGCGACCATAAATATAGATGTTTATGTCAGTATGTCTTAAATACACTGTAATGTGGCTGTCAGAAAATATCATATACCACATAACGCGGTGTTACTCCGCAGTGTTGCTTTATTCAACATTTTTCCAGATTGTGAAGTTTGGCATAGTTCTTTTCTGGAGTAACACACTTTTCTGATTTTGTTTTTGCAGCAGGATTTCTCTTTCTCATTTGAGAGGAAGGTTTTAGATTGGGTGCATAATACATACAGAGGGAAGGCCCCCGTTGAAGAGAGTGGAAACGTCGTGCCCTCTGCCCCTATGTGCCCACACGTCTTGCCAGACCCAGCTGAGAACGACGACAGCAGCAGCACTTCAGAGGATACAAAGTGCCATATTCCGAAATGCTCCGCTTCTCACCACCGTTCTCCACTGACAGTCCGGCGGTGCCGGAGCTTGAGCGCAGCAGATGTGCAGGTCAGCCGCAAGCGTGGTATATGGATGCTGCCAGAGTGGGGCAATGAGACCGGCTACTTCGAGGAGGATGGCTACTCGGAGGATGATGAGTATTCCTCATCTGAGGAAAGCGACAAGGATGCCCGGAGACTCCACAGCAGCAAAGGCCTAGGTAGAAACACCCCCCAGAACCCTAAATTTGTGCCAAGCCGGCCAAAGACCTCCCCCTTCATGTTGAGCCCTCCTTCCAAATGCCGTTGCTGCCGACAAGAGAGCATCAGCTTAATAACTGTGTCAAGCATTAACAAGCGAAAGTCGATGGCCCTCTTCACCAATGCCAAGAACAAACTGGAGGGCGCAAGCAGAATGCTCTCAGGTCTCGTGCACCCCCTGAATTGCTCTACATGTGGCTTATCCCACATAAACGGGAGTCCGCCCCATCAGCACAGCAGGAACAGTCGCCACCTGCGGTATGGACATGCTTCAGAGCAGCTGTGGACTGGGAGCCTGATGCCATCACCGCCGCCTTCTTGCCAGAGCTCCTGTTGCTCCAAGAGGCCAGCCAGCACAGGGTCCATCCCTCCCATACGGAACCACAAACCCACCATTGCGGTAAGGAGCTGTCCTTGTCCACGTGAACCAAGTAGGTCTTGTGGTTTATTAAAAGGAGGGAACCAGTGCAGAACCTCCCACTAGCAGAGAGTTCTAGTCCTGAAAGTCCTCACGAGAACGATTTGATGAATTAAAACAATAGTTGATTTTCTTTAATGATGTATTATGATTCCAATATGAAGTTTTAGTGGCGATGGCCATCAATGAAACTCTGTTTCAAGATCTGAGATTTGAAGCACCTGCACTTGGAGCGAAGAAACATATTAGAAGGTTGGGGGCAATGTGTGTGGTGGGTACTTGTTATGGGAGCACTATTGGAAGCCTCATACTGATGATTGTGGGTGTTCTGCCAAGCTGGTTGTGCATAAAATGAGAACCATTCGGACCGAGGGTCAAATTGAGAAAAATATGCGAAAAATATGCGAAACTGAAATTCTGCCTTCACTTGTGGACAGTATTTTAAGTACAAAGAAAAAGTTCAGCAAATATTGGCTTGAATTTGTGTTTAAGTTGAGACCCGCTCACTGGAAAAGTAGGTTCGTGTTTGTTAACTGTTTTTAAGGTAATCCTCACTTTTTCCCATATCTATTATTCTGAGAAAAGACCATAAATACAGAGGTGCTTTGTTGTATTTCAGAGGAAATCAGGTCAACAAAACAACGGAGGAGAGGTCTAGCTTGCAGGGGAAAATAACAGGTCGAGGGACACCTGTATCTGCTGGTTCTGTCACTTTTCATCAAAGCTTCTGGGCTTACTTCAGCCTAAATAAGGTGTGTCACCCTCAGTTATAGCCCAGTTTGAGAGCCAAGATTGTTTCTCAGTCTTACTGATATAATCGCTGCTTTTTTTGTTAACGGCAACAAAAAGTACTCACTGACAGCTACAGGGACCTGCGCTATAAATGAATATGGAGGCCCCTCTGAACGCCAGAGTGGCTAGTGAGGAGTCGGTCTTGTCAGACATCACCCTCTGCCACACTGGCCGTTCAGAGGCACAGACCAGTTGAAACATTTCTAGATTGTTGCAGATGGGCCAGGCGCCTCTGTCCACAACTGACAAATACCAGACATTGAAAAACATTTTAACACAGACAAATTGTACCCGTCTATAAAAAATATGCCCAACACTCAGTGAATGAGAGACATTGCCCTAGCTGAAGAACAGACCTAAACACACAATGATGGCAGCCACAGGATGAAGCAAACTGGTCTGCAGTGGAATCCTCAAACCAGTAATGAGAGGTATCCAACTGCATTAGTGCTGCACGACCCTAACGATGGCAGAATGTGCATTATACACATGGCTCTAACATAAAATAACAAGTTAGTCTCCATTCGGATGGCAGTGCACCTGCAATGTCCAGTGAAGAGTAGTTATTGATTTGATATGACTGTTTTGTGGCTTCTTCATTGCTTCGTGTAGGGGTTTTTACCTGCGACCTCCTTACTGATACGTATAAAAGCACTGTCTTCAACAAGTGTGATTTATTACTGCTGAGCTTGTTTCTAAACAGCCCCAATGTTGTACGATAAGAGCTGAGACAGAGGGAGATATAGGCATTTTTCCAGGATCACACCATTTGCCCAGGTGTGGAAGCTGAAACTGCAGTGTCACTCCGCTTTGCCAATTGCAAACATTTTTAAGTTAGCAGTGCCCTGCTCTGAGCAGTGAGACTGTCTCTAACGACTTCCTCTTTTTCTTTCTGATTTAGTCTCTGAGCCCATATCCATGCCTTCCACCCCCGCGGCCTCTGAGTTCCCAGGGTTCTTACCCAGACTCCACTGCTGATGTGCTCTCAGCCCTCAGTCGAGAAGAACGCGACATCATTGAATCTGTGATGGCCTTGGGCTACCCGATCCGGAGAGCCATTCTGACGCTGCAGAAGATTGGACGGCAGAGCCTGGGACAGGTCAGTGTGACTGAAACACGTGGAACCATTGTGGCTCAGACTTTGGAGCACACTTTGGGGTCATGCTGCCAAATTTCTGGGGTTGTGGAAGGCCTGCTTCAGGCCACAGCATTGGCAATTCTGTGTTGCTATATCGGGAAATATTTTATAGAGTTTCCATTGACATTGCGCACTTAAAAAAAAAAAAAAAAAGTGATGCCGTGTTATGATGGTCTGCTCTGTAGTTGTTTCTCCTGCAAAATCAACGTGGGGGTTTCTTTCTGCAGAACAAAGAATCATACTTCTTGATGTACTGGGAGTTTTCTTCTTGAGCGGGGGGGGGGGGGGGCACTGATTTTATATTTCTGCCTGCATCAGCCACACCTTGCATGGTGAGCAAGATATGCACACGAAAGGCTGCCCTAAATGTAATGGATTTTTAAATACACTGAAGCTGGTGGCCCCACGGAGGCGGGGCCGCAGGTCACCGGTTTCCAAGGCAGTGCCTGACGAGGCAGTGCCATCGGAAAGCTAAGAGTTTCCCCACCTCTTACTAAGGCGAAATGGAACTCCTGTTCAACAAAACTCTAACTGACCCCCTTCAGCTTCAATTTGTAATACCAGTGCTAGTCAAGATTAGTAATCCTGTCCACCAGCCCTTTCCGATACAGTCAGTGCCTATCCCATTAATAATCCAGACATAGTAGTGAATCCGTTGACTAATTATGGATACACATCTCATTGGGCTTTGGGTTACAACTCAAAGGAAAAGGTCGGTATTTCATTCTAGAGATGGAATGAGTTTATTTGTATTTGTAACAGCACTGTTGCATCCATGCCATCCACTTGTTCTTGTGCCTTTAGGTCTGTATTAGGTGGGTGTAAGGTTGCAAGTTTCACAACTTGCAAATTTGCACTTTATTTGTCATTTAATTTGACAAGGTTTGAAAAGTGTGACACTTGTAAAGCCTAAAGAAGCAAGCATTGGCAAAGCCAATAGGTCTCACCTATGCAAGAGCTATTGTCTTTGCCAAGATATTTTAGGCATGTTGTTCACCAGCGTGGCTGCTGTTTACCATGGCTGAAAGTTAGTGACATAGAGGAGAGTGGCATGGAGTGTTGTAGAGTGGAATGGTGAAGAGTGTATATAGTGTTGTAATGTTGAGTGGGAGAGTGCTGTGTGTTGGAGTGGCATAGTGTGGAGTCACATGGAATGAATAGAGTAGACTGGACTGGTGTAGAGTGCATTGGCATTGAGTGTTGCAGGGTATAGTGGCTTAAAGTGCAGTGCCACTGAATTCAGTGGAGTACAATGCAGCGTTGTAGAATGCAGTGGCATAGATTAGAGTGGTGCATAGTAGAGTGGAGGGGCACAGAATAGAGTGGTGCAGATTAGAGTGCAATGGCATACAGTGCAGTGGAGTAGAGTGGTGCAGAGTAGAGTAGCATAGAGAGGTTCAGAGTAGAGTATAGTGCCATAATGTGCAGAGTTGAGTGGCATAGAGTTCAGTGGCGAAGAGTGCAGTTTTCGAGTAGTGTCAGTGCAGTGATGTACAGAGCAGTAGTGTACAGTAATGCATAGTAGAATGCAGTGACAGAGTGCAGTTGGTAAAAGTAGAGTGGCATTGAGTGCAGTGGCATAAAGTGGAGTGGCGGATAGTGGAGTAGAGTGGCATGGAGCAGATTGTTTCTGGGTAAAGTGAAATGGCATATAGTGTAGTGGTGCAGGGTAGAGCGCAGTCGCGTGGTTCGGCATAGAGTGTAATGGCATACAGTAAAGTGTTCTGACAGGTGAAATGGGAGCTCTGCTGCGGTGCACGTGCGCCTTGGTAGGCATTTTCTTTTCAGATTCTGAAATGCAGATATCAGAACTACATTAACCGCAAAGGTGAGGTCTGAACCATGGAGCCGGGAGGTATGAAATCAAATCAGTAAATGAAAACTGTCAGTACATTTTGAATCGTAAATCTATTATAGCTGCATGTCGCATGTAATTCCATCACCTAGTGTGTGAAATGCACATTTCATAAATTAAACTATGGAAGGATAAGGCCTGGGCGTGGAGGGTGTGGATTGAGAATTGGAAATTAGTAGTAGTGCACGATTTAAGCAGTGGGAAGGCATGGGTATTTCATTGTGGGAAACTGGTAGACTGAAGTCTGCGCAAATGAGACTGGCAAAGTTAGAATTAAGTTGGGTGGATTCAATATAGAAGACTGGGTGGGTGAGGTCCGTACATGGAAGACTAGAAGGGTGAGGTTTGTACAGGTGACACTGAGATTGTGAGAGCTGTACAGGAGAGGCTGTTCAGTTAAAAATATGTTTATGAAGATACTGGTCTATGAAATGGCACACACAATGATACGTAGTGCAAAATTCTAAGATAAGATAAAAACTCCAATCATAATAAGTTATATTAGAATACTACAATTCTAAAAAGATACACCACTCCTCATTATCTCAAAAATGAGATTCTTGTGTAGCTATTGTGTACTGAGTAACCCCAATCACAACATCCAAGGAATTAAAATTGGATAAAAAAGGTGATTGCAAACTGCCATGTATAAAATGCGTACTTTGGAAATAATGGTTTTAAGAACTTTTTTATACAGATTTAAAGATATTGGGCAATTACTATATAGCAGATGAAACATTTAGTATTTAATATTCATAGGCATAATTCCATTCTATCTTTTATCATTGAACTCTGGAATGCAACACAAAGGGTTAAAGCCTACTCTCAATTGTAATATTTCCAAACGTAAGTGAGGAATGGACAACAAGAAAAAAGGGAGCACACTGCCTCACACTCCAGCAAAAAGTTAGCCCCAATGCATCATGGTAAATGCAGTCACTTCGTTTTGTGTTGAAAAAGTAATCAAAAGTCTTTCACCTAAGTAGGTGCAGCAAGTGCTGTGTATCTCTGGACACGTGTTTCTAGGTTTAGCCCGTCATCAGCAGAGAGCAGCCAAGTCTGTGGGGTTGCTTGAAATGCCGCCAAAAGTCTTCTCAGGTTATGTACCACTTTTTTCTTTTTGTAAGTGAGGAATGGGTAAGCTATACAGTTAGGGGAATTTATTTTCACTTCCTAATGATAAGTTAAACACAGTACATGTTTTCCTCACTAAATATTCATGGTAATTTTTTTAAGTAGATTATTTTAAAGCTATCTTTGATGGGAATGGTTCCCACAACACAATACTACCATGTGCTTCCAGTTTATCAAGTTTTGAAGACAACTTGGCCACTTTTTTCACTATATAGAGCTTGTTCTCAACAGTGGGAAATACTTTTAGTTGGATGCTCAGTATAGAACCATTTGCAGATAAACTTCTGCAATCAAACTCCTTCCATTTCAGCACAGGAAGTCAGATTTAGCTCAAAGGGAATAATAGCCTGTATCACTGTTCCGTTTAGAAGCTTTCAATATGTTTCCATCATGAGCTGTCAGTACTTGACCATGCTTCACATGCATCAAAAATACTACGTAAGACTCTTAAAGTACCATTGGTGTCATTTCCATTTCTGTAGTATTCTTTAAGGTGTTAGCAAGTATGATACTTATCTAAGGTTTAATTTTACTATGGCTTCCGAATGTAATAAGGCTCTGGTTTTTACTGATTGTAGTGATTTAATGATGGTCATTAAAATTTAGACTCCAGATACTTATAAGATTGTACTTCCTCCTTTGTTTTTACCAACAATTATTATTTTAGTCTTTTCTATATTTACAGTTCCAAAATGTAGTTTACAATACTGAGCAACTGAGCAAGACAATCAAACTTCCATCTTGAATTTACCTCTGTGTAGTCCAGAAGAATTAGGTTATCTGCATAAAGTATACAAGATATGCGGGTACCTTGCATTTTGGTCGTGATTGACTTAATTTCTCTCAGCGGGTCAGTAATCTACCAGAAAAGTACTGAAAAGGGAGGGTGCTAATGCACTTCCTTGCCTCAAGCCATTTTGTTTCTTAATTCTTTAAGCAAGCCTACCAAATTTACCTAACTTTCACCGGAGCCCAATTTTATGTATGTGATGCTTTCATTAGAGAGTGGAGTCCCCTAGAGGTTTTCCATTATTCTGGTGTGCGCCACAAATGACCTCTGTCCGCAGAATCAAAATCTGTACTGAAGTCAACAAAGCAAACACACAATCTTTGGTTTAGCCTCATTGACTTCTATAGTAAGGCCCAGTGGAAGAAGACTCATTTCAGCCACTCACTCCTCAAGTTGAAAGAGGAGCATTTTCGAGAAGACTTTCAAAAAAGCATTTTAGGTTTATTTATCTATAGTTACTCAATTGCATCCAGTTACCCTTTTTAAGAATTGGTTTAATCACAGCCCCGCACCAGGACTCCATTATATTCCCAATTTACCTTCCCCATTTCATCCAAGAGGGTGAGTATTTTTTCCCACCAATTAATATTTGTTTTACATTTTAATACAGGTATGTTGGTTGGTGATGTTGTTCTACTAAGGGTTAAGATTGCAATAGTATTTCTTTCTCTTTCCCTGAAAAAGAGGTGTAACAACCCTAAATGACAAATGGAAACATAAGGGAGTGAGTTTACTTTTAGAAATTTATTGAATGTAGAACCCATTTTTCCTCCATGATCATACAGACCAAAGAATTAGGACTGACATTGAAGGTGGTATTTAATAATTGCCAACTTAGTTTTTGATTACTTGCTGAATGACTTGTATTTAAATCCCCATTGGCTATTAAAATAAGAGATCTTTTTCTCTCTAATAACATTCTTATACTCCCTTTTCCCCCTTTTAAGTTTTAGCGAATCAATGTAAGTTGAGCCATGTCTAATGATGTTTTCATCTCATGTATTAAAGTTTTTAATTGTTGACATGTAAGATCAAACCAATTTAAATTGGACTATGGGACACCATCACACGCTTGGGGATTCATCTCTTGCAGTCATGGTAGTATGCTATCCAAGAAATAATAATAAAAAAAACATGTGGAGGCTTGAAATCCTGTCAAAAACTGTATGCATAGTGGATCCAACCGTGTTTTAAGTCTTCTGGTATATTCTATTCTAAAGAAAACTCAACCAAGCATGCCTTCTCCAAAGAGGATGGTTGAATGACCCAGTGATCAATAATGTCACATTTAAGAACATTAAATTTTTTATTTGTTGCTCATTGTCACTCTAAGGCATACATATAATTGATAAACCTAACTGGGGACCAGCATGAAAAGTGTGCCTGGCTGAAACATCCGAAGCAAATTGAACATCCAATGTTTCTTGCCATCAAACTACATATTTTTTTATCACCCTTTGTGTTACGATCTGGAAATGGCAGTGTGTACACAGTGTAACTCCAAGAATTTTCCTAAAGATTCATCAGTTTTATTAGGCACCAACTGAGAGTTCAAATCATCCGCAATTATAATTATAAATACCTTGGCTCGGTCCTGTAATTTGGGTTTCATGGCCTTTAAGAACTGATGTAGCCCTCAGCAGCTGGCTATACAATTGTTAGAAAACAAGAAAATCAAACATCGGAATCTTACACAGAAAGCTTATAGTAACCATTATTAGCCCTGTGCTGCTTTATTGCCTTAAATGGAACTCCCAACATTTCAGTGTTCTAATCTTCTGTAAGTCTCTCGAAAATAGTAATAATTTTATGAGTTTTTTCTGTTACCTAAAGGAGAACAGATTTATGAATATAGAGGTTTATCAAATTGATAGTTTTTTT
Source organism: Pleurodeles waltl (assembly GCF_031143425.1). Classification (NCBI taxonomy): domain Eukaryota; kingdom Metazoa; phylum Chordata; class Amphibia; order Caudata; family Salamandridae; genus Pleurodeles; species Pleurodeles waltl. The sequence continues at coordinate 528,900,365 of NC_090440.1, forward strand.
TGTATCCCTTTTTGAACGTCCGATTTTACAATGTAAACTTGAATCCATCTACTGTTAACCACGAGTTGAGTTACATCAATTTAAATTTTAGTTAAAACTACTGTAAGCAGGCCTTCTCATACTTGGCTTCTACTTATCAATTAGCCAGTTTGATTTAGAATTGTGAGTCCATATTTGGGTTCTCTCTTATCCACGTTTCTTGGAGCATAACTACATGATTGCACTTAAGAGTTAAGTCTAATTAATACTACTTTTTCTAATTGCTCAGAACCATTGATAACCCAACTTAACTAGTCTAAGCTTACAAGTGAACTTTTGTCTCTATAAACCTCATTAAAAGATGAAAAGAGGTTGGGTGATTCTACTGCGGCTAACATATTATATTGTTTATGTGATGGATGGGGATACAAACCAGTCATGCTCTCTCTATGATTATTTGAAACACCAGTTTGAAGATTACTGGGTTTTTAATGTTGCCTTTAGCCGAAGTCCCTGTCTCTTATGGTATGGTATCTGTGGGGTAACAATTTTCATGGACACTGGGACATATGGTTTGACTTAATAGACAAACCAGCATTGCAAGTAAGTAAAGGTTACGAGTATTCCCCATCAGTCACATCAGATTTTCATTTTTTTTTAATTTGCCAATTGTGCTTACATTTGTTTTGTCCTTGAGAATAGTGAACATTACAAAAGGGGGAAAAAAGAGACCTTGATTAAATCCCTCCAAGTCACTGATTTAGGAAAACAGACAGTGTCCAGACCTTGTGCTTTAATGTCTGCCAAAGTAGGAACCTAGCTGAATAAATGAGGAAGCTTTTAGTGATTTAATGAGCAACGTTTTTTTGCCCTTTTCTACTTACTGTTTATAGCAAACTATAAGACCTGAGGCCTGATTACTATCTTGGTGGATGGGATATTAATTCACAAACATGACGGATACCCCGCCCGCTGTATTAAAAGTTTCATAGAATATAATGGAACTTGTAATACGGCGGACGGGAATATCTGTCACCTTGTGACGAAATATCTCATCCACCAAGATCTGAATCAGGCTCCAAATCTTTGCTTGAAATTTTTCATTTTGCAGATGGTTGAGTAGCAAAAATAGCTGTACCAGATTCTGAATCGCCATTTGTCCGGGCGTGAATTACCCTGCAACCCTTTATATTACATTTCCCATATCATTATTGTTTCTGATATTTCTCATTTAGAATAGTGCACTTTTCCAATGGGATAGGTGCTAATAAAGGTAGAAAAACAGGCCTTTATCCTACGGAGGTAGCTTTAGCAAAAAAAAAAAATGTCCCTAAGGGCTTCTGGATCTTCTTTTTCGCCTGTTTTTCATTATTTTGGTTTTTGCTGAAAGCAATTCAATGAAAGACTGCAATGGAAAGAAGATTTCAAACAACTGTAAGAGTGAAAGCTCTCTTTTACCAGCAGTTTTATTTAAGGAGTTGATTAGTTCGATTGGGACAAAGTCTGGGTATTTATCCTCTTGGGAATCAAAGTGGAACAAGCATTGACAAAGCCAATAGGTCTTGCCTATGGAGCTTTTTGGTTTTGCCAGTGGTTTTAACAATGCAGTACAGCATCAGTGATCTTGTAGAACGTGGCTCAAAAATAGGAAAAAAAGTAATATGTTGGTATGTATACAAAAACATGCACACGCCGACAAAATGACACAAGCATTCTGTTTTGCTTTCTGTTTACTGATCTGAGTTGGATAGGTAAAGAAAAAGAAAACAAAGTAGTGCAAGTAGGTGGGGGAAGCAACTGGAGGTCATGGAATCAGCATTGGTGGGCAGAAGAAACAGGGATAGAGGAAAGCAACACAGAATGTGGGTATGGAAGCAAACAGCAAGAGAAGAATGTTGAGTGGGGGAAGCAACTGGATGAACAAGTGCAAGAGAGGGCTGGAGGGAGGGGGTGAGAAGGCAACGGGGAAGAAGCACACAAGGGCGAGTGCATCACATTCAGAAGGGGAAAAGCACACAGGCTGAGAAAAAGCAATACAAGCTTGGTGGAGGGGCAGAAGAGGAGAGAGACAGTAGGAAAGACATGTACTCTTGTGGAGAGCTTAAACAAAAAAGAAAAAAGTAGCACCTGAAAAGTGAGCAGTGAAAGGACACAAGTAATGCCTCCATGCTCCAGAGGAAGGACAAATGCATGAAGAGGAAGTAACAAATGAATAATAAGCCAATGAGTAAAGCAAGCAAATGAGTGTCAAAGAAGCAAACCAATGAGCCCCATGCGCCAAGCAAAGAAAGGCACAGAAAAGCTGTACCCATAGAGACTCACACATGAACATGTTGCACTAGCAATTATGCGGACTCCCTCATTCTGATGCTGTGCTCCATTTGCTCTATATGCCTAGCATTCTGACATAGAAGTGCAAGTACAGGTTACAGAGATGAACTCCCTGGTAGGGTGAGTTAGCTAAGGGGAGACTGGGAAGGGTGAAAGCTTGACCTTTTGAGACTGGTGGGAAGAGATCTTAGTAGGATATAGGGGGAGTGAGTATGGGGGAGTGATAGAGTGAAATCTGGGAATGTTTCACTGTGAGGGTGCATGATAAATATGTGATACTGGTAGGGTGAGGACCAGAGCATTAGAAAGTGATGGAATGACCTTCGGAAACTGCAAGATTCAGGAAGAACAATGGAGACTAGCACCATCCCACCACGCTACAAGTTGAAGTATTTTCACTCTCCTTTTTTTATGAAATATAAGAACTGCTTTATAATGATGTATGGCTGAGTATTTTGATATAAAGAACTGGTAAAGTGGGCTGTGAGCTAGGGTGAATGTTAAGTATATAAAATTGTTGCTGGGGGTCCAGATTGGACCACTATTGAATGCCCAGAGGGCGATAAATGGGATCTGGGATAGACTGGGCCAACTGGCTCGATGAGACTGTCTGCAGTTACTACATCGTGAGGATGATAAATCCGAATGCCTACTGGTGCGGTTGTCTAGGAGAGAACGACCACCCTCAGTGATTCTTCCCTGGGACGCCATAATGGCACCATTGCAGGCTCACAGACCACAGTTAACCTCCTTCTTTGGGACCTCCTCGCCTCAGTTTATGAAGCACAGGAAGTTAACAGATTAGAGAGGGCATGCAACTTTCTAAATCATTTGCCATTCCCTTGCTTCACAGTCGAACAGACTGAAAGTCTCGAGGGAGAGCTCTTTTCGAAGGAGTAGGGTGAGGCAGTTCGGGGGATAGTGCGTTGTAAGGTGCCAGGCCCAGATGGGCAGCCAGTGGAGTACTACCAAACCTACTCAATTACTACTCCACCTGCGAGAAACGCACCTAGAGGTGTGAGAGAGTGATATACTGCCTTGCTCATGCTGGGAGTTGATGCGAAAATTCTTGCTGCAAGACTGTGTAGTCACTCATCTAGTACACGATCACCAGTGTGGTTTTATGGCGGGGGACGGGAGAACCACATGAATCTGTGGCGGTTGTCACATGTCTTGCACGTGGTCGCTTATAATGAGATAGAAATAGCGTTGGTTGGTTTAGATGTCGGAAAAGCATTCAACACCCTTGATTGGAGTACTTCGGGGAGGCTCCTCAGGGAATGGGACCAATATTTCTGTCTTGGGTGAAGCTGCTCTATGCTGGTCTGGTTGCAAGTGTTCAGACAGGCCCAGAGGTGTCAGAACATTTCCACATCAAGATAAGGAACTAGACAGGGATTCCCCCTGTTGCGTCTCCTTTTCGCTTTAGCGATGGAGCCGCTGGTGGTACGCCTTTGCCACAACATGGCCGAGTGGGGGATCGAGGTGGGGTTCTACAAACATATTGCCGCACTCTACGCAGAAGACGGTCTAGTGTATGTCACTGCCCGAGCAGTCAGTAAGTCAGTATATTGTTGGACATCATGTCTGAATTCGGAGTAGCGTTGGGTCTTCAAGTGAATAAACAGAACTATTCACATTGGCTGCACTGGCAAGGAAGCAATCATCTGAGCTCCCTGTGACTCAGCTTCATTGGGAGAGGGCATATATTTGGTATCTGGGGGATCCAGCTAGAAACTAACCTGGTAGCCCGCTATAACCTTAACATGGACAGGGTGCTTCGGGGACTGGAGGATTCCCATCTGATTTTGGGTATGCCTGCCACTGTCGGTGATGGTCAGGGTCACACCGAGCAAAATGGTTTTCCTTCCCTGCTGTATAAATGCCCTGAAAAATGCCATGTACAAAATTCCACCATCTACCTTCGCAGGCAAGCACAGCAGAGTTAAGCTGGATCTGCTGATGTTAGACATTGAACTTGAGGGTCTGGGACTGCCGGACCTCCAACTGTACTACTTTGCAAGCCTGTTGCAATATGCTGCTCAGTGGTGTTCTGATGGCCCGAACATGGAGAAGACCGCTGGGTACGTGGGGTGGTGAGGTGTCACTGCATTATGCTGGGGGCGGGTATACCCAACCACCACCTCTTCATCGCCTGGAAGTTGGCTGTAGCATGGGGGCAGGTGGCGGTGTGGGTTTTTACGTTGGGGCCACAATGCTAGGCTCTTGTCCCTTCGGTGGCTGAAACCCATACATGAAATTCAATTAGTGATGGACCTCACACAATAGTTTGCAGGCGGTTGCAGTACCGTTGGCAACCTATACCGTAACAACATATTCCTCGTGATGGCAGAGGCTTAGGATGTGTTTAACCTTCACCAAGGGCAGTTCCTACAAAACGCCAAGGTATCACTTAGAGTTTGTGGGCTCTGGCTGACTTTCCCTGCCAAGCCTGCAGAGTCTCAGACTCTACAGGTAATACTGGACCCTGGGTCGTCCAGAGGCCTGATCTCACGTTTTTATAGAACCCTTGAAGGGGATCGCCACACCAACATGACTGCGGTCCAGGACAGATGGGCAGAGGCACTGACAGTGCCCCTCAAAGGAGGGTGCCTGGAAGGGAGCATTTGCCCAGGTCAGGGGGGTGACAAGCAATGCGAGGTTCATACTTACACAGTCTTATTACTTACACCAGGCTTACCTGACAACTCTGCGCCTTACAGAGGATCAGTAGAACTCGCCCAGAAAACTGACCGCACTGTGGGGGTGACTCCAGCGACCTGGGATTGTGGCTCTTTATGAGAGTACTGGGAGGAAGTCCTGAGGGTATTACGGGCAGTCACACAGGTGTTGGTGGAGGCCTCCGTGGAACATTATTAGCTTGAAATGCTCTGTATGCCTAAACATGGGGCCCGAATACGCTATAGATTTGCTCTTCTGGGTCTGGTGCTGTCCAAGCGAATGGTGACCATACACTGGACACAGTCCACAGCCCTTACGAGCGGTAGATGTCTACCAGATGTGCAAGAACGGGACGTAGCAGAAGAGAGGAATCTGTGAGCTGTATGCACACACGAGAATGCCAAACAGGATCTAGAAATGTGGGAGCTATGCTAAATAGTCTGTCAGAGGTTGATTTGCGGACGCCTTCTTTACACCTGGTTTCAGGGTTCCAGGAATAGGAGACACCTTTCACAACTTACTCAAGTGCTGTGTCAGATTTTGAGACTGGATGAGTCCCTACACATTGTAGGTTTTTGGGGGTTGCTTTTGATGTGTGGCGGGTACTATGGCTGAGTCTGCCCCCCCCCCCACCCTTTTCCTACCCTGGCTGACTTTTCTCAGTTGACCCCACCACCCCACCCCCACCTCCCACTCCTGTGCCCTGTTTCGGATGAGCTGCTGTTTCTTTTGGGGTAAGATGTTGAAGTATATGTTGCACTTTCTTGCTTTAATCTTTAAAATTTGCAGTTTTTTCCCTTACTCATTCTGTATTCCGTTGTCCGATACACTGGGCATATGGTCGCCCTGCATGACGCCATGGTGCCCATGCTATCTTTAAGTGGCTTAATTTTGAACTAATGCTAATAAAAACATGTTTAAAAAATGTATATAAAATTGGTAAAATGGGGTGTGAGATGCTGTCACGCAGAGGGTAAAGTGTCAGAGGCTATCAGCTGGTAATTACTTCTTATTGTTGTGCTATAGAACATTGAACACAAGGTGCCAAAAACAGAGTGAATTATTATGCCAGTCATGGAAGAAACAGCTTTTAATCATTGAAGGTAGAAGGATGGATAGCTGGAAAATGATGTAGGGAATAAAGCATTTTCAATCCAGGGGGTCTCGCATTTGCTGGAGTGTTGTAAATTCATAACTGGACATTTCTTGCCACATAAATTGGTCAACCCTGCCTCATAATTTGATATTTTCCTGCCACATAATTCCAGTGGCCCTGCATATAACTAAAACACTTCAATTTACCTTATTCCTCTATCTACAGCCAAATATGAAAATGTTGCCATTTAGCATCCTAACTTAAATCTGCCATGCTGATTCCAATAAAATATAAAATATCACTTTCACCACCCCACTATCAGAGCTGCTGGCTGGCTAACACAATTCCTAAAACAAGACAGCCACACAGGAGTAACAAGAGAAATAAACTAGAAGAGTCACCCAAACATATCCGGATAGTTCAAACAGCCATAATGTAATAAGGATGTTAAGTTGGCCTGAATCATGGTCATAATTACAATAACGAGAGATTGATAAAACATACAATTATCATATAAACCCAATAGAAACATTTATCAGAAGTAAACATTTGGCATTAGACTGTAGTGCTCAGAACAGCCCCTAGAGGACACCACAATTAAAATAGCATTCCTGAGAAACATGGTCATGTTACCATATAGTGAGCCCCTAGAGGACATAACCACGTGAAAAAAATGACTGAAAGTTTGGTAGTGTAACCATATATTGAGCCCCTACGGGGTGTGGTGCATTCCACATTTTCAGAGCTAGCAGGCCTACAGCAGTATTACAAACAAGACCCTTAAAACACAAAATACTCTCAGCTGTAAAAACAGAAGTTCCATCCATGAGAGAGATTAAAAAGGCACTGAATGGAGGAAGGAGTTATTATTTTGGGGTCCCCACTAACCCAGTGTGGGGACCCAGATCTAGACAGAAAGAGCAGGTTGTGGTGAATGTTTTGAAGGTGGTCCCATTGTCCTAGGGCCAACACAGGCTGTTATGAGCAAAAAGGTTTAGTATTATGGGACGAACTGGTGCAACAAATAGAGTAGAGAACACCACAATAAAAATCTCATTTGTAAGAAACATGGTCATGTAACCATATACTTAGCCCCTAGAGGGTATAATCACATGAAAATATAATGGCACAAAGTTATGTAGTGCAACCATATATTTAGCTCCTAGAAGGCGTAGCACCTTACACATGTTCAGGCCTAGCAAACCTACTGCAATGCTAAGGCCCTTATAACACAAACTACTCCAAGCTGTAAAACAAAAGTTCCAGCCATAAGAGAGCTTTAAAAAGTGACTGAATTTTGGGAGTTATTATTTTGGGGTTCCCACCAACCTAGTGTGGGGACCCAGGGGTGACATAAACAAAACAAAAAAAGTAAGTCATGCTGAACGTTTTGGTGGTGGACCCATTGTCCTCGGACCACCCCAGGCTGAGTTATAGGCAACAATCTTTTAAAAAATAATGCTTGCAAATTATTATGGGTCGACTTTTCCTAAGTGCAGTAAATATTGTAGTATTGGCTCTCCCTCTGTGGCACGAGAGCCGCGTTGTGATTTCTGTGTTTTTTTAGTAAAGCTTTTATAAATTATAAGTGTTTTTGGGAAAGCTATTGAATGTGAAGGGGATAGCCAAAATAAATGACTCTGATTAGATAACAGTATGAACAATGTGACCACCAGTCCAATAAAGCTGATGGAGTTTGCGCTGTGAGCTCCATGGAGCATGAAGGGGAGAGACTAAAGAAAAAATAGTTCACCCACGCCGAAGTATATTGGCAATCGTGCAGTTACCCGTGTAACAAGGTCAGTCTGCAAAGGGGTAACAAAACCGCTCCAAGGCGGGACAAACGTAAAGCAATTACCAATGATATCAAGATATTTTTGAAAGGCAAGCCGACCAAGTGATTCCCGTGAGGTAGGCATGGCTATACAACAGGTCAAAGCACTTGCGCGCTCAACCTGAGAATCAGAGCAGGTATAGGAAGAGTCAAAAGTTAAAAGAAGGGCATACGAATGGAGGTGGAAGGAGAAAATGGAGGAGGTGGCATTTAGAAGGTAAAGGAGGTTGTGTGAGAATGGAGATGCTGATCAGGGATGAGGTGGTCATATGACAGGCATGAGTGAAGGATCACCTGGAAAAGTGAAGGCCTGAGACACTGGGAGAGAGGCGATTGGTTAGAGTTGCAAGGACACAGAGGATGAGGCAGCATGGGGCAGACTTAAAAGAAGGTTGAAAGAGGCTAGGTGGTGGTGTATCTGTGTTCATGTTTGTCTTGTTGAAGGGGAGGCTTCCCTAGCTACTTGTGGCAGAGGTAAAAGTGAGTTCTATGATGTTAAAAAAGATGATAACACCGGAGATCAAGGCATTGTGAAAGCTGAAAAGCTGGGGTGCAAGTGATCAAATGTGTCATCAGGGATAGGACAAAAGGGGATTAAAGAGTGAGAACCGGGTGTGGTATATGCTAATTCTAGCAGCAGGAATATTACATTTGCTTACCAGGACAGTGCTTCTAATGGTCCATCATAAGAACACCAAGGGCTTGTACGTTAAGGTGTACCTAATAGCATATGTTTGTATGTGGCAAATACCGCTTAGTAGGTCAAGTATTGACATTTTGATCTGGTTTGAAAATGTGGTTTTCATGTCTTAAATTCCAGATATAAAAACTGCACATTTTGAAAGCAAGAAAGATGTGTTCATTTATTTATGCCATAATGTTTTCCTCATTCCTCTGATTTATCAGCACAACTAATCCAACACCGAAAATAAACCGTAACCAACCATATGTTTTCAATTTGCAAAATTCAGATTCCAGAAATAAAGTAATTGTTCTAATCTGACTCAACGTTTGCAAAATGCAATTACTCCACTATCGGTATGTAAACGTAAAAATTTCAGCTGAACTCACGTGCCTGAATTTTGACGTACTTTCAGCTAAGTACCAAATTTAACTTGGGGTGTCCCTACTGCCACATGAAGTGCGCGGAGGACAGGTCCACTACGTACACAAACACGAGCAGCTGCTTTGTGTCTTCAATAGTGTGCTTCTACCACACAATTCTTTAGGATGCCTCGGTAGTGAATCTGTCAGTGTTTTTAATTTAAATTGGACATTTATAGATGAACAGTAGCTAAAATTTGTTTTTAAGGTCCTGGGCAGAAAACCAAAATGTATGACTATTATGTGTCTCAAACCTGTTAGCGCTCCATGATCTCTGGATTAAACACCACTGTGGCCTTTGAGTTCTGCAGAGCTAGATAAGTGGGAGAGATATTTTCCTCTGCGCTCCGCCACAACATACCAGTAAGTGGCCATAAGAAGTTACAAATAACCGAGGACTACCCGAGTTTCTGGAGACCGGAGAAGACTAATTGGAGATTCATTTTCTTTTTTCTGTACAGCTTCTGTTCGGTACTTGGATGCCCTTCTTAAATCTGTTGGGGCCAGTTGTACAAAAGGATTTTACCCATTCTGTGTCTATGGGAAAAAGCTTTCGTACATATGGCCCTTAGTTCTTTAAAAGTGTACTGGTGTTGAAAATCTAAATATTTTCCTAGCTTTTTACATGTTCTCAGCCAGCATTATATCTTGACTTGTTCTTCTGGCTGAGGATGCTGTCATGCTAACACCTCTTATACAAACAAGAAGTGCCTCGCTCAGGCCCAGAGACTGGAGGCTAATAGGCTACTAGGCTTTAAACATTGTAGGAGAAGTGCCAGGTTGTGACTTTTTTCATAAAGTCGAAGTGCTCCACGCTGAGTCTTGCAGGAAAAGAGAGACTATTCCAGATACTAGGTGCCAGTGCTAAAAATGAACCGGCCAACTTTCATGTCTACAATTGAAGGGGACTTTCAAAAGATTGATATCCTGAGACTAGACACATATTCCAAGTTTGTACTGGAAAAGAAAGACATGATCTGGTTCATAAATTGACTAGAGCACACTGATACAAATGGATAGAAAACAATGGTTTAATGAGAGCTAATTTACTTATATGTTTTAAGCTTGGAAGACAAATCAATTGTCTACGCTGTTAATGTTACGCAAAGCCAATACAAACTTATGTTTTAACAGTAATTAAGGCTCAAATCACTGTAAACAGGGTGTCCTGTCCCGTGCCTATTGTGAAAACAGAAAAGAGACAGGTGAGTTTGTGTATAAACATAAAATAAACGACTTGGGTCAGAAATAGTAATCTTGGACTCAGTGTTAATACACAAGATGATACTTTATGAATAGAAAGTGGACTTATTCTGAATATTTATAGGGATGCTGTTTCAACCTTATTGAGCAACCTAAAAGGCCATCAGCAAGACAATATACTTTTTGGCACCCCACAGAGTCTGGAGTAGACAAAGTGACGCCAGACATTAGTAACCCTAAACCTAGCCCTAGGCTATACGCTAACTCAGAACCCAATTCTGCCCCAAAACCGAGCCCTACCCCTTACTTAATGCTTGCTAAACAATATTATTGCACACAATATTGTGAGTCCTGGTATGTTTGTCCTTACAATATTGTGCCTACAATATTTTTGTAGTATGATATTTTGATATTTTGGTACTACACCTAGGGGTCGAGTCTTCATGTTTTATTTTTAGTTTGGACACTATGGTGGTCTTTATGACCTAGGCGGTAAATGCCGCCTACCGCCACTGCGACGCCCTCCAAAAGACCATCGCTGTGGCTACCTACCGTCCGCCATATTATGACCGTAGCCGGAATTCTGCCAGAAGGATGGCAGAATTCCAGCTACGGTCATGGTGGCGGACGGCAGTAAGGTGGCGCTGCTGCCAACAGCAGAACCACTCCAGTAGAACGTCGCCTACCGTATCATGACACATGATACAGTCTAGGGTGTTCCGCTGGCAGACGCTGCTGCTGGCAGCAGCGCCGCATCCCGTCTTCTGCTGGAGGACACCCTGCAAGCAGGTAAGTCGGGTGCTCCGACAGGGGGGATGGGGAGTGTTGCGTGTGTGTGGGACTGTTTTTGTGTGTGTGCATGCGGGTGTGAGGCGTGTGGAATGCGTGGGTTATGAATGGGTGTGAGTGTGCGTATATGTTGTGTTGTGTGAATGCATGCGTGCTAGGATGTATGTCCTTGTGTGTTGTGTGTGCGTGTGTGTATGAATGTATGCATGCGTGGGTGAATGTGGGTATGCGTGTGTGTATGTCCGTACGTGTAGGTGTGTGTATGTCGGGGTGGGGTCAGGAGGGGGGAGGAGGAGGGTGGGGGAAGACTCTGGGGAGGGAGAGGGGGCAGGGGAGACCCCTACCAGTGTCAGGGAAGGAATTTCCTGGCACTGATAGTGCCTACCACCATGGTTTTCGTGGCGGTAAGATTGCCACGAAAACCATGGTGGTAGGCGGGGTCATAATCTCGCGGGTGGGACTGTGACGGCCGCCTGGCTGGAGACCAAAGTCTCCAGCCCAGCGGCTGTTACCGCCCTGGCGGATGGAGTGGCACATTGGCACCAATGTCATATTTTGGGGAAAGGTACCGCCAGCCGGTTGGCAGTGCCTTTCTCCAAAATTAAGCCGCCCGCCAGGGTCATAATGAGGGCCTATATCGCTTTCACGGTGCAGCCAAACACTCATTTGAGCTGTAAATACTGTGCAGTTAGTATCATGTGCTCTTTACAATTAGGCACACTGTATAAATGTATCACATATGCAGCGAAGCCAGGCACACTGAGTCTGTATTATATGTTTAGTACAAAGACAGACCGCTGAATCAACTTCACTATTTTTATCATGTGCTCATAGCAGGCAGCCACGAAGACTGCAAAACTTGCAATTTGTGTAAGATGTACTCAGTGTAGGCAGATGTAGAGTGGAAATGTGTCCCTATTTCCTACTTTTCCTGTACACAAAAATAAAGAAATATTGTTAACACTGCAGTCTGAGCTTGGTGTAGGCTCATACAGGCTGTTAGTGCAACAGTATTTCTGCAAGTTGGCAGAAACAAGGAGCACTGCATCTGAGGACTATGGCTCCCCTACACAGTATTGTTCGACTTCAGAAGGGACTAAGCCTTCCTCTTTGAGACCTAATAGTGCTCACTTGGGTTTGTCTGTAAAAGGTGCATGGAGGTTTTGCCATATGTGCAAAATGTGTACAAGTGATTACCAAACGTGTACTGAGGTGGGGATGGGAGGGCACGGCGTTATGTGAGCTTGTTTTTTCCCACCGAAGGGCTTTTTTGGATGTTATAAAGCGCTGGTGGGATAGTGTTGTCAGTGATCATAACAATGTTGAATGCCAAGGAAAAGCCTCTGGTTTCAGAAAGAAGGGTTGAGTTCACTCCTTCCCAAGGGGTGTTTGCTCAGCACACTGCCCTATGAGAGCAGCAAGCCCTGGCCTCTGGGAGCCTGGCCTAGACCATTGGAGGCTGTAATCCTTGAACGGCAGATGGACTTCAGGGCACACAGCCATATTAGAGAGGGCGACCTCACACAATCTTTGACCTGGCTGTTTCTAAGGCAGACTTATAGAGCAAGATGTTCTCACTACAGTAGATCAGCCCAGGATTTGCCACTGAGGCCAGAGGATCGCTGCCTTTTGCTGGACTCCACGAGTGCAGAGAAAGCTGTGGCAACAGGGGAGTGGGTCACCTGCTGGCATATCTCCTATTACGCCCCTCACTTTAAACTGTGTTGTCTTCAGCCCCCCTATTATTAATATTACTATTTGGAATTTATATAACGCATAATTGCCATTAGGATATCATCACAACAGTTTTTGTAGTCTGAGGATGCCTTTCTCAAGAGTTGCAACATTTCCATCTCAGAATGGAGTTTTAAGAGGTTTGTCACTATGTGCAGTTAGCAGGGTGAATTAAAGTGGCTTTGTTAGGTGTCTGCATAAGACTTAGTGGGTTTGAACGTAAAGCCGAGGAATGAACATTCATTATGCATGCTCATTCCAGATAGATGTATGTCAATCAATCCAACAAATAAGACTTGTATAGTGACGCTATTCACCCTTGAGGGTATCCTTGCCCTGAGGATTCTTGCTGCGGAGGCTCAGCCAAATATGCTTAGTGTGCATATTAGGTAACTAGTGGACACGTGCTGTCAGGTGGGGTAATATGCACACTTCCGTGTTTTTATTCCATTACTCTCCCTCCTCCTTCATACTTCCTTCACTCACTGTCTCTTAACTCCAGACTTTGTCTCCAGATCTCCTGCCCCATGGATCCCTGTCACCCTCCATAACCTGCTATCCCCTCACTCTACTTCCTGGTATATGCTTCTGCCCAACCATGCTAACTTCTGCCTTATACCACTAGCAAAAGGATTTTCCAGTATTTGAAGAAACTATAAGCCTAATGGGACTTTTATTCTCTTTAACCAAAACATATATATTCTGGCTTGATCACGTGTTCCCTCTAGCTCCAACAGATCAGCCAAAATTAAGGCGGTAGGGGTTATTTTCTGGCAATGGGCCATCCATCCAAAACAGAGATCTCTTCTTTCTGCCTAAGACTTCCTGTCTCCTGTAGTTCCTATCTTCTCAGGCTGCCTAGTCTTATTTTTCTCCTAACCCTATGTTCTCCATCTCTTACTCCATACCTCCCTCCACTCCCTTTCCTCTTCCCCATATCTTTGGATCCCCCACTCCTACTCTTCTGTGCCTTCTTGATCTGGAAGTATTATACAGTCTCTGAAATATAGCTGATTCCTCATTTAGTTTACCCTATCCTCACCACCACCAATGTGAAAATTAGTAATTACTGTCCCAACAGCCTTTACAAAGTCCAGCCTTTTGAACAGTTCAGGGCTCATCTGAAGACATTGTGGCGTCAAATGGGCTCTTGCTGTCCTCTCAATTATGTCACCTTCCAACAATAAAGTCCTTATAGGACGCTCAACAATTAATGTGTTCAGATTAGACAGCCACTTGCCTCTCCGTCCAGGTTGGCCTTGCATTTGCAGTCCAGGCTAGTTGTTACACTGCTTGCCAAGGCTGGAAAATCACTAGCTTGTGTCCTGATAGGACGTGCCAACAGGCTATGTGTGTTGAAGTTGTACCTTTGGTAACCCGTGCATCCACTTTGAAAGGTCTCTAAACTGCAGTTACACATTGAACTGCCTACAGTGGGAAGCCACTAGCCTAATCTTCTTGATTTCCTTCCATCATCATTGTCATTTTAGGTCAGATGTACTGAAATCGCTATTCCTAATAGTAAAACTTTTATTTTTAAATTACTAATTCCTAGAAGGTCACAAATCGACCCACATCATGAACATTAATGCGGCAGGGTACAGTTTGCGACCCATTAGGAATGATAGCCATCTCGGGGGTGGTGCCTGTTTGGGTCAGCAGACCACCACATCTGTGATTGCTTTTCAAGAAAGCAAGCTTTTTTTTTTAAATCCAGCCCGTTTTCTTTAAAGGAAAACAGGATACGTAAAAAAAAAAAATTTACTTTTAACTTTCATTTTTTTTTAGCATTCTCAAAGCGAATGGGGTACCACCAATTTTGAACTGGTGGTAAAATATTAATATTTAGCAACTGGAATTGAGTTGCAAAACATTAATACATACCACTATGATTTGGTATTTGGAATGGACGCCATGAATATGCCCTTGCCAAATACTGAATAGCAAACCCAAATTGCGAATCTGTAAAATCACAGCTTGCTGCTTGTTCATAAAAAAAACGGCCGCAACAGCCTGATTCAGTGAATCAGCAATTTGCGACCTCAAAAATGTTTTGTGCATCTCACTCCTTGTTAGTGAAAGCCATCATTACAATATATGATCCACAATTACAAATGTTTTCAAACTGTTAAAATCTAATAATTTAAGACAGTTGTTTGGTTACCTCAGTAAGCCACATGCAGAATGCACACTGAAAAAATATGAAATGTGGTTTAGATCAAAAAAGAAATTTAATTTCTTCCTCAGACCGCAAAAAGGATACAGAATGGTAATCCAGTTATTGAAATTGTTGCGAGATAAATATGAACAATGATAGAAGACCCACATAACGAAAGTATAAAAAACGTAATTGAATGTAAGTACTATTTCTTAACCATACTATCCCATTATTCCATACAAAATTAGCCTTAGCAAACTGACATACTCCACTTTCAGCGATTTAAGGCCTGTTCCTCAATCACTCTTCTGACTCTTCTCAGCTGTAACCTTCGCAAAGAGGAGTAGAAAGAACAGAAAATAAAAATATGTAGACATGATTCAGTGGATAAGCTGTCACATGTAGAGCATGGTGTATGAGGTAAGCCATTGACATTTTCTTACCTGGTAATTAAAGAAGCCACTGTAAACACCACCAATATAACCATCTACTATGGATGCACCAGTAACGGGGGACATTTCATCTGAGTATCCCTCCTGCCGAACCCTCTCTTAGAACCCAAATATTGACCTCTTGTTCTGGTAGCTGATGTCTTATTACACATTAAACCCCTAATACAGAGGCCTAAGGACCACAATAGTCATCCTGATAAAAAACTCCAGTACTGTCCACGTATAACTCGGATAATAGTCTTGAAGCTTAATTTGAGCCAGTGGTTACCACAGGGGGTCACTGGCACTTAATTTTGGGAACCAGCACTTATTTTTCAGCAGCAGATAATTACCAAGAGAAGGAGGGGGGAACAGACATATTGGAAAGACCGAGGAAGAGAAATATGGAAAACTTGCCCAAAGAGAAAAAGCAGGAACCTGCAAGAGTGAGATAAAAGGACATGAAGTGTTTGGTAGTGGCTTAAAGATGTAAGAGGTGGTTGAAGACCACCAGCCTTGTAAATTTCTCATGCCAAAATTTAATTGCATCAGCCACTGGTTTCTGCGCAGAACTTCGGACACCAGTTCTTATTGTTATACAAGTTGAGCACTGTTGCAGACTGAATGCTACATAACAGAACTAAGGCAACAAAGAGTGATTCAGTTTGATTTAGAGATGGAAGCAAAGGAATCAACTTGATCAAATCCAAAACAGAAGCAGCTTTAAACCTATAAATAAATCAATATTGTTCGTCAGTTCCAGCTTCAAGGGTATTTTTGACACCGCTGCGCCTAGCTGTAGAAGGGCCCTAATAAGCTACCCTAATCAGAGTGTCACGTTGCCTGTTCCCACAGTTCTATGCTTGGTCACAATAGAGCTGGTCAAATGTCAATGCATAAGAAGGTGATTAAATAATCTTAGTGTTCCTCCTGAAGTCTGCAAGCCATCTGCTTACTCTTGTTAATTTATTAGTCCACATTATGGAGGCTGATGAATCCGATGTCCAGGGTATCAAGGAAGAGACCACCTCTAACTTTTTATTTCTTATCCTGAAGGGTTCTTTCTGTAATTATTTGAGCCCAAAAACTATTAACTTAATTTCGGATGCATGTATTGCTAACATCATTAGATCATAGTAAATTAGCAATGCCTTTAGTAAAAAAGAAAAAGCCACTTTTTGCATGCTCACCCCAATTTTATTTGACTGATGCTGTTGGTTTTTTAACTCTGTACATTGGAACCCTGATAACCAGGCCCCAGTTCATGTGCTGTGGCCCATAAAAACGTGTTGAATTGGTTAAAAAACTTGATTAGGGCATTTAACTTACCTATAAGTCCCTACTATATGATACTCGATGTACCCAGTGCCAGTAACTGAAATGTCACTAGTAGACTGCAGCACTTATTGTGCCACGCTGAAGTGACTAAAAATAGCTGTTTCCATATGGCACCAATTACTACCAGAATAGTTAAAACAAACCATATATAAACAATACACACAACCACGCCTTAAGGAAAAGACTGACAATTGTGACATGACAGAAACCAACATCACCATCTGTCTTGATCAAGCCAATAATAAACGAACAGTGTTTTATAACAAACATACCCTTAACAGTAAACCAGATTATTCGACGTGAGCAAGCACCATAGTGAAACAAGTGACTGTCAGAATTTGGTCACTAAACAGAGTGGCCATTTAGTAAAAACGTCCCCTTCATAGCTGCCAAGTTTTCCAGGTCCATGCGTGATGTGCTGCTTCAGTCCAGATTTTTTTTCTTTGAATTCTGGGACTTGTAGTCCTGATTTATAATGGAATAAACAAGACTACAGGTTCCAGATTTTAAAGAAAAAACGTGGACCGGAGCAGCACATCACACATGGGCCTGGGAAATTTGGCAGGGCTGGCCCTTCAGTGAAAACTGACTTGTATACGACATGAGCCAGAACCACAGTAAACTATTTGTTCACATGTTGAATCATTGCTAAGAGTGCGGTGCGTAAACGGCATAAGAAACAAATGAAAACACAGATAGAGGGCTCACTTGTTAGATTGTATCCCTTGTTATCATCCAGTAAGTGAACATGGCACTAGTCCCATGTGCGAATGAAAGCATACATGCCTAATTTAAAAAGGAAATGTTCCAATTTGACTCGGACGTGGAAAGCTAGAAAATAATGACTGGCAACATCTCCAGTGTGGTGTTATATTGTAGTGCTGCAGTGCTCTGTTGAATGTTGAATTATGACAACCTTTTCCAATCAAAACATAGCGAACAGCGTGAGACAATATAAAAAAGTAAAGGTAACATATAAATACCATACGGTTTGTGAGGTTGATTGACCTACTCCCAAGAATCATACAAAAGTGAAGATAACCACAGTGTAACCGAGCGCTGATTGATTGATTGAGTATCGGAACAATTTCAATGTTATATTGCTAGCAGTGTGAAAAAATGAAGGCAGTTTAACAAAAAAATCTAAACGTAAAGCCGTACTTAGGACAATATACTAGGTATATACATTGATGACAACATTTAAACAGAAAAATAATACACCCACAATGCATTTTTTTAAAACATGACATTTCTAGCCTGTCATCCATTCCAATAGGATGCAAGGTGTTCAAGGGTTTTGTCCAAACTATTTGTCTCTGAAGTATTCTTTTTTTGTTATCATTTCCAGGGCAACAAACCACAATTTCAAAAATTTGGAATTGTAGTTAACTGATGTTATGTGTATGTTCTACCCAGTGTGCGGCAACTCTGGACTTATGTCTGTTATGTATGTTGCTGTTACGATCCATTATTCTTGTGTAAATTTTGCTTTCAGTTTTGCCTACATACAATAGATCACATGGACACTTCAAAGATTAAATACAGTTTTCGCTGTTACAATTTGTGGAATGTTTCAAAGGGATCTTAATTCCTTTGTGTGGCTGAGTAACAGTATTACCACTAATTACATTGTTATAGTGCACAATTTAAGGGTAACCAGATTCAGTGGGAGGATGTTTTTGATACTGTGATAAACACTGGAAAGTGACTAGAGCTTTATTTTTAAATAAATCGGCAAAATCTTTTGCAGCTTTTAGTAGTTCCTATCTCCTGTTTATTATCTTCTTAATAGTAATAGACCTAAGGAAACTTTGGAAAAAAGTCATTCTAGTGGAGGGGTCGCCAACCTTTTCTGTAGTGTGAGCTACTTATGTTCAATGAAAATCAGTATGAGCTACTAATATTGCTAGTGATCTAATATTGACCATTACAGACAAGATTACATTAGATCCCACCACACACAAGATTAGTAGCAGAGATCACCTCAGTTCATTAGGCAAATTTGTCAGCAATAGTGTAAAAACGGTTTGTTAATGTGGAATGTCTCTATGTAACTAAAGCACAACAGCAATAGCTGTAATGCCCCTTGCATCAAGTTAATATTAATAGTACTAAGTCTCTCCAATTCCACATTATTAATCACTCAATTATCAGCTTTAAATACATTTTGGAAATTACCATTTGTCTCCAAACACCAGCTTACGAGTTCTGAAAATATAAAAATTGCTGGCTCAAGTACACACTTATAAATTTGGTATGCATATATTCATTCGATCAAGCAAAAACTTCTAATTTACTAGTTTGGGCTGTATCCAAGGGAGCTACTGACAGGTAGCTGGACAGACATGAGT
The DNA here is from genome assembly GCF_031143425.1 of Pleurodeles waltl. Lineage (NCBI taxonomy): Eukaryota > Metazoa > Chordata > Amphibia > Caudata > Salamandridae > Pleurodeles > Pleurodeles waltl. Next base: position 528,919,395 of record NC_090440.1, read on the forward strand.
AACTCATGAGCTACTCATTGAAGAAGCATATTCTAGTGGTTTCCCCTCTTCTGGTTTTCTTCAACAATGTGTCCCTTTTGATATTGCTCAAGAGTTCTATAGATTTAGGAAGAACTGTGTCTGGGTAACCATGGCTTTAAAATCTATCTTTGTAAATTTCTTGTATGGCAGCATATTCATTTGTTTTTCATGTCATTCTTTTTAACTGGGGAAATTGAAGGTGTGCTTTCAATGGTCAGCATGTTAACTTTGACAGTGGATTCCATTGTTTCTGTCCACAAGCACAAATTAATTCTACCCAGCCTTCCCAAAGAGATGGATACAACTACATAATCAATGCACAGCATGTGAATCCAGAAAAGGTTCATGCTGCAATGCAAACCGGTTACTTACCTGTGGGAGTAGTTTTCAGCTTGAAGAATTTTCTCGATACACGTGCAACCCAACCAACACCTTGGATGCAAAGGCGAAAAATATGCGAACAGCAGAGGAAGCAGCACACCAAGAAGTAAGTTTAAATAGGGGGAAAAAAAGAATCTAAAGGTGGTGACCACACATAGGAACTTCCAGGATGCACGTCTACTATTACAGGAGATGGACATACAAACAACGCCACAACACGGGGGGAAAAAGAAAAGAAAAGACATACTTCCAGACCCAGCCACTAGAGGGTGGAATAATGAGCACTATGTGAATGTGGAAAATTCTTCAAGCTTCAAAACTACTCCTAAGGTAAGTAATAATTTCCTTCCTCTTTTTTTGCCTTCCAGCAGCCAAATATAGCCCATTCCTTATTTTCACAGTTCTTCCTTCTTACATTACATCCTCTTCTGTGCCCATGTTCTCACCTTATCTTTTACTTCCCAGTTTTTCCCTCTCTACAGCTCCATTCTGCACCCTCTTTCCCTTAAACCTTCGCCCTCCTCCATTTTCCATCGCCCTTTTCTCCCCTCATCATCCTGCCCTCATTTCCTTGGCCAGTAAGCTAGCACAGTGAACTAAGCAGTCTGTTTTGACCTCTAGAAGATACCTGAAACTCATAGCCCAGAATCCTGGCATGGCTGTCTTGATCCCTCATCTTCTCAATGTTGATCAATGGAGTAATGCTGCATTGGATATTCGTAAGATGTTATTTACAGTGTGGTAAAAGTTAAAACAGTGGCAGCATGTTCTATATACAATAAAATATATTAATTTTATTATCCTCCTCCTCTCAGAGCCCTTCTTCTCACTGTATCAACATCTCTGATAAGCATTAGCCAACACCTATTCCTGAATCCTACTTCCTTTTCCTTCACTTATGTTCATCTGCACAGTTCTTCTCCCTCATTTTCTTCCTGTTAGCCTTCTGTTTTCTCCTATCAGCCCTTGGCTCTCTCGTTCCACTTCCCCATCCTTTGCTTTCTCTAACCATTCTCGTCTCCTGTCTTCCACTTATCTGTTCTCTTGTTCCTGTTCCCCAAGCCCTTCTTTCTCACCCTTCATCTTCTCCTTCCTTTTAACCCTGTCACCATGGACGTCATTTAGGAGTTGCCAGAGGTCGCATCTGCAACCCCCCCTGGTTTGTCCATTGCGACCCTTGGCACTGCCTTTATGACCCCTGGCCTCAGAGGTGGCAAAATCAGTGCCAGGAACACAGTGACAGCTTGATTGGGGCTCCACTTCCTTGTTTACAGTCAGTTTTCTTTTATTACACTAATAGCAAATAGTATTATGTTATTTACTATTAGTGTAATACAAAATGGAGTACAATAGCTAGAATATGACCCCCCATGGAAGCTGAGGTAAGTAAAAACACTTTTAAATGTATGTTGTGTTCATGCTTGTTGGTGAGAGTGCGCCAGTGTAAGAGTGTGTGTATTAGTGAATGTGTGTGTATGTGTAAGCATGTGTGTCTGTGTGAGTGCAAGTAAAGATGAAATGGAGTGTGATGTCACTTCTGCTACCCCTGGCATTTTGGTGAATTGACGCCTGTGCCTCTCATCTGTCTCTCACCTCTTTCTTCCATTAATTAGCCCTTCTGCTTCCTTTTTTTCCTCAAAGTTGTTAACCCTTACCCAAGGCCAGACTGGCCGCAGTGAGCATCGGACATTTCCTCACAAGGACGAAAGGGCCGGGCCGCTTTTGTTACTGAGGGGCTGGTTTTGTAGCAGGGCAGCAGTTCTAAAAGCACTGCAGTGTTCAGTGTGTATCCAACAATAAGAGTGCCAAGATAACTCAGGTGACTAATGTACCTGCTGGAGAGAGATGGAGTTTTGTCTAGTGGCAGTTTTGACTCGTTTAAACACAGAGGGTTACAATGCCTGCTGCAAAGAACATGCACTATGCAGATCACAGAATAGTATTTTATGTGCATAGCTCAGGGGGATACTGCTTTTGTCACAGATAAATTGCAATCATAATCTAGCAGAGTAAGCTATGAACTGCTGTCAAAGAGCTGCATGCAAACCGCATGGTACTGGTTAAAAAGTTATGTTTTTACCAGTCTCCTAATTTTGATTATCCTAATTTTGCCATAAAACGTTTGTTTGGGTACAAATAAATTATTATTAGTAAAGTCAACCTTAACCACTGTGTTACTTTCTGAATCCTAAGTTTGTTTCCTCAGACCAAGGGCTCTTAAAAAATGCCTACCTGTATGGATGACAAGTAGTCCCTTTTGTCAACATTTTCTATACACTGATTTACACATGTATGATTCATTGTCTCTGTGTATTATGTCAAGTGCTCCAACACCAAATGCTGGTGAGAGAGGGTCTATGGAGGGACAAGAGGCATTGTTAGAGGGTGATGGTGAGGGGGATCATTGAAGAGCCCCAATAAAGATCGTCTTATCCTTGTGCACTTGAAGGTAATCATTTACTGTGCTTTAAAAGCTAATACAATTGAATATGTAATGAAAGATGTGTTGAAGAATGCACTGTTTTTGCCATTTCTCCCAAATTTACTTGGGGAGGAGAACCCCCAAACCCCATAGTAGTGGTCAATCTCACTGCCATGCACCTTACAGGGGCTGGCCTGACAAAATTTGCCAGGGCTGCTTTGGGTTTCCAGTCCGTCCCCGTCCTTAACTTCTTCAGTTTCTATCTCCCTCTCTCCCTTTTGTCCCACATCAGTCCCATATTTTCTCTGAAAGTGTGCCCAGTTCATCTTTCATCTGTGGTGTACTTTAAATCGTTCATTTTACTGTGGTGAATAAATAAATAAAACAATTCTGCACGCCACCCTTTTATTTTTCTTTCTGCTCACCCACCACACCCTGTCCTGCAGAATTCTGTGTGTAAGCACCTTCCTTGCTGCAGTTTGGGTGCTCTGCGGTGGCCTGGTAGGGAATCCCGCTACCCTCCTGCTAGCGTGTTGGTGGTAGGGCCCAAAGGGAGGCAAAAGGAATATAGCCAGGGCACTGGCCACCCATAACTCCACCCTGGCGACGCTGACCTAGTACAGTCGTAAGGGCATTGTGAAGAAAATAATGCTTCTCAGCTCCCTTTTGAGTAATCTTCCAAACCTTGAGTTCTGACGTACAAGATACAGTCACGTGATTTACAGGTGAGGTGGTACGTTCATTATAGCCAACTGAGTTCACCAAAGGAAGGCCGAGATGAAGAGGCCCTCTTATGCAAGCAGATATGAATACACTACTGTAATCTCATTGTGAGGCTGGCAGCCTAGCTTTGGCAGTGATAAACCATCGTTGGCCTTTCTGTCTCTTTTTGTAGGTTCTCAGCTACCTCGGTGCCTGTGATCGATTATGCAAACAGGGCTACGAGGAAGACCTTGTTGAGGAGGCCATGGAGATGTTCCAGAACTCTGAGAAGAAGGTGCGAGACCAATTCCTGATAGGACCTCTTTGTTCATTTTCTTTCTCGTTTTTTTATTGTTATTTTTGCTTTATAAAATGTCCTTGAAATAATTGTACTTTTCTATTTATTTCCTGCTTTTTTCAATAATTGCGATTGTAAATCCAGTAAATCCAGTAAATCCTAGTAAAACCAGTCCACTCATAATGATGGACTGAATCTTGAGCAGCTGCAGGGCATCAACGCACAACCAACATATGTTTGTGTCTCTTGCAAAGACTGCTGAAAAGTTTTAACAAAGCAACCCCCAACACAATAAGTTTTAATATCTAATTGTAAATTGTAGAAATGTCTGAATCAGTGAATTATTTGAAATTGAAACCTTTTATGAGTTTTACCATGTGACTCATAAGTTTGTGTACTGCATTGCTGTACCTGAGTCCCAGTATATGGCTATAGACGACAGGAGTCACCGAAAATAGGCTCCACCCCACCCCACCACACAGCTTCCTCCAGGGGTCTCACTTATTCCGCCTGTAAATTAATTTGCGATATCCTCGGTCACAATAATGATATTACTTTAACATATCAACAATAAAACTTTACACTGCTGCCAATTTAGAGGCGGGCAACTGCATATTTTTTTTTTTAAACAAAACAGTTTCATATTAGTGTTCGCCCACTTCAGTGCTAGTTAAAATTGTCCCCATATTTTTTCTAAATATCCCTCTTACATGGTTCAAAATGTTGCCATGTATGACGCCTACAAAAAGAACAAATAATGGACAGAATGCTGAACAGTGTCAAACATTCACCCCTAGTACAGAGATCTGGGCCTAAATCCATTGTTTTGTTGCCACCCAGGCCATTACAATTTGGACCCAGCCATATGCAAATCAGTGTTGACCCTGCTCCTCATGGGAACAGTCCAGCCCAAACTGCCAGGCCAGGTCCTCCCTGGACCAAGAACAAGCATCCTAGGGTCGGTTTCAGGATATCACCCTTCATCAGCCAGGCTAGCTTGACTCCAGTGGCATGGGGAGCACGGGACCCTCGTCTGGGCTTACCCATCTCACTTAGGGTGACAAATGTAAAAAGAACAAATGATGGGCGGAATGCTGAACAATGTCAAACATTCCCCCCAGTACAGAGATCTGGGCCTAAATCCATTGTTTTTCTTTGTTACCCATGCCATTCTAGTTTGGACCCAGCCATATTCAAATCAGTGTTACCCCTGCTCCCTTTGGAAACAGTCCAGCCCGAACTGCCGGGCCAGGTTTCCCATGGACTGGAAACCAGCATCCTGGGACCGGTTTCAGGGTATCGCCCCTCATCAGCCAGGGTAGCTTGACTTCAGTGGCAAGGGGCATACCCGTCCCACTTAGAACGACAAATGAAAAAGATGATGCCAGCACCTCTAACAGGCACTCCATAATTCTTGATAAAAGACATTTTGAAGGAGAAAGCAAGACTACAGGTAATCCAGAAATGGGAAAAATCATGAATTTTAAGACTGAGGGGAGAAACAAGAATTTACACTAGTATACACTGGTCAGAAACAGGAGTAGAATGATATGATTGAGATGGTTCTTGGTGAATTCAGTGTTTCATTGTATCTGCTGCTGACCTTCTCACAGTACATTCTACACCAGTCATTGACTTTTCCAAGCTATCCAAGAGATTCCTCACCATCCTACTATTACTACCTCCCCACATACTCCTAAACCCCCTGCTTTTTTGTTTTCTCACTCGGGCTGCATCCAAAAGCACACACTTAGTGACAAGCAACACGTGGGCTGAGAAAATGGCCGAGCCAGTCATGAAAATGGACTGGGATTTAAAAACGAAGCCGGGTTTGGTTCCACAGTCTGCCTCTGTCTTTTCAGCTACTTACTTTTCAACAGCAAATGTCAGTTTTTGCGGTTTGTGTTCTTTGCTGTTTTTTAAGTTATTGCTGTTTCCTCCCCTCCCGTCCCCCAACTTCCCGTTCTCTTGCCTGGACTCAAAATGGCATCCCCGTGACCCAGGAGAACATAGTGTGTGAGTAACTAGTAGTGAAGCTGGAGACCACTTATGTTCTTTGTGCCAAGAACAGCCACAAAACAGGCAAACTTGACGGGCCTATCTGTCTATGTCTGCAGTTACATTTTGTTTCTAAAAACTGCTGTAGAAACTTGCTCCGGTTTGGCATCTTGTTGAAGCAGATGTCGGAGTCTACTACCTCCCATGGTAAGGAAATTTGTCAGTCACATTTAGTTTCGGGATGCTATTCAGAAATAAGGTCATTGCAGTATATTGTGCCGGTCAAGCCGGTAACCATGGGAACACCAACGGAAATATCTGCCGATGTTCATAACAAGCTGTCCTTAAAACTCGGCAGGTGGGAAGGGATCCAAACCCAATAGTTGGCAGCAAACTGGAATCGGAAAATGGAAAACTTCTACCCTTGAGAACCAGAGGGGGGCACACAAATAGATAGCTTAACAATTCTTGACTCGTGCTTTGGAAATTGTATTTAGATTCTTAATAACTACCACTGTTTTCTTTTTCTTTTTTTTTTTTTTTTTTAAATAAAAGCTCATGTTCATTGCAGCCACAATGATCCTCAGTTTGAAAACAATGAAATCAGCATAAATTTTTGGACTGCTTTCAGTGATGCTATATCTTGTAGGATTTAGTAGTAACGTAGCCTCTTCAACATTTAATCCTGCGGTACCTCCATCTGTTTGGCCTCGCTCTCCCTCTTATCCGTCAGACCACACTTCAAGAGCCTCGAGCACCCTGTACCCCTTTAGCAGATGTCGTGTGCGGGATGCTCAGAAGTCCAGGGTCACGGCGGTATTGAACCCCAGAGGCTGAAATGTTATTTGTAATGTAAATATAAAATTGCTATTTCAGAAATGTGGGTGTCTTCTCAGTTGTCTGTCCAGATGATCCTCCCCATTTGTTGTTTGGTGGATTAAAACGTCAAGACTTCGTTCGATTTTTGTACTTGTTATGAATATATCCCCGCAACTCTTAAATCTACTAGAGGGCTGTATATTCTTCAGATTTAAGGCACTTGCTCAAGGGACGCATATCTCTCTACCTAATTTCCCCATGTACAAATATATACTAAAGATCACAAACTCGTGCAAGCAATACCTGTGCCACACTATATCATAGTTAAAGGTATATGCTGTGTATTACAGTATATTTTGAATGTAGATACTTTGTTACCTAATTTGTAAATTATTGTATATTATACTCTGGTGTATAAATCTTGAAAATCGCCTTGTTTTTGTTTGGAATGAGACATTATCGCGTATTTAGAAGGAAGAACTGGGTATTTAACTAGATGGATGATGTATTTCTTTACTGTGAAATGGTTCATGATGTTTCCTTCACCAGGCAAAATGAAGAGATGAAGTTTAATATTCTTAGTAAAATACATATTAGTTTGGTAAAATTATTCCATATGAGATTAGCCTTATCTCCAAGTGCAGTCGTGGTTGCTACTAGTATGTCATTTTTAATCCTCTGCTTTTGTCTTCTCATCTAGGACTTTTTGGAAGCGGGGTGGGGGTTACCCGCAATTCTCTGACCTTGTCCTTTTTTTGCAGGAGTTTTGGGAAGGGATACAACTAGTAAATTAAGTGCTTGTAATCCCGTTTTATAGCTAATTGTAAAAATGATTGTTTTCAGGGAGGACACACCACTGGTGGCTGTTAATCGAAGAGACTAATACTGTTCCCTTAGCCATAGTGACTTCCTGGAAATGTCCACATCTGATTGGTGTGCACATATAGGAAAAGTTGTGCCTGTGGTAAAGCATAGGATTCCGATCAAGGTGCATCCCAGACATTGCAGATAAAGGTTGGGAATTATACGATAACATTAGAGTGATAGCTGTGTGTAAACTGTCCATACGGAGGAGTAATGCATCACGCAAAGCTCCAAGCAAAAGACTCAGTGGTGCGTCCATTTTGAAATATCTCTACAATTATATTTAGACTCTATATAAACTTAAATAAAAATGTAACAGTAGCAAACCATAATCAAGTAATTATCTGCTTGTTTTAGGGGACTGTGTTTTGAGGCATGGTGGGGGAGGATTTGTTGTCTGTGTCGTGAGAATTGTAAATGAACTGTTTTACTGATTATATGTACTGAATTGTTGCATGTACTTGTAGTGGACTGTTCTGCAGGTTTGACTGTCTTTACTCAAATACTGATTTACGTTTTTTGTACTACTTTTGTTTGCATCAAAACTCTTTAATAAATATCTTACTTTTTAAACACTGCATTCTAAAGCCCACTATCTTTACAGCATTTGCAGGCAATGTTCCTTTTTACTATGCTCACACTTTTATAATGGTGTTTAAGTAAGGTTGAAATGATTTAGGGCTTATTGCTGATCTGTGTCTCATCTCCTGTTTGCATTTATGGAGCTACTGAACTTCTATTCTGCTATTTTTGTTTTTCTTCAGGCTTCAGAGTTCTTGCATCTCTTACTTCAGTTTAATGACATGGGCTTCCAGCAAGACGAGATCAAGGAAGTTCTTCTTTTGTGTGAGAATCATGGGGACGAGGCATTGGAGGAGCTCATGATGAGGGCGCAGTGACTCCTGAGACTGTGATAAACATATTTTCATCGTTGTCAAATGGCCTTGGTGACATAGGGGCACCCTGACGTGTGCTGTGCTGGAACATGGCTGGTGCTGTGTGCCCTTCTTCCAATAAGAAGGTTGCAGGTGGCCTGCAGTTTAGGACAGCCCCACACATTTGCCAGGTGACACCCTGACGCTGTGGTAGTACTCCAAGTTGGTGGGCTTAGTATCGTATCCATAAGTTTGTGTTTATGTCTGGGAGTTTTAGTAGGAATGAAGCTTTGCAGAACTTGTACTTCTTGTGACGTGGCTAGCCCGGGGAGAAGAAGACAGAAACCAAAAGGTTAAGATTCAATTGTTTTCAATCTAAACCCATCACAATAAGCTTCTTTGACTTGGCCTTCGGCTGGGGAGTGAAGATTTTGAGGGATGTAGATTTGTTCGTGCAGTTGAAACATGGATATCAAGAATTACAAACGATTGTAAGGATACACAGAGGAGAGGGGGAGATGATGGCAGATTTTTTAGGGTGTGCCAGTTTTAATAAAAGAATGGGCAGGGTCAGTCAACACACCTTCATAAAGAAATTGACTTGTTCCCTTCCATTCGTAGTCTTTCATGGGGGACAGGTCTTCTGCAATCTATATTTTGCCATTAATATACAACATTAACCCAGCCTCTTGTGAAGTTGTGTAGGTCGAAACCTCTTCCTTATGCTTTTCTAATGTAATAATGCTTATGTTAATTCATATGGCAACATCTTGGTTCTTTATCGTTTACAACTATAGTTACTACAACAGACTCCTTCTCTATGTTCCTAAATCCACCATTGACTTCTCACCTTGCCTTCACTAATGTTGATTGGCTGTTGATAAGTGAATGTGTTCCAGGAAACTTAAAGGTAACATTTCAAGACACATATTCTGTAATCTTCCCCCTCCTTGAAGGCTGGACTTTTGGTGTGTGAACAGCCACGCTCTGCTCCTGTCCTGCAAGTGCTACTTCTTTGAAGACTGTCTTTCTATATCCCGTCAGATTCCACATTTTCAAAATGGGCCTCTCAATCAGTGCTGACTCAGTTGGATCGATCCCACTTTGGCTTACCATTAGAGCATGACCAGAGTACCTTCCTGGCCTTGCCTCCCCTATGATTCCCTATCCCTATGCTTATCTAGGCAGGCTCCTTCAGTAACTGCTTGATCCTCCACCGACTGAAGTGAACAGACCATGTTGCAGCAGACTTGGGGCACTTTTAATAGTATCCATGTCTTCACATGTTTATGTTTAAGATCTTAACTATGATCCATGCAAGGATCTGCTCTGGGGAAGTGTTGCAAAGCGGGGGTTCCGAAGGCCATGTGTTGGATCTAAGATGCGGCGGCGATTCAAGTCTTTTGCGATGGGTCCAATAAACGCAGCAGCGGAGATGTGGCAGTTCTGCTCAGTGATGCGTCACTCAGCAGAGGGGATGCATCGGTTCCACGGACGAGCACCTTAGGCACACTTCCAAGGGTCCAGGGCTGGGCTGCCACCACTTGGCAGCTTAGATTCACAGATGGCAGAGTCCAGGCACAGACGCAAAGTTAAAGTTATGTCCCTGAGACTTCAGATCAGGAGACTCACCAACAAGTCCTTGGAGACTCTTTGGGTTCTGAGTTCAAAAGATTTGGGTGCAGTCCTTCTCACCCAGGCAAGAGGTCAGCAGGTCAGCACAGCAAAGCAGGAGTCCAGCAGAAGGCATTCCAGCAGAGTTGCAGTTCTTCAGCAGCATGATAGTTCTTCTGGCAGAGTATCCACAGATCCTGAAGTGGTGGTGTCTGAGGTCCAGTATTTATACCTTGGTGCCCATGTTCTAGAAGGTGGGAGTAACTTCTAGATAGTGACTTTGAAGTGCAAGGAATTCCCTGCCTCCCCTAGCCTGGCTCCAAGCTGCCTGGAGTGACAATAAATGATTGTTAGGCCCATTGTGTGTGGAGAGGGCACATTCTATTAAGGTGCAAGTGAGGCTGTGTCCAGCTCCTCCCTCCCATCCTGCTCTAGATGATCCATCAAGTCACACCTCAGCTCCCATTGTGTGTGGCTGTCTAAAAGAAATACACAAAGTCCAACTGCCAACAGCACCTAGTCATGTGACCAAAGACAGGCTGCAGATACCAAATGGCTAAGGCAAGAAAATGGCAACTTTCTAAAAATTGCATTTTCAGAACTGCAATTGAAAATCCAACTTCACCATAAGTTAGGGTTTTAAAGTTTGATTCCAAAGACACCAAACTTAAAGTAGTTATCTTTTCCCATTTGTAAATTACATTTATAAAATGCAGACCTACCAAATGTCATGGAGCCAACGTGTGCCGTGTGGCAAGAGGAGCTGGAAACCACCGAACAGTGTGGATTTTCAGCTCCTCTTTGGAGGATGTAAGGAGCAAAGTCCATTAAGAGGTGTGAACATTCCCCAGGACATCAGCTGCAACCCCAGCAACCTTTGTGTTTTTTGTTTTATTTAAGGAGGAAGGAGCTCAGTGGGAGCAGAAAATGGGGGGCAGATGTACCTGAGCATAAAGGCCCCATCCCCCAAAGTGCATGCCCCCGTCTCACTCTGCGAAATTTATTCTTAAATTGGCTAGTCTGAAAATCTAATAAGGCAACTACAGTGTTATCCTGTGGGTGATAGGCCTTGCAGTACCGAAAAACGAATTTTGGAGTTTTTCACTGCCAGGACTTAAAAGTACATGTCTTACGTTTTTAATGCAACTCATCCTGTCCTCTGAGCTGTCCAGGGTCTAACCTAGGGGTGACTTTTGTATGTATTGAAAAGTAAGGTTTGAGCCTGGCAAAAGGTTTATTTTGCCAGGATGAAATGGCAGTTTAAACTGCACACACAGGCTCTGCAATGGCAGACGCAAGAAATGGTTACAGGGCTACTTAAGTGAGTGATGCAACCAGTGCTGCATGCCCACTAGTAACATTTAATTTACAGTCCCTGGGTACTTATACTACCACTTTAGGAGCGACTTGTAAGTAAATTAAATATGCCAATTGGGGGATAAGCCAAATATACCATGTTAAAGTAGAGAGCACATGCACTTTAGCACTGGTGAGCAGTGGTGAAGTGGTCAGGGTACTAAGGCCAATAAAAATAAATTCAGCTAAAATAAGAGGAGTAAGGCGAAAAGTATGAGGATGACCCTGCAGAAAGGGCCAGGTCCAATACTGCAAGAGTGAGCTAAATAGGCAGATTGGTGTATGGTTGTGGATGAAAGAGGCATGAGGTGGAATCAAGGCTAAACAACCTTGGCATTTGGCAACGTTGACATTTGGTTTCTGAGAAAAAGTTTGGGCCTTGGCACTTATTTTTTTGCAAATAAGACATTGTTTCAGTTGCTCGCAATGAGCAACTGAAACAGATTGCCTGCCTTCTGTCTTTCACATAGGACTTGCAAGAGGCCAGCAGATTAAACTGTTGGGACTGGCAATGTATGTATCCATAAATCTTTGTGCGTTAGGCTAGCCATTATTGTCTTTGTAACTAATGAAGATGCAAAGGGGTTCATTTAGACAAAGTGGCTTCCACTTCCACGTATGGGGAAACCTCTCAGATGGCCTGAGCAGGCTCGCCATGAACAATCTCCTTATTCAGTTTTTTGCAGGCGAGCAGTTGACAAGTTGCCCTATACAGTTGTGTTGTGGGATGCTACATTACAAATTCTGCTCTCTAGAACCACACAAAAGCTCATTCCTAATATTTTGGTGTTTTGATGGAGTCTATACAGGATAGTTTGAATGTAAACACAGTTTCTGTGCTGCAGGTTGATTTAGGTTTAACACATTTTGTTTTCCACCCTCAGATTATTTATTTTGGGCAGTATTATTACATTATAGTGCAGCATGTCACTAGAAAGAGGGACCAGGACTCTCCAAATTTAGGATTCTTGAGTTTTTCTCAGAATATTATTTTAATAATGAAATACAAAACACAACCATGACATGACGGGTATCAGGGGGGTTGTTGTTTAATAGTACAGAATGTACACAGGGTGAAGGAGAAGTTGGCAGAATCAAAAAGTCACTGTCCAATATACAGGGGCACATATGCTCCAACACAAAGTTTAGAATCATGAATTCTAGACTTGTATCTAGCCCGTACACAGAGTTTTATCTTGCGCAATACACCTTCATCGTCATCTGATTTGCCAGTCTCGAAGTGCTTGGAGACTGCCATAAGGCAGAGTAAAGCACTGTATTACTACTGTAATTTCTTAATTCTTTCCTCCACTCCTTAATATGGCAATTTAGGATACTAACTATTTTGAGGATATGTAGAACAATGCCAGCCATTGTCTAGTAACTTGTGAAATGTTTGCTCAGAACTGTAATAAACTAATAAAATAATTTATTTTAAAGAATTAAGATGGCTACATCTTGAACGTCTGTGCTACTTGATGTACTCTGGTACAGCAGTGAACAAGCTGCAAACCACCCATGTTTCGTAGATTTATTTGACTTGCCTGATAGTGCATTTAGTCTCTGTGATGTAATTGGGAGATAAAGCTGCTTAATTTGCAAAGCAGCGTGCAACCATTGTGTCTTTGTTGGCTCTTAGGATACCTTTACCTGATTTAGATTAAATGTATATATGATTTGCCTAATGCACACCTACCAAGGGAAGGCAAGCTCCCTGAGATACATTTGCTTGACATTTTTTCCTGTCTCCCTCCCATTCTTGCTCCTCCTTTTTTGTTTGTTCTTTATTTTTTTCACTTTCTTTCAAATTTGTTCTCTCTCTGTCTCCCCTCTCATTTCTTATGTCTCTGTAATTCTCATTCTATTCCTGTCGGTATCTCTCTTGCTCTCTTTCCTGTTTCCCTTTTTATCTGTCTCTTTCTCCTAGTCTTTCTCCATTCATGTCTTTATCCCTCTTTCTTGCTCTCTGTTAGTCTTGTGTATCACCTGCTTACACCCATGCATTCCCGAACATAGACTAGAAAACTATAATGCATAGACTTGAATGTAGTCAGTTGATTTATCACACAGAAGGGGGCAAGAGGTAAAAATACCCATCAACCGTCCTCCCAGATCTCAAACATCGAACACACCCAACAGCTGGTGAGATTATAAAGGAAGCTACCCTCTGGGAAATCCCTTTTATGGGCTAGAAGTGCCCTCACCTATTGATAGTGGCATGCTGCATCATCGGGCCGCTACTACTCTCCCTGTGTTGCTATCAACAGGTGTGAAGCAGTATCTAATTTTTTCTGGGATCTCATATGCTGTCAAAATGTCACATGGTTAAAACTACTTTGGAGATACCAATGTATTCCAGTCCTTTAATTGTAGGTTCTCCAGGCAGGATTAAAAACAAACACTTAGATGAGTGTTGGGCATTATTGCCCTCTAAATATCACCTATTTGTTTTGGCCAATTCTTCTAGCGCCACTGTGGGTTGATGACCTTCATCAGAATTAAGCGATCCCTACAATCTGCGTCAGTGTCAGCGCCTGTCAGTTTTTTTAGAAGCAAGGTATCATCAATATTGTCATGCAGTGACCTTACTGTTCACCCTGGTGCCTGACGAAAGCAATTTTTAATCTGCAAAAAAAAACTTTTTGCATATTTAATGACAATCCACAGATGGTAGCAGTGTAGGCTTATATGAGAAAGGTGCTGCCCTGAAATATAGAACTCCACATTAGATAGTTTTCCCATGCAAGTCCGTCGATACTAAGAGGTGAAACACTGTAAGCTGTGAATCACAGCACACACACAATAGTGAAAGAATATGTGAGCACACACAAAAAAGTAATTCGTCTAGCCATAGGTCTTCTTGCCCCATCGTCCACTGTGTTATTCTTAACCCGGGGTAGGAGCAGTAGTGTCACCCTGTAATCACACACTATACATGCAAAAGCACATTAGTCATGACAACAGTGTCCAGTAACCAGTATTCAGGGGTTGTAAGTTACCACATATGGTAATGCTCTGATATACGTATAGCATCACTGAAACCTGAGCTCGTTTGTGTAAGTATGAAAATTACTGTTCAGGAGGTTTGTTTGTCCCCCTCCTCTCCAAGTCTGAATCCTCTGCCTACCATATCTTATATAACGCTCCCCTTTCTTCATCAAGATGTTCCACGAGAAACAGGGGAATGATGCTATTTTGTTAGAGCCCCTTCCCCTTGTTTCATAAAGGTACTGACTCTGCTCTTTGCCATTTGCTACCTTACCGCCTGCAGGGGTGGTATCTGCAGAGGGGCATCTATATAATCCCTGAGAAAAGGGGAACGCTGCCATAGTAATAGAGCCCCCTCCCTCCCCCCCCCCAACTTATTTTATCAAGGGACTGACGCCGCTCATAGCCATTCACTGCCCTCCCCAACAGAGGTGAAAATTGTGGTGGGGCCTTAAGTTTCTCTTTTTCGCGGGCATGTAATGGCATCCGACATCACTACATCATGGCGCCAACTAACCCACTGCTGTCGTGGCTAAAGTCTCTCCATAGTTGATTTGTCCACCAGTTTTCGCAAACAATGTTATTTGTGGCCCTCGAAAGAACATTATCTCAAAATAATGTTAATTGCAGGAGAAAATAGGTGGAAGAGGGCTAGTACCAGAATTTGTCCAAATATTGTTACCTCGCCGCCCTATCTGGCACAAGAGTGTATCGGTCAGAGGGTCTGTTTCATGACCTAGACCAGAACACCTTTCTATCGCCCTACTTAGCTTGATTAAAAGTGGTATATGTAAAGTGCTTCTTGC
Source organism: Pleurodeles waltl (assembly GCF_031143425.1). Taxonomy (NCBI): domain Eukaryota; kingdom Metazoa; phylum Chordata; class Amphibia; order Caudata; family Salamandridae; genus Pleurodeles; species Pleurodeles waltl. The sequence continues at coordinate 528,934,539 of NC_090440.1, forward strand.
CTCATTTATCTCTGTCCCACACTGATTTTTGTAAAAGTAAGAAAGATGACTCCTGGGCCCAGTCTTAATCTGTTGGTACTGTTAAAGCGTAAACGACCCCATCTGTTTGTACAACTGAGAATCAGAGGGATGTATAAAATAAAGGGGAAAAGTGTTCCCTAATCCTACATTGTATGTGGCCATATACACCCACAATGATGTGATTATACAGGAATTCTTCCATTTTTTTTGGTAGTGCTTCCTATTGCCATTTCTCAAGGTAGGATTCAATTGCACCCACCATCATGTACATACGCAGGAATTTATCCAATATATCCCAGTTAATACTTTTACAAACTATTAGTATGGTGCCACAGAATATCACCATTTAGGCCTCTCCGTTCTCGCGTTTTAAAAGGTCATCTTTGATGCACCTAGTGTTCGGTGACATCTGAGGTTTATCTAGGAAGTGTAAAGTCAATTTTGTTCAAGTTTTTTTTTTACACTTAACATTACTTTTCCATGACCCTAATATTCACCTTTCTTGTGGTCATACCAATATATAACAGGTTACGAGGGCACCTAATAAAACAGATCAATTTATCGGAATTGCATGTGGTGTGTTTGGTCAGGATCCATGGATATTTTAATCCTATATAAATTGATTTCATGTTTTTTTTTGAGGTGACATACTGTACATGAACCACAAGCGTAGTGCCCAGCTACTGGAGGTAAATTCCAAATTCTGGTCTGTTGAGTTGCTTTCTTATCTTGGTGTCTGGTATGCACTAGAATGTTTCTAATGCTAGCACTTTAAAAAAAAAAGAGAACAAAGGCTTATTTTAGTCCAAACTGTTAGAGTTCAATATATGCCAATTTCTATTTATGATTATTATTATGTGGTTAGAGACCGTGCTGAAGGTAGTCACACAGATATGTCTAACTTCTTTTGGTCTCCTAACTATCTCTAGCAATGCTTCCCTGTTGATGTTTCTGGCTTTCTTGAGTGCTCGACTTATCTCATGTTCTGGGTAATGCCTATCCTCAAGTTTCTGGATATGCTTTCTGGCTTGCTCATTAAAATCTTTAACACTGGTACAATTTATGCGTAACTGAAGAAATTGACCAACCAGCAAGTTCTGTCTAAGAGCTTTCAGATGGAAGCTATAATAAGAAAGTAGACTGTTCTTGTCAGTCGGCCTGTTATATTATGTATTTAATTAGGTTACCCTCTTTTGATATCATGTTGAGATCCAACAATGGCAGTACTGAGTTTGTGATATGTGCGGTAAAATATAGGAAGGGATTCCTAGTGTTTAGCCAATTGAGAAACTGTTCTACTGAGTCCGAATCTCCATTCCATAACAACAGTATATCATCTATGCCAAAGTCTGATGTTCTCATAATAGCGATTGTTACATGAAAATTTAAAACCTTTTTTTTATTTCAGACACATAAAAACAAGCCAAACTTGGGGCAAATGTATTTACTGTGGAACTCCTATGGCTTTGATGGTATAATGTCTTTTCATATTCAAAGAAATTTCTTGATAGTGCTCATCTGGCTAAATTAATTATTCACGTTCTAGGAGTTTTAAATTTCCATTCTTGTTGGTACAGGATATCCTCAACCACCCTCAGGGTTTCTTCTTGTGGCGTGGCATTACACGGATTGGCCGAAAGAAACATGTAGACAAGATTTAGAGGGAGATGGTAGAGTAATAATACCCAATGACCATTCAGGAGTTTGTTTTTAGTCCTACCTGGAGAACCTATAATTAAAGAATTTGAATAATTTGGTATCTCCAAAGTAGTTTTAACCATGTGACATTTTGTCAATCTAGTGGATCCCTGGAAAAAAATGATATTGCTCCACCCCTATTGATAGCAGCACAGGGAGTTTAGCCTTATGAGGAAGCATGCAGTGAGGGCACTTATGTCCTGTAAAAGGGATTTCCCAGATGGCAGCTTCATTAATAAATTTAATAACCCTTGTGTGTGTTGAATGTAGTTAGTTGATACCAGCAGACTGAACCCCCACCACTTCTATTAGTGGATACTAATAAAGCTGGAATGTTAGTTCCTGGAGCCTTTATTTCTCTGGCGACAAGGGTGGGATTCAGCCTTGGCATTGCTTATGACAGGTAGTTGTCTGACTAATATGAACAGTTACTGTCTTGCTATTTTGATGATGCAAAGGACCCTTATACAGACTGGTAATAGGAAGACGAGGGCTCACCATACATCAAGATTTGTCCTTGTGCACCATATAAGTAGGCGGTTCGTCAGCTGAAAGGAAGGACCATGCAGGCACAAGATTTTGGGCGACGTATGTCTCATGAAGAATACCTGAATTAGTGTGTTACATGCCAGCAGTCTGCAGAGGACATTATGCACCAATGAGCAGTGGGAGGAAAGGTCTTTGTGCTTCGTGCTCTTGTTGGATTCACACAGGACTATTGTTAGTCAGAAGTGTCTGACAGCATGTGTACCAAGATCAGCGAAGCAGTAGCCTGTGACCAGAAGATTTATCTGTGATGAGTGGCTGAGCAAATGCCACAGAAGTGTGTATAAAGGTTAGAAGACACAAGCCATCAGAAGGACTGTGAATAAAATTCTGTAAACTACGCTGACTTGTACAGGCTCCTGGAATGTTGATGCCTCTAATTGGACACATCCCTTCTGTAAAAGGTTCTTGCTATTCCAATAAGGAGAAGAATAAACAGGGTACTAGGTCTTTAAAGTACTGTTTATCATTAAAAGACATTCAGGGAAAAGCGTGAAGGGAACATTTAGTAACAGTCTGATAAATACTGGTGCAGACTTGTACCTTGCTAAGATTTTGCTGACATTTGTTGCTATAAAACAATGACATAGAAAGGGGTTTTTCGACTATCAAATCGGATACTTCTGATTTTATGTAAGAATTTTATGCTACAGAAATCACATTTAAAAGGTTTGATGAGCATCGGTTAGGTGAACACCTGATGTTTGCAATATACCTGTTGTGAGTCTGTGGTGAGTAAGTTCATGGTGTTCGTAATTGCCCCAGATGTGTGTGCTGGTGTAATTTTGGGTTGGTATTCAGTTTTGCAGATCCATCACATTGGGAAGGCTGAGTACAAGCCTGTGCTATTTGTATTGTTTCCACATCTATTGTGACCATACAGAATGTGACTCCACTTCCTTTTTTCCTAACATTACTGGGGGAGCCAAATATTAAGTGTACTAGCCTTTCAGCAGAAATAAGTATTTCTTCCTCATGTACTGCTTGGCTTGAAGGGCCAGTATGTTTTTGAAAATGTGCCTGGTCTTGAGGTGGTGTTGGGCTTCAATGAATATGAGACATGCCTACTAAACCTAGATCAACATTATTTGTCATAAGTGAACACAGAGGTGAATTTCATAGACAGGTTTTCCCAAATGTTGACTCTGGAATGCTGCAATGGGTATGTCCTTGAGATCAAGCTAAGGAAAGGGGCCATAATAGTGATAAATGAAGTGGGGGCAGGGGAATTCAGATAAATGTAAGGGAGAACATGAATAACAAGTTGGAAAAACTACAGAGGTGAAGTATTATAGCACCAGTAGAAGCCACTGAATGGGTAGCTCCTGTAGTAAAGGGTAAATTAGACTATCTATAGATCTAAGAGAGACCAACAAGAATGCTGTAGTTGACAAATACCTGTTTCAGAACATAGCTGAGTTGGTGACTTTATTTCAAGGGGCACGTCTTTCACCACCCAACCTAAGATGTATATCACCAGATCGTATTGCGTGAAAATGCACCTCACCCAACTGCTTAGGTGACACCATTTGACACATTCATAGTTATTAAAATGTTGTTTGGGCTGGTGACTCCTGTTCTGGTCTTTTAGACAGTAATGGCAGGGTTGTTGGGTGACAATGAAAGAGAACAGTATTTTCAAGATCACATTTTAGTGGTTGGAAAGGACAGAGAAGAAACCAATAGGGAGAGCGAGCGTAGTATTGAATATCCTACTAAGAAGTGGTTTGATGTTAAAGGTAAAGGAGTGTTGTTTTGGTAAAAATGAGGTTGAATGCTTTGATCTCGGCAGAGGGCATAAAGCCAAAAAAGAATTTGGTCATGAATCTACAACGGCAGAATTCTTCAGCAAGTTCATAGAAAAGTTAACTTATTAAACTGCAACATGAGGTTGCTACTGAACAATAATACATAATTAAAATGGGGTTATGATGATTGTAAAACAAAAAGGGCCTTAGAGGGGTCAAGAGCGATATGATTGTAAAAAAATGGTTTAGAGGAGTCAAGAGCACTTTAAAAAGTGCTTCTTTTCTACAGGCATTTGATCCCAGGATGTAAAGCAGAATATTGACAGATCGTAGTAATATAAGGGGTTAGTAGCTGTTATAGTGGAGGAAGATAATGCTATTGGGTTTTTATTAAGAGTAACAAAGTTTCTGGTGGAAAAGTATCTCAAGCCGCTGATGGAGTTAGTTAAAAAGGCTTGAATGATATCTCCTCCAAGATTTCTAAACGCATTTTCTCATTACAGGAATATGAGTTTAAAATATTTACTTTGAGTGTGCAATATCATTGTTGACTGTTTGAGATGATTGCTGGATAAGAGCAGAGCCAAACATGATGAGGAGATAAATTAGGATTGAGATGAAGTAAATATATGTGAAATTTCAAATGGATGGGTCTAAAGTGGCTTGGTTAAAGGTAATGGAAAAGGATGAGGTGTAAAAGAAAGGTTGTGGCTCAGCTAAAGGTAGCAGTCAAGGGACATTTAAGGGTAAGCAGAACAATTGAAAGAGTAAAAACGGGGTTTTGGTGGCCAGGGTTAGCTATGATGGGTATAGAAGGAATAGAGGATATTTTAAATGTCAATGTCACGTGATAAGGTCATGAAACGTGGAACTAAGCCTGTGGTATGTACAACTCTTCCAAAAGGCCCATGGGAAGAAGAAACCAGCCTAGACATAATGGCGCCTTTTCCAGGAGGGAAAGGCCCGAGTTCCATTATTGGGATGACAGATCTGTTCTCCAGAAAGCTAAAAGTGGTAATTGGTACTGTTGTAATTTCTAGTAGAGTAAGTAGGATTATGTCTTCTGTATATCACCCTGACATGAGTGGTATAGTTGAGGTTTAATTGTGCTGTGAAAAAAAATCCATCTAACAAAATATAGTTGCTTCAGTGGGAGGGTGAAATATTTAATAAGGTCTGTGCGTACTGGGTGGAATCCGACAGCACCACTGGTATGAGTTGATTTTAGCTCCTTAAAAGGAGGAAACCTACCACAACTCTGTCCCATGATCGATAGACTTTAAGAAGGACTGATGTGAAAGGGGAATTTCATATGTTTGGAGGAGGAGAAATGGACAGAAAAAGAAAAAAAACTGGACACTTTGACTCCCGAAAGTTAATGGGGTTGACCACGGCAAAAGACACAGATTTAGCAGTATTGAAAACTCCTGCAGGATGTAAACAATTCTTCAGGTTTACCAGGCCCATGGATTTAGACAAGATCTGTTATAATGTGGTTAGGGCCATTGATGGCAGGGTTTGGAATCTTGGCCATGTAGCAAAGTGTTTTCAGAGAAAGGGACAGAGCTGGAGTGAGATGTGGTGAAAGCCTAGGGATCTGTTTAGGTCCTTTAGGACATTCTTCCAATAAATCTCCTGGTCATTCTGTCAAAAGGTTTATAAGAAAACCCACATACTTTGATGATTATGTTTTGTTAAATAACTCCCCACTTGGGATGATTGTTTTCCATTTTACAATTTTATTTGTTGTCAGCCTATCCAGCCATAACAATTACACACAATAAATATCAATCCATCGTAACACTGTAAAAATCACATTAGATAAAACATCTCAATAAAAACTACAATTGGCATCTTTGGTTTGACGTGTGCCAAAGTGCACCCAATTTACCCTGCATTATCATAAACATGATTTATAACAATGATTTTCATAGCACACTTAACATATTCTAAAAAGACATTATAAATCTAAAAGTTAGATAACTTATTCTGGCACTAATCATTTGAGGCCTTATTGTGCCAACCACCAGTTTGATTGCGACCCAGGACCTATCCCCATTTTACAGCAACCTGCACCAGCTTCCCAAGCTGGTAGCAGCTATGGGACAACGCAAGCAGTTATACTCGTGCCAGCTGCAGATGCATTGATAAACGTAACTTCCAAGCCTCCAGTATGTAAGTTGAGACCTTCGTCACAATATGTTTTTCATCTGATTGCATACATAACACTTCCGCTTCTTTGCACTTCCTGACTCCGTATGATCTAAAGAGTGGACGTAAGTACAATTTGCGGAGTTTGAGCGTGAAGTGACATAATAAAAGGAAGTGGGATAATATTTATTGGCCACCATGAAGACATGACCAGCAATCTAATCTACCCGGGGGGACGGGTTGCCATCTATTGGTCACCGCTATCACCGGTAGTGTGCCCATACGAAATTTAAAATAGAGAGCCCTTTTTTCTTCCGGATAAATACTATCTATAAAAACAGCTGGTTTGAGCTCTTGATTAAACAAAACGTAACACTCAAAGGACTAAGTGTCTCACACATGCTCTGTGTCTTTTGGTCCCAGTATGCCTTTTTTATAACAAATAGACTAGGCCTTCTGATTTTTTCTGGATGAAGCCAGAGATCTTCCTGGCCTATTGCAGCCAGGATAGTTGAGATGTGTTTGAACCAGGGCAATTTCCGATGACTTTGTAGCTTCATAATGTCCATCAATGCATCTCTATATGGTTTAAGTTCCTCTTTTGCCCAAATACGGATCCAGTATCTTATTGGAGCCAATGCAATGTAATCCTCAATCTTCCTCATTTGTAGATCTATTCTTATTGCGTTCATCGGTGTGGCATTGCCTAAGCAAAGTAATCGGCGTAAACATTTGTTCTCGGTTACTTGTATTGATGGAGTCTTTCTAAATCCCCAGATCTCTGCGCCATATAGTGCCCTTGCTTTTGTTTTATATGCCAGCAGTGCAGAACTCAGAGTGATTGCCTGTAGCTTTTGCGAATCTGAGTACAGCTCCAGCTTGTTGGGCCAAGGAGATGTTGCTTTTATAAATTTGCGGTTTCCATGTCAGTTTTTCGTCCAGCCTACAGCCCAGGTAGTCATAGGTAGCCACTTAGGCCAAAGGCTTTTTGTTTACCCTAAAAGTCGATTGCATCTTCTGTTTTTGGTTAAGAATCATAAACTTGGTTTTCCGCTCATTAATTACCATACTCCTCGAGATACAAAATGATTCAAAACCCCCAAGTAATCGATGCATTGCTATCTCCGTTCTTGCCAGTAATACAGCGTCATCTGCAAAAAGTAGGATAGGTATAATTTCATTGACTAGTTTTGGCACATCCAGATTTAATTTCCTCAGGTCTTGACTTACTTTGTTTATGTAGCAATTAAATAAGGTTGGAGCCAAAACGCAGCCTTGTTTTACGCCTCGCTGGATTGGGATCTCTGCCGTGTAATCGTTTCTCGTACTGTATCTAACCCTGGCGGTATTTCCTGTATGCAGTAGGATTAACAGCTTTAGGATTTTTCCCTGTATTCCCATTTCCGACAGTAACTGCCATAATGTTTGGCGATTCACGCTTTCAAAAGCTGTTTGAAGATCCACAAAGACCGGATATATGGACAATCTTTTAGGGGGACGTATTTAGCGCAAATCATGTTCAACTTAAAAAGTTGATCTGTTGTGCTTTGGCCTCTCCTAAAACCAGCTTGATGTGTCGATAATAAATCTCCATCCTCTAGCCATTGATCTAAATGCGACTGAATCAATTTGGCGAAATTTTTTCCAACACTATCAAGCAATGAGATAGGCCTGTAATTACACACCATATCCCGTGGCCCTTTTTTGTGTATTGGAACAATTTTTGATTTCTTCCAAGAAGTGGGGATTACCTCGAGGTGCCAAACACTATTGAATAGACGAGCTAAAGCAGGTAGCCATAACGTTAGTTGGTTACGATAAACGTCTGAAGGAATACCATCTGGGCCTGCAGCCTTGTCCGGCTTTTGGAGGAGAATAGCATGTTTAATCTCTTTCTCACTAAATTCCAGTGTTAACTACGTTGCACATGGAACGGCATGGATTGCTTGCATGGAATTTGTGCTAGGGAGTTTATTAGGGACTAATTTGTCCTGTGTTTCATATTGCGACACAACGGGCCATTTTAATGATGCCACATAAGTCTCTTGAAGTGGAAATGCCTTACTTGATCTTTGGTTACTGCCTTCCAACCCTTGACTGAGACTACAGGGAGTGCAGAATTATTAGGCAAATGAGTATTTTGACCACATCATCCTCTTTATGCATGTTGTCTTACTCCAAGCTGTATAGGCTCGAAAGCCTACTACCAATTAAGCATATTAGGTGATGTGCATCTCTGTAATGAGAAGGGGTGTGGTCTAATGACATCAACACCCTATATCAGGTGTGCATAATTATTAGGCAACTTCCTTTCCTTTGGCAAAATGGGTCAAAAGAAGGACTTGACAGGCTCCGAAAAGTCAAAAATAGTGAGATATCTTGCAGAGGGATGCAGCACTCTTAAAATTGCAAAGCTTCTGAAGCGTGATCATCGAACAATCAAGCGTTTCATTCAAAATAGTCAACAGGGTCGCAAGAAGCGTGTGGAAAAACCAAGGCGCAAAATAACTGCCCATGAACTGAGAAAAGTCAAGCGTGCAGCTGCCACGATGCCACTTGCCACCAGTTTGGCCATATTTCAGAGCTGCAACATCACTGGAGTGCCCAAAAGCACAAGGTGTGCAATACTCAGAGACATGGCCAAGGTAAGAAAGGCTGAAAGACGACCACCACTGAACAAGACACACAAGCTGAAACGTCAAGACTGGGCCAAGAAATATCTCAAGACTGATTTTTCTAAGGTTTTATGGACTGATGAAATGAGAGTGAGTCTTGATGGGCCAGATGGATGGGCCCGTGGCTGGATTGGTAAAGGGCAGAGAGCTCCAGTCCGACTCAGACGCCAGCAAGGTGGAGGTGGAGTACTGGTTTGGGCTGGTATCATCAAAGATGAGCTTGTGGGGCCTTTTCGGGTTGAGGATGGAGTCAAGCTCAACTCCCAGTCCTACTGCCTGTCGCGCCGCGCGGTGCGGCGCGAGCCGAGAGCTCGACTTCGGCCGGGCGTTCGGCTCGGGCCGCGCACCGCGTTATTAAGACGCGGCGCGCCCCCAGCCTCTCCTGCGCGTTTCGAGGCCCCAGATTTGCTTGGGGCCTCGTTCTTCCTTCTGCCTTTCACTGTCCCAGGGGTCTCTGAACCCTCTTACCTGTTTTTCTTCGTTTCCTTGTCCTTTCTTCTGTTTGCAGTCTGTTGTGTGCCTTTCTTTATGTCTTTTCCTCCTTCCCAGATTCCTGTGCTTTCCCAGCATTCCTTGTTCCCTATTCTCTATGGTTCCTCTACTATTCTGTTCTATATATTGTTTCCCTATCTAAGATGGTGTCCTTTTACTTCCTGTGGGTCACTTCCTGTTTGTTGGTATATAAGGGCTGTGTTTTTCCTCTTTCCTTGCGCTGCAACACTTTCTGCTCAGTTGGTGTCTTCGCTCCTGATTTCCTTGCCTTTTGGTTTTGGACTCAGCATTCTGTGTTTTCTGAATTTTGCTCCTTTTGGATTCCTGTTTGTTTGTTCTTGTTTTTCTCCAGGACTTTTCCTGTTTGGAGGTTTTTCCCCTTTGGAAGGGGTTTTTCCCTCTGGCGCTACTTTCTGAAGGGCACGGTCTGTTCTTGGTGTCTCCATTGCCTACAGCACCGTGGCTACCAGAAAGAGTCGCCCCTTTTTGGGCCAAAGCCGAACATTGAAGATTCACGCCACCAGATCTGCAAATTCCAGGCGCAAGCAGCACGTGAGTCGTGACAGATTGCAGCGCCTAACCATTCCGACGTCCTCAAACACCATGGATAATACAGTGGCGGCTGCTGCAGATCCGGAGCAATCTCTGTTAACCACGATTCAGCAACAAGCCCAGGAGTTGCAACAACTACGTAATGAAAATGCTGCGTTACGACAGGCTTTGGCCCTCCGCACCAGTGATGTTCCGACAATCTCCGCTTCTACCCCTTGTTTCTCTGGTGAACCAACCAAGCTTCGCGAGTTCTTGGATGCTTTAACGGTGTATTTCGCCTTCCGACCTACTCAATTCTCCCACGACAGGACCAAGGTGGGTTACCTTATCAGTGCCTTATCCGGCCCAGCCTTGGCCTGGGCAACCCCGATGGTGTCCTCCGACGACCCTGTATTGTCAGACTATTCCGCCTTTGTGAGTCGCTTCAAACAAATGTTTAGCCGTCCTGGATTGGAAGCCTCCGCTGAAGAAGCCTTGTGCGACATCCAACAAGGCTCCCAAGACGTCCTGCAATATATAACCCGTTTTCGTCAGCTGGCGGCAGAGACCACTTGGGTGGAACGTACTCTGGTAACATTATTTCGTAGAGGACTCAAAGAAGAAATAAAGGATGAACTAGTGCATTCTACCAGAGCGGAAGATCTTCGTGGCCTGATGGATCAAGCACTGTCCATCGAATATCGTCTTCAGGAACGGAGATCGGAAAAGAAAAGGAGTAGAGGGTTTACCCAGCCAAGTAGCTCACGTGCATACCTGCAGCGTTCCGAGGAACCTCGCACTCCTGCTAGAGACATCGAAGGGGAACCCATGCAGGTGGATACTACCCGAGGTCCGCTCTCTGCTAGTGAACGAGAAGACAGACGCAAGAGAGGGTTGTGCCTGTATTGTGGTTCTGCTGGTCACATACTCCGTACCTGTCCAGTACGTCCGTCCAGACCTTCGGGAAACGCCACCTCCCGTCCTCTGTAAGAAGGGAGGGGACGGGATCTACAGCTATACCTTCCATCAGCTCCTTTAATGACAATACAACTGCCTTGTTCATCTTTCCTGTCCTGTTACAACTTCCTGACGGTCGTCAAGAAAAGACTATGGCATTACTAGACTGTGGTGCTAGTGGTATATACATGGACAAGACATGGGCTGCTGCTAACCTAGTTCCTACTCAAGCAAAAGAAGTACCCGAACAGGTACACACTGTGGATGGATCTTTGATATCCTCTGGTCCTGTAGACACCACTACCCTGATGTTAAGTCTACAGGTGGGAAACCATCAAGAACACATCTCCTTCGATCTTATTACGTCCCCTAACCATACCATCATTCTTGGAATTCCGTGGCTCATTAGACATAACCCATATATAAATTGGGTTACCCGGACAGTCTCTTTGTCTTCGCAATTTTGTCACGAGAACTGTTTTACTTCCGACAAGTATTGGTCTCCGAAAAGATCCTTAGCTACTGAAGGTGCCACTGGTATGTCCATTAATACGGTCCAAGGGGTCCCAGACCACTATTTGGAGTTTCAGGATATTTTCCAAAAACCGTCAAAACCTGTGCTACCTCCACATCGAGAATATGATTGTGCAATTCCATTAGAACCCGGCACAATTGTTCCTTTTGGGAGGATGTACTCCCTCACGGAACCCGAAAGGGAAGTTCTAAAGGAGTATCTGGACGAAAATATACAGAGTGGTCTTATTGTTCCATCGTCGTCTCCGGCTGGGGCCCCTCTCTTTTTTGTGCCCAAGAAGACTAAGGATCTTCGTCCGTGCCTGGATTTTCGAGGTCTGAATAAAATCACCATTAAGGATCGTTATCCTTTGCCTCTCATCAGGGACATACTGGAAGCAATCAGAGGGGCCCAACGTTTTACTAAATTGGATTTACGAGGAGCCTACCACCTTTTACGCATAAGAGAAGGCGACGAATGGAAGACAGCATTCAGGACCCCATTTGGCCATTTTGAATATAGGGTTATGCCGTTTGGTCTTACTAACGCCCCGGCAATCTTCCAGAGATTTATGGACTCAGTGTTTTCAGACCTACTTAATCAGACAGTCGTGATCTACCTAGATGACATTCTTATTTATTCTAGAAATCCTGAACTCCATACTTCCCATGTGAAACAAGTTCTTCAAAGACTTCGTGATCATCAACTATTTTGCAAACCAGAGAAATGTGAGTTCGACATAACGGAAGTCAAATATCTGGGCTATCATTTAAGTCCCACCGGCATAGCTATGGATCAAGAAAAGGTACAAGCTATCCTAGAGTGGCCTTCTCCTTCTACCATAAAAGAAACACAATGTTTCCTAGGTTTAGCAAACTTCTATCGACAATTCATTCTAGACTTTGCCAGTCAGACTAGCCACATAACTCACACCTTAAAGAAGGACAATTTAAAGAAGGGGTTTGTCTGGACTGAGGCTGCTGAAGCAGCCTTTCAAAGCTTAAAGAGAGCCTTCACCCAAGCCCCCATCTTAAGACATCCAGATACCACCAAGCAATTTATAGTAGTAACTGATGCTTCTGAGAGAGCCATCGGAGCTGTCTTACTCCAACGACAAGAGGATGATGGCCTTGAACATCCTGTTTTCTATTTGTCTCATATCCTTTCCACAGCTGAACAACATTATTCCGTACTTGAAAGGGAATTATTGGCTCTGAAAACAGCCTGCCTTGAGTGGAGGCAGTTTCTGATGGGTTCCAAGGAACCATTTGAGGTGAGGACAGACCACCGTAATTTACAATGTTTAAGAAATTTTGTATGCCAGAATAGTCGTCAGGCCCGCTGGGCCTTTTTCTTCAGTCAGTACGATTTTTATATTACATATATTCCAGGATCTCAAAACATTCTGGCTGATGCTCTGTCTCGCCGATATCCAGAGTGTTCTCCTTCCTCATCCCAGTATCTTCTAGAACCCAGTAAGATCATTGGAGTGGCTCAGTCTTTCCTGGAAGAAGTACAACAAGAATACGCCAACCTATCGGACCATGACATAGAAGAACTAAGACCATTATTGTACAAAAGACAAGGATATTTTTATTACCAAGACCTGATATTCCTCCCTACAAACAAGGTGCAAAAGAAAGCATTACAAATGTGCCATGATTCCCCTGTAGCTGGTCACAGAGGCATCAAGGCCACACAAGAATTACTTTCACGATTTTTTTGGTGGCCTACCTGGAAACTGGATGTGGAAAGATACGTTCAGGCCTGTCCCATATGTGCCCAAGTCAAAATACCTCACACCAGACCGGCAGGATTACTACAACCTTTGCCTGTTCCATCGGCCCCATGGCATACTATCTCTACTGATTTTATGTGTTCGCTCCCACCATCAGCAGGAAACCGGGTTATCATGGTCACAGTGGATTCTTTCACAAAGATGGCTCATTTCACTGGCCTAAAAAAGCTGCCTACTTCCCAAGAACTAGGTCAAATATTCATAGATCATGTCTTCCGTCTCCATGGACTTCCACATACCATAATCTCTGATAGAGGACCTCAGTACATCTCCCGATTTTGGAAGCATTTTTGTAAAACACTGAATATGAATAGAGCCCTGTCTTCAGGGTTCCATCCTCAGACCAACGGACAGACTGAGCGTCTGAACCAAGGACTAGAGCAATATCTTCGATGCTTTTGCAATTCTACCCAAAGTAACTGGAGCACTTACCTCTCTTTAGCTGAATTTTCCTACAATAACTCAGTCCATAGTGCCTCCAAGGTCACTCCCTTTTTCTGTTCCTATGGTTTTCATCCTACCTCTTTCCCTACTTCTCCACAATCCAACTCTCCTCTACCTGCTATTAACTATTTCTCCAAACGCCTTCTCCAACTCCATAAACTAATTCGATCTAATTTGTTACATACCAAGAGGTATATGAAGAAGGCTGCAGACAAGAGACGTACAACCAATCCAAATTATCATCTGCAAGATAAAGTCTGGCTCTCCTCCAAATTCTTGCCCTCACGTCTCTCTCAAAACAAGTTCACACCTCGTTACTATGGGCCTTTCCGTATTCTCCAGTTGGTCAATCCTGTCACTGTCCGTCTTCACTTACCCCATACATGGAAGATCCATCCGGTTTTTCATGTTTCTCAGCTTAAACCTTATGTGCCTGATCCTTACTCACGTCAGTTTCCTTGTCCACCTCCTGTCCTTGTGAATGATGCTCCTGAATATGAAGTGCAGGAAATCTGTGACTCTCGTCTTTTTCATAAACGACTTCAGTATCTGATTCATTGGAAGGGTTATCCTCTCAGTGAATGTTCATGGGAAGATGCCTCTTCCGTTCACGCTCCTCTCCTGACTCAACGCTTTCACTGTTTATTCCCTCTTAAACCTGGGCCTTCGGGAGGGGGACCTACTGTCGCGCCGCGCGGTGCGGCGCGAGCCGAGAGCTCGACTTCGGCCGGGCGTTCGGCTCGGGCCGCGCACCGCGTTATTAAGACGCGGCGCGCCCCCAGCCTCTCCTGCGCGTTTCGAGGCCCCAGATTTGCTTGGGGCCTCGTTCTTCCTTCTGCCTTTCACTGTCCCAGGGGTCTCTGAACCCTCTTACCTGTTTTTCTTCGTTTCCTTGTCCTTTCTTCTGTTTGCAGTCTGTTGTGTGCCTTTCTTTATGTCTTTTCCTCCTTCCCAGATTCCTGTGCTTTCCCAGCATTCCTTGTTCCCTATTCTCTATGGTTCCTCTACTATTCTGTTCTATATATTGTTTCCCTATCTAAGATGGTGTCCTTTTACTTCCTGTGGGTCACTTCCTGTTTGTTGGTATATAAGGGCTGTGTTTTTCCTCTTTCCTTGCGCTGCAACACTTTCTGCTCAGTTGGTGTCTTCGCTCCTGATTTCCTTGCCTTTTGGTTTTGGACTCAGCATTCTGTGTTTTCTGAATTTTGCTCCTTTTGGATTCCTGTTTGTTTGTTCTTGTTTTTCTCCAGGACTTTTCCTGTTTGGAGGTTTTTCCCCTTTGGAAGGGGTTTTTCCCTCTGGCGCTACTTTCTGAAGGGCACGGTCTGTTCTTGGTGTCTCCATTGCCTACAGCACCGTGGCTACCAGAAAGAGTCGCCCCTTTTTGGGCCAAAGCCGAACATTGAAGATTCACGCCACCAGATCTGCAAATTCCAGGCGCAAGCAGCACGTGAGTCGTGACACTGCCAGTTCCTGGAAGACACCTTCTTCAAGCAGTGGTACAGGAAGAAGTCTGCATCCTTCAAGAAAAACATGATTTTCATGCAGGACAATGCTCCATCACACGCGTCCAAGTACTCCACAGCGTGGCTGGCAAGAAAGGGTATAAAAGAAGGAAATCTAATGACATGGCCTCCTTGTTCACCTGATCTGAACCCCATTGAGAACCTGTGGTCCATCATCAAATGTGAGATTTACAAGGAGGGAAAACAGTACACCTCTCTGAACAGTGTCTGGGAGGCTGTGGTTGCTGCTGCACGCAATGTTGATGGTGAACAGATCAAAACACTGACAGAATCCATGGATGGCAGGCTTTTGAGTGTCCTTGCAAAGAAAGGTGGCTATATTGGTCACTGATTTGTTTTTGTTTTGTTTTTGAATGTCAGAAATGTATATTTGTGAATGTTGAGATGTTATATTGGTTTCACTGGTAATAATTAATAATTGAAATGGGTATATATTTTTTTTTGTTAAGTTGCCTAATAATTATGCACAGTAATAGTCATCTGCACACACAGATATCCCCCTAACATAGCTAAAACTAAAAACAAACTAAAAACTACTTCCAAAAATATTCAGCTTTGATATTAATGAGTTGTTTGGGTTCATTGAGAACATGGTTGTTGTTCAATAATAAAATTAATCCTCAAAAATACAACTTGCCTAATAATTCTGCACTCCCTGTATTTGAGTTATTGGTGCTCCAATAAGTTTTGTTAAATAACTCCCCACTTAGGATGATTTTTTCGCCATAATTATAAATGTTTTTAGTTTCATTTGTAATGTTACTGGTATATTTTTATGACATCCTTTCTATGCTAATCGTTCGGTTGCACTTATTTGGTGAATGGAAGCAAGAGAGATGTGCGACATCTGCTTGCACTCATGTATTCCAGAACAAAGAATGGGTGACTGTAGTGTATAAAACGGAATGTAGTTAGTTGATAGCAGCAACGTGAAACTCCGCTACTCGAGTCTTTTGCACCCTGTAAGTGGATAACACTAAAGTTGGAATCTGTTACTTCCTGCTGTAGGAGTCTTCATTTTATCTTGCTGTTTCCATTTAGTGTCTCTTGTTCTCTTTTAGTTTTTCTTTGTCTCTATCGCTCTGTCTTTGTCTCTCACTCTTGTTTGCACTCTCTCTCTCTCTCTTTTTCTTTCTGTTACCCACTCTGTGTGCCTGCCTATCTGTCTTGCTCTTTCTTTCATATGAGAGAGCCACTTCTCTTTTGGCTGGCTAAACAATATTTGTGAATGTTTAGTTTTGCTTTACTTTTTTAGGATAGCACACCAAGTGTGGCCATTTTAAAGAACTATATACCAAATAGAGTAATGAAACCTAAAACATAAAGGTGATACTATTTGCAAATTCGCTTATTTTGACAATAACAAGTTGCAAATCAGAGAACTGTTTCAAAGGGCATATTGCTTCAGTTCACAGGAAAACACGTTTAGCTCCTATTAAAAGTTTATGACGGTACTACTCTTCTCGATTTTTGGATTGTTTGTTCCTCATTGGGTTCTTAGAACTTTGTTAGTTCTTTTTTGTAGGTAGGTCATCCTCTTTTTCTGTCGGCATTAGAATATTACACTGTGGGAGGTTTGTTTTTCAATTAGGTTTTTTATATTAATGACCAATACCATGGATTAGTGTCTACATTGTTCCTAGGGCATCATATTCATTTTATGTGTACCTTAAGATGGTTTCTCTCATTTGTGGTTTTGGTTAGACACTATTTGTCCCAGCTTGTTATAATTTTGATCGCCCTGTTTTCAACGATTTAATGTTTCATTGCCAAATGTCTGTTCAAACGTGTGTTGGAAGATCCGGAGTTAAATGATGTCTTCCTTGGCATTAAAGGCAGCACAGGCTGGTTCTTTGTAAACCCCTAATAAATTTATACATGGAGAAATAAGTCATACACTTAAATGACTTCTGATAGTTCTTGTGAAGCAGAATGACAATGTAGGGTCAAGTTTGAACAAACATCTGAACTGCCCACTCTTGTTGCTTAAAGAAAAGTGTAAAGCTTCAAGAATGCCTCAGATGGGTTCTCTCTTAGGAGTGGAGACTGCTATCTGCTACTCACAGTGCCTTCTGAAGTCAAAGATAACTCCATCTCTCATTGTGTCACGAAATGATGAATCCTCTCTTCACAGAGGAGTCACAACTTCTCATATAAAGAGGTGTCATAAGATGCCTTTTGTGAATTACCTTTTTAGACATCGCTCAAATTTCGATTTTTCCTCTTCCTACCACATGGGTTTGGGCTCACTGATACAGTGATGACCAGTCAGCTTCTAGGATGTTGTAAACAGTGAGGACATGATCTCTGATGTCTATTTTCTGGGGATCAACAGTGACTGGGATGTTCAACCCCAACTGCTAATTACATTTTACATTCCTTTTACACCCTAACATCTTGCTCCACACCCTTCTACACTCTGGTACCCAATTTTACAAAACGGAGCTATCTGTTTTCACCGCAGTCTTGAAACTGGTTTGTCCTATTGTCAGTTGCATGAGTGCTGTATTTGCTGTCACAATGACTAAGCAACATTTATTTGAAATAAAAATAAAGGAAGTCTTTCTTAACCCATTTAGGGGAATGTGAGCTGGTAGGAATATATGATGGAACAACTAATCCTGGAACCATGCATGCCTAAACAATGCAGTCGGAACAACGACCGCGTTGTTACCAGGAATGTCTTTACAACGCATGCCTTATCAACGATTTTTCATTGTAAAGGCATGTCTGGTAAAGGTATGTGTGGGATTGTATGTGTGGTTCCAACATGCGACCCCCTACCTGCCCTAACGCCCAGAAGTACCCCACCTCAAAACAAAAACTACCCCAATCCCCACCCCTGCCCCTAAAACTAAAACTACCCTGACACCCACCCTCTAATACTAAAACAACCCTGCCCCGCACCCCTAAAAACAAAACTACCCTGACACCCTACCCCTGTCCTTGCAACTAAAACTACCCAGACTCCCCACCCCCTAATACTAAAACCATACCGACCCTCGACCCCTAAAAACAAAACTACGCCGACCCCCCCACCCTGCCCCTAAAAACAAAACTACCCAGTCCCCACACCCCACCCCCAATACTAAAACTACCCCACCCCGCCCCTAAAAATGAAAACTATCCCGACCCCCCCATCCCTGCCCCTAAACCTAAAACTCCCCCACCTCTAAAAACTAAAACTACCTGAGCCCTACACCCTGCCCAAAAAACTAAAACAACCCCGACCCCCCACATCCCTAATACTAAACCCTGACCCCCCACCCCTAAGAACAAAACTGCCAGACCCCCCACCCACCCCTAAAAACGAAAACTGCCCGACCCCCGCCCCTAATAGTAAAACTGCCACAACCCCCCTAAAAACTAAAACTATCCTGCCCCAAAACTAAAACTATCCTAGCCCCCCACCCTGCCCCTATACTAAAACAACCCTGCCCCTAAAACTACCCTGACCCTGCCCCAAAACTAAAACAACCCTGCCCCCACCGCTGCCCCTAAAACTACCCCGACCCCCCACCCCGCCCCTAAAAACAAACCTACCCCATCCCCACACCCTCAAAAACCAGAACTACCCCGACCCCCCACCCCGCCCCTAAAAACCAAACTACCCGACCCCTAAAACAAACCCCCAGCCCCACTTACCTGACCGCGTCCTCTCCCAATGACGACTTTGTTTTTCTGTGCCTTAACCATGCATGTGCGTTGTTCAGCACATGCGTGGTTAAGAGTCAGAAAAATGAAGTTGTTCATGCAAGCGTTGTTCACGACTTAGTTGTTCCAGAGTCGTGCTTCTGGATGTTTCCCAGCTGGTAGCATTGTTCTCCATAAAGATATTCTATAAAGACTGAAGGTCTCATTACGAGTTTGGTGGCCCGTGGACCAACATGGTGCTGGTCTGACCGCTTACGAGTTTGGAAGTATGAACACCAAAAGACCACCTGCAGTCCGCCGGCACTGCCATCGTTAGTAAGGCGGTGACCACAGCAGCCAATGTTGGAGATCCTGACATTGGGACTGCCATGGCCATTACGACCTGCCAGACCACCAAGCTGTCAGTGGCTTCCCCACTGCCATGGAAACCTTGGCAGTCAGGCAGGTATGGGGCCCTATGGGCCCCCCAAAAAATTTGGAGCTCAGGGGTTCACTGTGTCCCATGCATGCGTGGTGCATGGGCGCAGTCTGCTCGTTGTTGCAGACAGGTAGGGGAGCATGGCTGGCAGTGGCTCCATTCTACTGCCCCCTGCCTGCACTCGCCAGTTGCACCAGCCAGTGTGGAACTCGTAATCCGGCGGTCCTAGGACTGTCAGCCTGCCGCCATTCGAAGGACTGCCACCATGGCCATCCGGTGGTCTGCCTGCCAAACTCGTAATGGGGTCTTGAGTCTTAGACTGTGCGACACATGGCTGCTCCCTGGACTATGATCCCTGGTACATGGGATTCTTAACAGATGCCTTAAACCTCTCGAAACCATTGTTTTTTTTAAATATGACCTTGTGCCAGCACTGCTAACCTTTCCCTGGCACTTGTCTGTCTGGAAATGTAGGATATCAATGTGCTTCTAGGCCAAGTTGCCTCTTTCATTGACCTGGAAGCGTTCCTTCTCTTCAGTCTAGTCTTCTCCTTTCCAATGTCCCGGTTGTTATAAACCATCTCTTGTGTCCCTCGCACTCCTCTGAGGCGTATTAACCTGGAGTACAGTTCAAGACAGTGGTTCCCAAACTGTGCGCCGCAGCACCCTGGGGCGCCGTTAGATGTTGCCAGGGGCGCCGAGCGCATTTTGGAAACATGATATGAACAATTTTAAAAAGATTTATGCGTGCAGTTTATAAATTACCTGCTTATGACGAGTTAAAAGTATTTTGCAGGGGAGTACCACATTAGCATTTCATGTGGGGGAGTTATATAAGCCTCACCTGTCAACGTCTTGCCGTCTGCAGCATGATTTCACCTAGCGTGATTACGTTCTTAAATAAAAGCCTTCATCATTGCCAGGCGCTCAGCAATTCAGAAGAGAGCACTGGAATGTTATTGCTCCCGTGGGATCCTCATTGAAGTGCGCACATTGGACGTGTTCCTTGTTGAATTTACGATAATCAGGTAATTATTATTATTAGGATTTCTAATCTAGGGTGAGAGACCGGGCACAGCAGGACCAGAGATCACTGGAATGCGCAGGAAATTCTCCTAACCAGCGCTGATATAGTAATTATAGTACTATTAATAACTAATGTTCTGTTTTTAAAACAGATGGATATTTCCCCGGGGCGAGCACTCCAAAGGAGGCCCCTGTGTAGTTTCTGGACGGGAGAAAACTGCTAACAGCTTGACTCAGCACACACACACAAGTTGAGTTTGTTTATTTAGATTAGAAGACATGATTAGAATTATTAGTTCCTTGATGATAATTCCAGGGGAAAATTGCAGCGTTTCTGCTTTGTGAAAGATTAGCCTTCCACCCTTTTCTCATTATAAAGCACACCTTTCCTTTTTTTCCCCATTTGTGTTTACAAAATGCTAGTAAATTGTCCAAAATAAATTATAGGCCCACAGTCCTCCCTCACTTGCCCAAATCAGATTACTTACTGAGTCTTACTGCCAGGGGAAGGCAATTTTCGGTGGGAGGCCAGAAAAACGGCTATGGGAGGTACAGACCAAGTGGAACTTGGAAAGCACAGTTATCAAAAGCTGAAGCCTTTGAAATAATTTAAGGCAGCGGTGCCTTCTAAATTCTTAAGAAACTGCAGAGTGGGAGTGTGAACGACAGTGCTTAATTTGTAAATAAAAACGTGCTGGTACCCAAAGCCCTCCTCTTAAACATGTAGCTGCTGCAATTAAATGTGGGAAAACCGAATACTGAGGCAGTATAATAATGAAGCCATCTCACGCCTCTTCAATGATTTTAAAACCAATCCCTGCCCCGTCAGCTCACTCTTGCAGATTTCTGTTTTCTCCAGTTGTGACACTATTTCGTTTTTCTCTTCCTCAGTCTTTCCCATATGTCTTTTGCTCACAGTAAATGCTTGAGGTAGAAAAATAAATGCCGGCCTTCAAAAATAAGTGCTAGTGCTCTGCACCGGAGACAAGCACAAATTAAGCACTGGTGAATGATCAAGTACTGTTAGAGGAGAAAGTGTCCAGATTGAAGGCAGAATGTGTGCTCCAAAGGCTGAGGTGTGATGTGTGTGTGGTCAAGGCAAAGTAATGACGTTGTAAACAGAGAAGAAAATACGTGCATGGAGGACAGCAATTGTGACACAGAGGGGAGATGTGGCTACATTATTTAGATGTTTAAGAATGAGAGGTTGAATTGGAGGTTATGTGGTCTAGCAGGGAGGAGGAAACATACAAAACATCCATGTTATGCTCGTTAATATAATTGAAGTACTCCTGAGGCTGGGCTTACATCGCCCACCCGAAGAAAAAAAAAGTAACATAATGGGAAGCCACGGGCAGTGGCCAATATAGGTGAAGGGAGCCGAGGGTCACAAAAGTTTGGGAACCACTGGTTTCAGAGATTGTGGAGATTATTGTATAAATTCTTAGATACAACATTTTACATAGGTGTAGCCTTGAAGTTTAATCTCTGAGAGCTCTTAGAAGCCCTGCATTTCTGTCTGAGAATTACTTTTGGGTACCCCTGAAGCCCAATGCAGTTCAAACAGGTGATGGTTTAGATCATGGCACTCACAAACATCTCCCCGGGGCTGCAAAGTTGTCTGTGGCATACTCAAGGGCCGCACGGATCAATACTGTGTGAGGGTTGGGGTGACGCGAACCAGATGCATGGTATGGACAACAAATGAGCTTTCACGTGGCTTCTGTCTGCCACCAATGCTCTATTTTCATGCCCCAAAAATAGAAGTCAAAGCATTAACTTCTATTGTAAAATGTGAGAGGGAAAGAGATACTCATCTGGTGGGTAAATTTGTAAAATGTGAAACCAGAAAGCCTGTTATCAGTCCTGGCTTCCCCACTTGACCTAATTGTGTGATCCTAGTCAATTGGTTATATTCACGTTGCCTCCCTTTTCTTCATTACCACATATGAGAGCCCCTTGAAATGCAGGAGTTCAGGATGTGTGCTGTACAAAATCTTCTCTTGTGTTTTATTTAATAAACTATCATGTTGTTCCAATTATACAGCATTCAAGACTATGCACAAGTTGCACCTGACAAATGACTTGCCTCTTGGTTCAATAATGGCATTGTTTTTCGATTGGAGCGGCATGAAGATGTCTTTCAAACTAAAGGTATTCCTAAGGAAAAGTTGTCTAGGGTACCTTATTTTCTTCTTTACTGCTACTTAAGTTAACTTGCAAATAAAGTATGGTGGTTTGTTTCACCGCTTTGTTCCTGCTCTGTCAAGTGAACAGCAGCCCCATGCTACTGTTCATCAAGGTGGCGCAATTAAATGTCAGGCAAGCCGGGCCTTTGATTATCCCTGGTTTCAATTCACATGAAGCTCCTCGAGGAGGGCGCCCTGCCGCTGTATGTCAGTTCATACCTTTTTTTCATGTACGTTTTTGTCCTTCCAGGAGGAGTCACGAGCGTCATTTTGTAAAGGGGTTGGATATTTAGCAGTTCAGGCTACAAAAACTAATTGCAAATTTTTGAGCAACAATCGGTATTCTAAAACTGTAACCGAAAAATGTGTTTGCCAGAAAACGAGGAACCTGTCCCCACAATAGGGACGAGGGTTGCAGTTCCACCTCTACGCTCTCAGTCTCGGGTGTTTTTGTACCTCGTGCAGGTATTTCCAGCGATTGGATGTGTTTGTTTCCTCGCATTCTCTTCATCCCCCTTTTTACTGCCCTCCCTTATAAGGCCGGGCAGCCTCTAGACACAGGTGGCTTTTCGCCAGCCATGATGAGGTCACCTTTTTAATGCTTCGAAATGTCAACTTTTGATAAGACGCAAGGAGCCAGCGAGCTCTCGTTATTGTACTCAGGCACACGGTTTATGAGAACAGAGAGGCTCTGTGTGTGTTGGCAGCACCGATCAAAAGAGCTGACTCGGCGAACGACCTTCACATACACTAAATATTGGCCGCGAGGCGGGTCCGGGGCCGCGAGGAGGGTCCGGGGACCGCGAACTGTTTGTTGAAAACTATGTCTCGTGATCAGAAGATGAGTCTTTGTAGAGTTAACTGACTGGCATTTTGGTTCCTTGTGTGTCACCACGCACAACACAATTCCAATACACAGTCGGCCTTGTGTGGAGTGTACCATGTGAGGTGAAACCCGTTTCATCATTTCACTGGTACACTTCTCACTGTCCACCGAATTCGGGTTTTCCCTGGCAAGTAGAACCACTGTTATTAGCATTTTCGGTTCACATCGTTTCATAGTTTATAAGTTATATATCGACACAACCGTCTAAGCTTTCAGAAAATATTAACAAGAGGACACACAGGCAGTGGCCGTAGCATGAAGTGCTGCGCTAACTCAGTGCAGTGTGTAAAGTGAATTAAGTTAACCCAATATTTTTCGTGAACGCTTGATTTTCACACAGTGCATCTAGAAACAGAGTTTGCCTCTTTCTGAGCGGTACTGTCTAAAAAAAATTGGAACAATTCAAAGAAATATCGGTTACATGAATTCACCACACCTTCTGCGGGCGCATAAAAACAAGTTCTCGGCTCTGGGCAGAGACAGCGCAGCCCTTCATGATACGGTCCCAGATATCTAGCTTGTAGCTAGTCACATACTCAGCTGCATTAAGGATGTTGATAATACTAGGAAACCCGATTGAGTTGACAAGTAAAGTCAGTAATCTCACAATTCATTTACTTAGTGATTGAGGATGGTCTGTTCCGCGAAGTTGTGCAGTCGAAGCATCACAAGCTCATGTCCCCATATCAAATGCGACAGAACTGTATCGTTGCCCTTTTGGGCCTCTATAAAAACCAATAAGAAAAATAAACAATAACCATTTTGAAACCATAACTTTCCATTTTGGGGGCCTGTACAAGGGCACTGTGTTCAATTTTCTGTCCCGTTAGCATTGGGTATCACTTTAAAATGAGTCTCTCTCGCGTTGCCGGTCACCGGTCAAGTGGAGGGGAGGAGGGTGGGAAACAGAGTGCGCCGCCGAGGACGTCACCCCCACTGAACATTCCGCTCCAGGTACGAGTCTCTTACCTGTGATTTTGTGTCAGTTTGAGTATTTCTGTGTTCCCCTGGGGTGCCTACTCCACCTGCTTCCGGCGTGTATTCTCTGGGATAGTCGCTGCCCTGCCTGAACCTGGGCCCGAGTGAACCAACTGAATCACGCTATTTCATACACATACCCTGGGGTTCTTGTGTACTCTCCTTTTTCTTCTCCATATAAAGTCGTGTCCAGAGCTGTCTACTCAGGAACTGGGGAACCAGGGGCCAGATGTAGCAAAGGGTTTTTCCCATTCTGGCCCCATGTTCGAGTCTATGTGCCGACTCAGCATCCTGTGATTCAGGGTAAATCACTTAATCTCGCCCTACCTAAAAAAAAAAACAGCAAAAAAAAAAACCAAAACTGAATGTGTCCTTTTTTAATGTAAATGGTGCTCATGAAAAGCGCTCCAGTACCTTCGGGTCAAATTAGCACTGTGTATAAAACAAGACTACAAAATCAGTGTAATGGGGACCTTCCAGGCGTTTGCAATTCCCTTTTAGCCAATGAAAAGCCCAAATCATCTAATTTGTTGCTCACTTTATTTACATCAGGGCATCCCTCTGGGGTGAATAATCCGTCTTCCCCAACCATAACAAAAGTTTGTCTGTGACCTTTAGCCAAAACTATCCTGTCACCAGGCAATCTCACACCATGAGGTAAACACCTCTGCATCCTCTCCTGCACATCTGGGGCAAGCAGAGGACGCAGTGCCTTAGATTTTACTTGTCTTCTCAGGGGTTTAATATGTCCTCTGCTTATTATTGAAGTGGATATAGCTAAAAGAGGCTCTACTAGGCACCTTGTGCATATATTCAAGTGCCTTGCGCCATCACCTAGGTCACATCCTATATACGTGTTCCATTTCGTCTTCAGCTCATGGGTGGGTTCAGTGGAGTCATGAAGTGCCCTAAAGAACCATGTTATCAGGCGCCTACAGTCAGACCTACTAGGATATCGTGATTTCATGATTTGTACAGAAATTGTGAAATCACCATTTCAGGGTAAAAAAAAAAAAAATACACAATTTTTACATGTGTCCCCACAGTTGGAGGGAAAAAAAACGGACCCTCTCTTTACTGGCTCAGTGCTGCAGCTGAGCAAGTCAAATCCCCTCATGATTTTGCAGCATTAGTGGTGACTGCAAGGTTACAGATTGTGACATAGCACAGTCTCCAGCAGTGACAGCCCAGGCCGTGCAGTATTTTTGTGGCAGGCACATTTTATGCCTATGGCCAAATACTGCAAATTTTGAAGTTTTGGGCTGCACGTTTTCCTTTTTTTGTCTAAGTTACTGTCATCCACTTTTCCTGCACCTGACTTCCTGGCGGGATAAGGGAACTGACAGCCCGATACTCCCATGAGGGACAGTGCTCATGCAATTGGTTTTGACCAAAGCAGACATCTAGTCGAAACCACAAGGACAACTTTTAGGAGGCAAGCGTGCCCTCCAACCCGTTTTCTTTCTATTCAGTGTATTCAAGTTCATGAAGCCAAGCCGATCAGCAGTATGTACAGAATTACTGCTGCTTGTGGGAGTCCATTGAATTTCTAAACCAGAGTTCCGGATGTGGATTACTACACTCTCACTCTTACTAACATTTTGCATGTTTTTAGAATCTAAATTTTATCCTCCGCTCGTGACACACAAGTGTTTGGTATGCTTTAAGAGTGAGAGAGCGGGCCACAAAAACAAATAAAAATGTCTTGCTGAAGTAGCATGTGGATGAATCTCAGCTGCCTAACATTTAGCTCTGAGAAAGCTGATGCCATCCTCTTTCATCGGTCTACCTTAACCTGGACTCCTGTCCGGTGGCCTGATGAACTTGGTGGGAAGCGGCCTTTACCATGACTCCGTAACAACGAAGTCGTGGACAACGAAAGCGGAACAACGCATCGTTGTTTGGTGCCTTAATCACGTGTGGTTAAGGCACAGAAGAAGGGAGTCGGCTGAGGAGGACGACGCGATCAGTCAGGTAAGTGGGACTGTTTTAGGGGCTGGGGGGCCAGGGTATTTTTAGTTTTAGGGGCGGGGGTTGGGGTATGTTTAGTTTTGTGGGGTTAGGGTGGTTTAGGGGAGGGGGGTCAGGGTATTTTTTGTTTTAGGGGCGGTTTAGGTTTAGGGGCGGGGGAGGTGGGTTGGGGTATTTTTAGTTTTAGGGGTGGGGATCGAGGTAGGTTTAGGGGAGGGTGGTTTAAGGGAGGGGAGGGAGGGTAGGGATATTTTTAGTTTTAGGGGCGGGGTGAGGGGGTCGAGGTATTTTTAGTTTTAGGGGTGGGGGTCTGGGGGTTTAGGTTTGGGGAAGGGGTATTTTTAGTTTTAGGGGCGAGGGTGGGGGGTCAGGGTATTTTTAGTTTTAGGGGTGGGGGTCGGTGTGAATTAGGTTTTAGGGGTGGGGGTTGGTGTGATTTAGGTTTTAGGGGCGGGGGTTGGGGTGGTTTTAGGTGCAGGGTGAGGGGTTGCAGTAATTTTAGAGGTGGGGGTTGGGGTGGTTTTAGGGATGGGTTGGGTAATTTTAGGGGTGGGGTGGGGGGTCGGTGTGATTTAGGTTTTTAGGGGTGGGGGATTGGGGTGATTTATGTTTTAGGGGTGGGGGTTGGGGTGGTTTTAGGGGCGGGGTGAGGGGTTGCGGTAATTTTAGGGGTTGGTGTGGTTTTAGGGGTGGGTTGGGGGGTCGGGTAATTTTACGGGCGGGGTGGGGGGTTGGGTTTTTTTTTGGTTATAGGGGCGGGGTGGGGGGCTCGGGGTAGTTTTAGGGGCGGGGTGTTGGGGTGGTTTTAGGTTTTAAGGGTGGGGGTTGAGGTAGTTTAGGTTTTAGGGATGGGGTTGGGGTGGTTTTAGGTGTGGGTTGGGGGTGTTTTGGGTTATGGCAGGGAGTGGGAGTCTCGGGGTAGTTTTAAGGGCAGTGGTGTTGGGGTGGTTTTAGGTTTTAGGGGTGGGGGTTGGGGTAGTTTAGGTTTTAGGGATGGGATGGGGGTTGGGGTAGGTTTAGGGGTGGGGTTGGGATGGTTTTAGGGGTGGGTTGGGGGGTCAGGTAATTTTAGGGGTGGGTGGGTTGGAGGGGTTTTAGGTTTTAGGGGCGGGGTGGGGGGCTCAGGTAGTTTTAGGGGCAGGGTGGTTTTAGGGGTGGGGGTTTGGGTAGTTTAGGTTTTAGGGATGGGTTGGGGTTGTCTTAGGGGCAGGGTGGGGGTCGCAGTAATTTTAGGGACGAGGTGGGGGTTGGGGTGGTTTTAGGGGTGGGGGACTAGGGGGGATGCATGCTGGAACCATGCATGCCGATCACTAATGCCTTTACCAAGAGTGCCTTTACAACGAAAAATTGTTGTTAAGGCATTCGTGGTAAAGGCATTAGTGGTAACAACGCAGTCGTTGTTCCGACCTCATTGTTCCGACCTCGCGTTGTTTTAGCATGTGTTGTTCCGACATACATTCAAACTTGGTTCCTCACCAGACTCTAGGAAGACAGCTAGAAATCTAGGCAATAAAACAGACTATAACCTCACCTTCACCCCACTGATATGCACCATGTCAGCCACTTGTTTGTCTCTGCTAAGGGCTCTTAGGAAAATATTGAAGTTAATTTGCTATGGCAACTCTGTCCACACTACGATAATCTGCAGACCAGATAATGAAAATTCCCTGCAAGGGAGCACCCCTAAATACCTGATGCACTGGTTTCAAGTAGTGCAAAGTGTTACAGTGAGACTTGTCATCAACATCCCCAGTTATCAGTCGGTCTTCACGTGCCTAATCTCCCACCACTGGCTGATAATTCTCAGAAGAATCCAGTTCAAGGTACTTACCCTGACTTATTGTGCAGTCACTGAAAGAGACCCTAAATACCTTTAGAGATTGTTACCTCAATACAAACCGTCTGAAGCCCTCTGGTCATGAGTTTATAGACTTCTTGTCACACCCAAATACTACAAGTCCCTCATTTATGGTAATTTCTTTGCCGTTTGGGTGGTAAATCTTTGAAACGCCACCCCAGTTCATAATAAATTTCAAGTTTTGTAAACTCAGCAAAACTTGGTTCTTCTCACTTGAGTAACTTTCTGCCATAGTTTCTTTCTTTCTGAATCTGGTTTTAGTGCCTGGGTGCTAAGAATTGAGCAGCTGCACATTTTAAAAATATTGCATTAATTCAGACATACAAGCAGCAGCTCCAACAATCATGGCATAAGTAAAGTGTGCCTCCTTTGGCTTCATCTTTACTCATAACATCAGGCAGAATAAAACAATGACAACATTCTTTTAGTCACAAAAACAGCTTCTAAACACAGACATTTTTAGATAGAATTCCAGTCTAGAAACTAATATTAAGACTATATTGATACGCAAGAAAGCATCACGAATTTATAAAATACTTTTGCAAAGATGGAGGGGTGAACATGGGCAAAAAGAAAACGTTGTGCTTTCAGTACAAACCTGTCTTTCCCATCCCTTTTCCTGATTATCATGAAGCTAATTAACAAAAGCCAGTGCCCAAAAGCGTTTTTGCCCCTTCTATCATAGCCAGTAATTAAATGTTTCTTGAAATTATTAGCATGTGATTGACTTCTCCAGTGATGAGCAAACGAAGCACTCCAAAAAAATGTAAAAAACCTTGCAGCAGCGCTACACGAAAATAAAAATTATAAAACTAGTGTGCACATCATCCATCAAATAACATAACTAAGTCTCCCAAATTTGGGGGTTTACGGATTTTTACAGATAAATAAGACAGAAAACTATCTATTTTCCTGTATGTATTTAGTTTAAAATATGGATAAAAACGAAAATTGTTTTTTGAATGATTCTCAATGCCGACAATCATGACTTCCAGGCCAATAGATACATAATAGCTATACAGATTGATAGATGGGAAGTCAAATACAGAGAGAACATTTCTTAATTAGTTTTAAACAACTGTAGATGTGTGCAAGTTTGATACTAAACTATACATGTTTTTCTACCAGAATATTGAGCTATCATTAATAGGTATTCACGTCATCTAAACCTGACAGGCGCTTAAATATCATTGTACATTTATTGGTTAAATAAATGTGAACATTTGCTATTTTCAACCTATTTTTTCACAGAACCTAAAATAATATGGATAAATACAGATACAATTATTTAAAAAAATGTGTATATATAGAGATGGAAACGTAAAAAAAACCCATAAAACCAGGAGCCTTTCATATAATGTCAGGCTGATTAAGAATATGATGGGCAGCATGCTGTCAGGTGGCAGAGGGCCTCTCTTTTGCCACCCCAGCTGGACTACCAGCTGTCAAATTAAGAGCTCACCAAAATGTACTAGCGGAGCATAACAATTTCTTTCTTTTTTCTTTCTTTCTTTTTTCTAAAGTATTGATATTCAAAAAGTCAAAAAAGTCAAATATGACTATATAATTAGTAAATTGTGATAGACTGTCCACAATCCATATACATTCATATATTATTAACCTCAAGCAATGTAGGTTCTCATAATTTTATATAATTAAAATATTTATTTCAAAAATTGGTGACAATAATAAATAACATACAACACTAAACCCCTACAGTAGACAACCAATCAACATAAAAGACATAATGTAAATAGATACAATAAAAGTCCATAATCTAACATAGAAATAAACTATGAGTCAAAGGACCGGATGACATTTTGTCGAATCCACATGTAACATCAGCCGACACGTGTTTCGTCCACACATTGGACTTCTTCAAGGCTGATAAATCATAATTCAAAAATATTACATTAATAATTTAAAAATACAAAATCTGAAAAACAACTCCAAAGACTAAAGAAAGGATCACAGTTAGTCAACCTGCACCAAAAGTGTGTTGGAAATAATAAATAAAAAAAAGTGCCATAGAGAACCTACATCCCAAATTAGTCTTTGAGATTAATAAAATGATATAGTAAGTATAAGTGATAGGGATGAAATTTGATATGAATGAGAAGGTGAGTCACTATTTTTAAGTATAAAAGAGAGACCTATGTAACCCCCAAAAATAGTTTTGAAGGGAAAGTACCTTAATCTCTCCATTGACCACTTGTATCTCCAAATGATATTCAAATCTCTAAATGACAGAGGAACAGGGGAAAAGATCCAATCATCAACTGTCAAAATGTAGACCATATGTGTTACCTATATTCAAAATCTGGTACCCCGCTTACCTTGGTATTGTCCGCACTAAGCTTGTTCATTGTACAAAAAAAACACAACTGATTTTCATTTTTTTTTTATAATATAATTTTAGTTCATCAGCTTATAGTTGGTCCTACAAATAAATGAAAAGAACATGTATGCACATATTAGTAGCTGATACAGGCCATGTTAAGGCCTTTATTTATCATATCCTTCTTATCAAAGGAATCGTAATCCAATCTAAGCAAAATATCTAAACCGTCACGATAACATGAAACCTGGTTCCCTACAAAGTACAATTTAGCTCCATATAGATACATCACGTCACAAATGAAAATAACCTCTATTTGTTGTTCAGAGAGCTTGGCCATAACCATGTCAGGCCACAAATAGAAAGTCACATAAGAAAATGTATCACCGATATTAAATAAAATCATGATATGAGAAAGAATATTCAAACCTGAATCAATATCAAAGGTATAATAAAGTCAGAAAACCATATCCAAAAGAATATGTCTTGTCCATGATAGTATAAAACAGGAATGTCCCACATAACTATGTGGCCAATGAGTAATGAAAATCAATGGGGCATCCCCAAGGCAAGCTAGCCATAACGCCTTCAAAACTAACCTGTATCCTCGTAACGTCCGCGTAATAACAATCCGCGTCCCGTGTTGCTTTGTTGCAATACCAACGAAGGTGTGTGCATTGAAAAGAGCACGGATGTCTTCTTAAATCTGGTTGGTGTCGGCAATTTAGCCAATGCCGACCCTGAGTTTCAAACCCACAATTAGAATATTCTTATAGTAGAAAGAGAAAAGGGCCCACTACAAACATCGCGAACATGGCGGCCATCTTAGAATAGTTCGTTTTCATATTACTCAGACCTGTTGTCCTATTGTCAGAGAACCTAATTGATACATACTAATCATCAGGCGGAATATATATAAGTATATTGGGCCAACGAGTGAAGCTCTTATCAAATACTCTGATCTTTAGATTTAAATAAACCTAAATTGAAAAATCTTCTGTGTAGGTAATAAACCAACCTCAATGTATGAACAGAATAAGGTAACCAACGAGACTCCGAATGATAGGAAGGAGAAAGGAGGAACTGGAAGAAATATCCTATACAGATTAGTACAAAATGTGCATATTATCATAGAAAATTATATATGATAAAAAGTGGTTGGACAGA
The DNA here is from genome assembly GCF_031143425.1 of Pleurodeles waltl. NCBI lineage: Eukaryota > Metazoa > Chordata > Amphibia > Caudata > Salamandridae > Pleurodeles > Pleurodeles waltl. Next base: position 528,966,125 of record NC_090440.1, read on the forward strand.
CAGGAGATATCCAATATCACTCAAAGAGAGGCATCCATCACCATAGTATGTGAGTATACATCAGTTAAACATATAGGCACAACAAACCACTGCTCCCAATGTATTATCAGCCTGTAAAGAGATGTATTGGTAATAAAAAGAAGACATATCTTATAATCCACAATCATGTATGCATTATTGTAAGAAATTATATAGTTCATCATCAATATTCATCCCCATTTCTATAGTTCTTAACCTTATAATCCATTTCGCCTCATTTTTTTCTTAGCTCCAATGTTCTATTACCTCCTCTAGGGTAAACAGGGGTATGAAAAATTCCAATGTACTTAATCGAAGGAATTTCTCTCCCTGGATGTTTGATGTTCATGTGTCGGACTACTGGTGAGATTGTGTCATTGTTCCGCAGGGCACGGATGTGTTCCTGAATGCGTTCTTTCAAGGGCCTGATAGTACTTCCCACATATATCTGGCCACATTCGCATTCCAAAATATACACAGTGAATTTGGTGTTACAATTAATAAAGGTGGTAATTTTATGTGGTCTGCTTCCATTGTACTCAAATTCCAGGGTTTTATGCATTGTGAAACCACACATATTACAATGACCACATTTGTAAAAACCATTGATTTTGCCTGGTAACCATGTCAGTGTTTCTTCCCTTAAAGGTGGCAAATAACTTTTACATATTACATTTCTAATTGTTTTGCCCCTTTTATGGATCATTCTCGGTCTTTTAGGTAATATTTTTGCTAGTGTATTGTCCATTTGTAATATGTTCCAATGTTTTTGTAGAATACGATGTATATTACGGCTATTCTGACTATACTCCGTACAGAAACTCACCATTGTGCCCTGGGACCTTTTCGGAGATGTGCTATGCCTATTCAGCAAGTTTGTCCTACATGTCCTATTGATTTTGTTTCTTGCCACATCAGTAGTTAGTTTGGAATATCCCCTTTGTAGGAATCTTTTTTCCAAAATGTCTAATTCCATATTGCATGTATTTGGCTCACTACAATTCCTCTTGAGGCTAGTCATTTCCCCAAGAGGAATAGCTGAGATCTGAGTTTTAGGATGAGCACTCTCCGCATGTAATATTTCATTGCAAGCTGTTGGTTTACGGTAAATTTTGGTGTGTATCATGTTATGTTTGATGAATATGTACACATCCAGGAAACATATATTTTCCTTGCTATATTCATAAGTTATTTGTATATTGTACATATTCAAATTCAAATGATTACAAAATTCCACTAGTTGTTGTTCCGATCCAGTCCAAATCATGATAACATCATCAATATACCTCCCCCAAAAAATGATATTCTCCGTCAGATGTGGGGGACCGTTCTTCCAAATATGGATTTATTCAAACCAACCCATATACAAGTTTGCATACGATGGGCAAAATCTAGACCCCATAGCAACTCCTTGCGCTTGTTTGAACCACTGTCCTTCATGTATGAAGACATTATTGTCTAGTGTGAATTCTATCATATGTAGCAGCATCTCTGTATGTTCATAGTATGATGCTGATCTTCCTGATAAAAAATGACGTACTGCTTGCAATCCCTTATCCTTAGGTATACAAGTATATGGTGAGGTAACATCTAGTGTAACCCAGATCATTCCTGTTGTCCACACTACATCCTCTAATTTTGCAAGAACATCTTTTGTATCTTGTAGATACGAGGGTATATTCTTAACAATAGGTTGCAAGTAACTATCGATAAATTTGGAAAGTCTTTCAGTAGGTGCCCCTATTCCTGATATGATGGGTCTACCGGGAGGTGACGTTCTACTTTTATGTAGTTTCGGTAAGATGTAAATACATGGTGATGTGGGGTGTGGGTTAAATATGTATTTGAATTCCGAATCGGAAATCAAACCCTCTTCCCGCCACACTCGTAACCATCTTTCTAAGTTTATTATGATCCTTTGTAAGGGATTGGTCTGTGGTTTAGTATATGCAACACTATCCATAAGCTGTCTGTCTATTTCCTTAAAATAATCTGTCCTATTAAGGATAACAATATTGCCTCCTTTATCCGCCTCTTTGATAACTATGTTTTGATTATCGCTAAGTTCTTTTAAAGCTGATTTTTGTTTAAGAGTCAGATTATGTGATTTGTGACATTGACCTTTCTTAATTTGATTTTCCAATCTATATAGATCCTCTTTGACCATTTTGCCAAAGGTGTCTATCACATTGTTACTTGTTAGACTGGGAATGAACAAACACTTTGGCCTGAGGCCACTATTTAGTGTCAGATCTTGTGCAACTTTGAGATCTTCTAATAGTTTCTTTCTATTGAAAATATCTTGATTCATGTTGTCCAAAGTTAGTAAAAGTTCAATATCCATAATATCTCTTATGGAATAGGAACTGACAGTAGTGTGAGATGTATCTGTAGTCTGTATGACAGTTTTGTCTGCAAAATATTGTTTGAGTTTGAGTTGTTGTAAAAATTTGAACAAATCTATATGTATTTGTGTCATATTGCAAAAACTGGACACACAGAAACTTAATCCTTTACGTAATACTTTTATTTGTTCATCAGTCAATATACAGTCAGATAGATTCACAATAGAGATATCATTGCAATCATGATTGTCAATAACTGTCGACAATTCTGTTAGTCAGTTGTTTTTGATTTTGTTCCTGGCTGCCCTGGTTTGCACACCTAAGCCTGTTTGTCCCTTGATGTCTCCCTCTCCTTTTTCCTCTACGGGTTCTCTTCTTTGATTGGGACGTGGCTGGTTGTGAAAATTCCTTTTGTTGCCTAATCTGTATCTTTTTGCCTCCCGTAAAAAACTAGTGGAAGCCACCTGATCTTCATTAGATGTTCTACTTGAATTTTCACTTGATATACTCTTTGTATCAGATTCCTGCGATGTAATAGAGAAATCTGAGCCATTAGTTGTTGTCACTGCCTGCATATTGGTGACATGTACTTTATTGGCAAAATCATCAAATCGTTTTGCAAAAGTATAGACTCTATCATTTTCATAGTCCCTGTCGTCCCTCTGTATTTTTGACAACTTTTTGTTTTTAATGTAAAGTTGATGTTTATCCAACATGTCTCTTAGAATTTTATAATTTTTTTCTTTCACCTCTGGTAGATTGAGGGCTAAGATCTCAGTTTCAGGCTCTTTAATTTCCCTCAGTAGACTTTCCCTCTTTTCCTCTGCATGTTGTACTAATTAAGAGCTCACCACAGACCCAGTGGTGACCTCTATGCCTTCACCTGAGCTTCCAACACCAGATCCAGCTAATAACTGAGTGAGCAGACCAAGGGTTTAGCAGAGAAGGTCCTCCTTCTGTTGTATGATGGAGTACCCTGTTCTCCAAACTCTAAATTGGGGCCCTAATTAGCAAAATATAGCAGGTTCTTTTTGTGCAGGTAAAAGAAGAGCTGGTGAGGTCAGAGAGGCAGAATAGGTTGCAGAAGTGTGATGTACATTCTTGCCTTTTAGCTGGGTATCAATTAACGTCAGTGATTCTGGGCTAGATACCATTCTAGGTGAACATGAGCTTCAGATGTACACATTAAAAATACACCTTATTTGTGTGCTGTTTGGATCGCACATGTGCCCAGAATTATTTCCTATGTTGGGCACCCACTGTCTAAATTATGCTGCTGCCATGCAGGGAGCTCAGTCTCATAAACAACATAGACATCGTGAAGTTGCCTTCTTGTACAAACAACAAAGAGTCATTAAGGGTGGGCGTAAATCAAGGAATTTGCTGTAGAGTAATTACTCAAGAATCCGCACGAAGAGTAATTCGCCATTGAGTGCTATAAAAAGGAACGTGAGGGTGCATTTTGTGCTAAGGAATTGTGCTAAATTCAAAAGATTGCGATTTTCCCCCTCAACTTACTCCTAGCGTTTAGCACTATTTTCTTAGTGCAAAATCCAAAGTTACACAAACACCAGCCGCTCGCACTCCCTAAATTCTTTGCTTTTGTGCTTATTTTCTCCCCAAATTAACCCCACAGGTCACCACCCTGAGCCTAACATGGGCACTACACCACCCCACTCGCTTGAAGAGGATGGGAATTATGTGACCACATGAACAGTGCTCTGGCAAGGACCTCTGTGTGGCTGTGACATCGAAGGCCCTGCCAAAAAGAAGCGGGAGTCAAACCCAGGTTTAACATAAAAATGTGCAGTGTATAACAGCAAAAATGCTCACGTTTGTAAACTACAAGTTGTAAAGGACAGAAGAGGTTGAGGCATATTCTGTGAACGCCTGGGAATAAACCAGCATCGCCAGACTGGGAAACGGACAGTCGAGTTGGACTTTACGTTCTTTTTCTTACATAAAGTTTTTATGTGTAAACAACAAAAAATATGATTGCACGCGAACAGCGAAGAAAGCACCGGAAGGCATGAAAGGCGTACAATATATTTCTCAGCTGAACGTTGTTTACCTTGTTTGTAGATTTTCCAAACTCGATCTAGTTGTTTTTGTTGGCTGGAATATTCTGTCTTTAGTTGGAATCTAAGCTCTTCAACTTCCAACCTCATCAAGCCAGTTACGTAAAGTTCTTTTTTTAGAAAACTTCCAAAGCATCATAGTTCAGGTCATAGTGAAAGTCCAATTCCCACAGAAAAAAGATGCATGCTATGATAAAACAACCTGGTTAGGATACATTTGTCCTTGTAGCATTATATACTGGTTAAAGTGCAATTTGCATCTATTTTTAAAGGAATGTGGTCTTTCTTTTCTCAGTATCTGACTGGATAAGAAACAGGTGACAATGGGATGAAACTGTGGGTACGTTAAAGCGATCCTCCGTACTCACCAATAGCATTGCAACCGGGTTCAATGACCTGCGTTCTTTGTTCCTTCCGCATGTGACCTCTGTGAGTGTGAAAGGACTGTGGTGTGTGACCTGGCATGGGTGTTGGTGTGTCTTTATGGCGAGTGTGGGGTGGTGGGGCAGAGATTAAGATTTCCACAGAAAAGAAGAAAGGAAGGGAGATGGTGAGAGACTCAACTAGATAAGAAAAGAAGGTTCGCTTGGTTACGAATTCATTGAAAGAGAACAGAACGGGAACAAAAATGGATGGGGGAAGAAAGGGACTAGCCAGGGGAATCACCCTCAGTTACAAGTTAGTTGACACAGGGGTGATTTACCGTTTCCACTTTGTAAAATCTCCCCAGTGTCTGTGCAATTGCAACTATAGCTCAATCCAATGGGGCAGTACCGTGCAGGGCAGATTTTTTAGATCGTAAAACCACAAGCTCAGTCAGATGCTAAATGTATGAGTGGGCAGGGGATGGGGGAAGGATAAAAGCGACATTTCAAGGCATGGGCAATTGCCCAGAGGCCCCACTGTCTAAGGGGTCACCTCTGAAACTGAACTTTTTCTCTGTTTGACTATCTGTGTATTCTATTCTCCATCTAAACCTTTCTAACACTACTATCTCTACCTCTGAATTAGTCTTTTTTCCCCATGTGATCTTAAGAATTTTTGGTCTCCCAGACAAGAACTATTCCAGTGGTTTTGTGTGAGCTTGTTAAAGTATAACACATAATTTAGCATTGGATGGCTTCATGGGGGATTGGGTTACCAAGAAATGGGTAATAAGGGCTCCCCAAACATGTATTGCCTGGGGGCCCCAAAACCCTTAAGATATAGCTCTTCAAACTTTTTTGATGTGAGCCTCCCTGTGCAAAATGTTTTCAAGTTGGGCCCCCCTCAGACTTAATGGCAGTACTCAGGGGAGCATATGGGTTAGGGCAGAGTACAAGAAACGGGATTACCTAGTGCCTAATTTGTAAATAAAGAGGTGTCGGTGCTCAAAGACCTTCTCTTAAACACGAGGCTGCTGTAATTAAATCTGCCAGCACTGAATACTAAGGCAGCGTAATCCTGAAGCCATCTAGGGCCTCTTCAATCCATTTACTGCCACCCCTGCCCCTTGAGCTCATCCTGCAACTTTCTACTTTCTCCCTTTATGACGCTTTTTAGATTTTCCTTCTTCCGTCTTTCCCCTGTGTATCGTTTGCTCGCAGCAAATGCTTGAGGCATAAGAATAAGCCCCGGCCCTCACAAATAAGTGCTGGTGCTCAGCACCGGAAACAACAAGCACAAATTAAGCACTGAAATTACCACTTCCGGAGTGCTTTTTCTGTGTCTGATAATCCACACTAAGTGTGAGATTTATGCAAGAGCAAGTATATCAAGCAAAGCACGACTCCTGATAATTGGGGTGTTTGTGAGCCTCTGACATTCCTGGGACCCAATGCAACTGCACCTGTTGCACTAATAATAGCTACAGCCCTGCGTAGCAGACTGTGTCCCCTGCTTCTTCACCCATTCCCCACCGAGCATGGCCATCACTCCAATCTTGGAACAGATTCTCTGTTCCTTTCAGAATAAAATGAGCTCCAGCATCTTGCTCACTACTTTGCAGCAAGGGTGTCCTCATCTTTAATGCTAGCAAGAAAAGTGAGCCTTCAATCCTCTTTTGTAAATAAAGGCAGTCATAATTGTTATGCAGTGGGCCGCTCACTCCTGAGAGATCGACTGCCTTGAGAAGTGGTTGTTTTCTCTGCCGCTTATTGAAAAAAATTGGGCCTTCATCTTGCTCCATTCCCCACTCTGTAATCTCTGTGGCTTAAGCTAATGTATCTCCTTTGCTTCAATTTTCCCTTCTCTTGGGCCACCGGTCCGAGGCCAAAGCAACACCGGCACAACAATGGTGCACTGGGCCCTAATGTAAGCAAGAAAAGATAGTAAAATTATACTAATTGGGGTTTAGTTAATGCCTCACACCCTGGTCCCCTGTGCCACTGCATTTGCGGCACAATGATACCCACTACTCTGCCCATTCTCTCCACTGGCCCATCACTCCTAGACATGAGGCCCAAAGCAGGCTGTCTGCCCCTTTGTGTAAAACAAAATACAACAGAAAAAGGGAGGAAATTCAACATCTTGCCACCTGTCGCTATGGATCTGTTCCCTGCACAGTAAGGGCAAATAGGGCCCTAATGCTAACATGGAAAAAGGGTTTCCACCCACCATTTTGCTAGTAACACAGCCAAAATTTGGGTCCACTGCCCCTGTGCCATTGTACCTGCTACACTAATGGTAGTGATAGCCATTAAAAAAAAAAATCTCCACTTTCCTCAGGGGATCTCCCTGAGAGAGCTGTCTGTCCTGTCCATTTGTTAAGGAAAAAAATAGCCCACACTTAGCACCCTTTTCTCTGGGCCATCTTCTTGAGGCTATCAATGGATAGGTAACTAAAGAAGAAACATGCCTTCTAACCAATTTACCTGCAATCTGAAAAAAATGTAAATGTGTTCCAGTGGGTAATCACCAAATGTAAAGGCTGTTTGGAGCAGTGTCCAATTTAGTTTTTTAATAACTCTGTTTTTATTGAGTTTAGTAACCATAAAATAAAAAAATAAAAAAACAGAAATACAGTGCAGTGCAATCAATGCAAAACATGGCAATATCATTCAATCAGAGGACATCATTGACATGAATCCAAGTTAAGGGACAATAGCAACCAATGCAGCAGAATTTCCTTCAAACACCCCATCCCCCACTTAGGATCCTTATGGGACCAATCATTACACACTTGATATAGAACAGAAACATAACTTCTCCTTAGTCGGTCGTCTTCTGTCAAAGCAATTCAAGGAGTACTCCCACACCCCTCATCATCCATACTTCCTTCAGAACTTAATTCTTCCACCCCAGTGACCCATTCCAAATGTGCACCCCCGGGAGCCACAGCCATCAGTGCCCCCTCATCCCTGCGTGTCAGCCGCATATGTTGTTCCTCAGCCGCACCCCATTCAACAACATCTCGGGTCCAGCAGGGGGACCAAGGAATTCCTGGGACTCATCCAGCCAATAGCTACCCTGTGCTTGGCCAGCACCAGCTTCGTGAGCCTATATGGGATTTTCTGGCCCGTGGTCATGGACCCCATGGGGGGCCGTGGACCAGAGGTTGGGAACCGATGCACTAAGGTATCCCTTTATTCACTGTGGTAGTGGGTATAGTTAAAAATAAATTATATTAGGGATCTTCATCTTAGACATTATGGTCCTATGACCCTCTTTCAGAATCATCAACATGTTTTAGCCCTTTTATCTGGCCAACAAAATGGTCCCGGGCTTTCTTCAGGATGAAAGAGAAATAAGGGAAAGATCCCCGGTCTCTAACCTAAACGTCAAATCCTCTATCTGCGCTAGGTGATGCAACAAATCAAACATACACAGGGAACACACCAACTCACCTTCTTCATAAAGCCCTTGCCTCCCAGACTTCCAACTCCATCTCCAACTTTTGACTCTCCAATGCATTGACCTTCCTTTCACTTATCCCTTCTCCCCCCTGCTTTTGAGCCCTCCATTGCAAGCACCCTGGTTGGCAGGTGCAAGTTAGGCTTCCACTGTGCATGTTTGCTCCCGTTGACTCAGTCTTGTCACCTAAATTGAAATGCAGGGCCTGAATTGAGTATGAGTGCCTACTTTCCAGCTATGGTCCTTCTGGGAGCTCTTCCACACCGTCTCTGCTAGCTGTTCCCCAAACTGTTCCTTTCAGAGAAAAAAAGTCCTCCTTACCTTTCCTTTTAACATTTTTTTTTTTTTAAACATATTTTATTGGTTTTCAATATAAAACAGATAACACAATCTGCTTCCCTCCCAAGGAGGGCTCTGGAGCTCAACAGTAATATGTCAGGTCAATCTTTTTCAATAGTACATATCTTTTGTCCTACAGTTGCCACTACTTGACATGTAACTTACAATTTCTACAGAATCACATCTTATGCATGAGCATCCATTAGAGATTCAGTAAGCCAAGTTTTATGGAATGACCAAATAGACATTCTTAATGTTCCTATGGAATGGGCCTCTCCCTGAGAGGATCAAACTCTCTCCCTCCCCCCTCCATCCCCCCTCCCTCCACACTTGTCGCTCGTGTGCCTAGTCAGTGCTGCATGTCAGAAGGTTTCAGGGTTCTAGTGTTACTCTGTAAGGCGGTGATTTATATATGCTAGGAGTTAGCTCTACTAGTTTGTTCCTGTCTCGGGGTAGACTTATTTTGTTGTGGGTTGTTTTGAAGGTCGGCACTAATGTCCCTCTTTGGGGTTCTTCGGTGCACTGAGGAGTGCTCTGTGGCTAGCGATGTTCCCTCCTCCCGCTGCTCCCAGTCATCTACTAGTGTGCTCCAAGCCCTGGCTCTCTCCACTGGTCCCTGGCCTCTCCGTGCCTCTCGATGTCTTATCGTCTCCTCTGCCTTAGCCCATTTTAGGACGTCCCTTTTCCATGTGTGTATCCGTGGCCCCGTTGTTGCTTTCCATGTCATTGCTATTTCTCTTTTGGCTAAGACCAAGGCCATATCTTGGAATTGATTAGTGTTTTTATGTTTGGCTTGACGGCGATAACCTCCCAACAGACAATGGCCTTCATTACAACCTCAGCGGTCTTTTCCAAAGACCGTCGAGGCTGCGGACACCAGAATACCGCCAGTGCTGGCAGCATTTCTGGCTCCCTATTACGACTTTTCCCCTGGTCCAGCGGAAAAGTCACATCAACATTGCTGCGAGTTCGTAATTTAGCTGGCGGCAATGCTGATGTGCAACGGGTGCACCCGTCGCGCATTTCACTGCCTGAAAGTCAGACAGTGAAATGCGCGATGGGGCTATGCCTGGGGGCCCCTGCACTGCCCATGCCAAGTGCAGGGGCCCCCAGGGGCACCCCAAGTCCCCCTTACCCTCAGCCTTTCCATGGCGGTGTTTACCGCCATGGCCAGGCTGGCAGTCGGGGACTCATAATCCCCAGGGCAGCGGTGCTTGCTCCGCTGCCCTGGGGATTATGACCGCCAGGCGGAAGCCTGGCCGTTTAGCGGAGGGGCCGGCGGTATGGCTGTGGCTATTGTGCCACGGTCATAATAGCTGGCGGAACACCGCCAGCCTGTTGGCGGTGTTACCGCCAGCTTACCGCCGGCCGCCATGGTCATAATGAGGCCCAGTGTCTGGGATCATTAGGTATCTCTTGCCCATTAGATTCAGTAAGGAGCTGTGTGATCATGTGCCAATATTGTCATAATGTTGGGCAGTGCCAGAACATGTGGATGAATTCAGCACCCACCTCCCCACATCTGGGACACCCGGCCCCTGTTGCCCCAAAGTGTCTCTTAATCCTGCCTGGGGTCAAGTATGCTCTGTGTAAGACATAGGTGTTAATCATTTTAAATCGGGCGTTCCTAGATGCTCTCGGGGTGCAAGTCAGAATTTCCTTCCAGTCCTTGTCTTCTATGGAGGATCCCAAGTCTGCTTCCCACTTTTGCTTAAGACCTGTCAGTGGGTGGCACATTGTAGTCCTTATTTTTCTGTAAAGGCAGGTCACTGCCCTGTGTGTCCCCGTGGCACTTACCAGGTATTGAGTCACTTCTGATGTAGGGGGTTCCGTGCTCCCAGTTTGCCAGTGTCGGCCTATCGTGTCAGTAAGCTCCCTGTGGAGCAGGAAATTCCCTGCGGGAATCTGATATCTATTCGAAAGTCCCCAAGGGACAACATGGAGTCTGCCTCGTACAGGGTGCCCAGGGTAGTTGCTCCCGCCACCTCCCATCTTCGGATTCCTCCCCAGTTCCCCCTGTGCGGCACCGACAGCAGGCACCTCAGTGGTGTCTCCGGAGCATAAGGCCTAAGACACTTTTAAGGAGGTGACGCTGCCAACATTTATGGATCACCACTAATGCATGAGGTCTAGAGGTCAATGGGGGCCAAGACCAAAGATGACCCTGGCTAGTGAGGATATATCGGGGGTGAAAGGCAACACCACGTGTTCCTGCATCACACAGCTCGCCATCCATCTGGTTAGCCATTGTAGTTGACTTGCTAAATAATAAGCTTCAAAATCAGGGGCGGCCAATCCTCCTTCCTCGAGTGCACGTTGTAGCACAGTGAGCGCCAGCCGTCGTCTGCCTGTTCCCCATATAAATCCCGTGACTATAGAATTCAATTCTTTAAAGAAACCACTCGGGATCCATACTGGTAAGGTCGTAAACAGATGCAATAGTCGGGGCAGCACTATCATCTTCAGAAGCGACACCCTGCCCGAGACTGAAATTGGCAGGGTAGTCCAGAAGATAATGGATCCCGAACACCCCTCAGAGCCCACGGCACATTGCCCTCAAACAGGTCCCGGGTGCCATGATAAACATGGACCCCTAGATATGTCAGGCGTCTAGGTTTCCATTGCAGTTCCCCAATTTTGGGGGGGCAGTTCTTCCTTACATCGTTGGGAATACGCTGGATTTCTGCCAATTCACTTTCAGCCCTGGCAATTCACCAAACTCTTTTATCAATGCCTGAGCTCTCTGTAGATCATCTTTCACATCCCTCAAAAAGAGCAGGAGGTCATCTGCGTACAACGCTATATGATGGGTTTGCCCTGCTAGAGTGATCCCCTATAAGCTTTCCCTTCTCTGGCTATACAAGCTAATGGTTCTATTGCTAATGCAAAGAGCAGAGGGGAGAGAGGACAGCCCTGCCTAGTTCCCCTAGCCGCCCTATAGCTTTCAGATATAGGCCCTCATTACAACCCTGGCGTTAAAGTCCGCTGACTGCCGTGCTGACTGCCGCCAACATACCGTGGCCACGGCGGAAATACGCTACAGGTTTTATGACCCACATCTAGAAATCCACCACAATACAGACACCCACACAAGTCCGCCACACCAAAGGTCAGTGATAAACTGGCAATAGCAAAACCCACACCGTTACGCCAACAGCAATACGCCCACACTATCACGACCCACGAATCAATGCAGCGGTCTTTCAACCGCGGTAAACCATTGGCGGTACACACCACTGCGCTCCAAATACACACACACTTACAAACCACAACCACATTGGACAATTCAAAATACACACACCTGACACACATACACACACCACACCCACACACTCACATCACTATAAAACACAGCACCACATTGCCCACAACCCCTTACAACGACATTTTTTGAAGAAGCGGAGAGAGAGAATAGCAAAGACAACACCAGCATCCAGAGGCACACAACACCATCACTCATACACCATCCACGCACCTCAAAAAACACACCCCAACACATCACCCCACACATCATATCAACCATCATCTCACACATCACACATCACCCACACCACATCATGGCACCTCAAAGACACCCCAGGTTTTCTGAGGAGGAGCTCAGGGTCATGGTGGAGGAAATCACCTGGGTAGAGCCACAGCTATTCGGATCACAGGTGCAGCAGACATCCATTGCAAGGAAGATGGAGCTATGGGTGAGAATTGTCGACAGGGTCAACGCAGTGGGACAGCATCCAAGAACACGGGATGACATCAGGAAAAGGTGGAACGACCTACGGGGGAAGGTGCTTTCCGTGGTATCCAGACACCAGGTAGAAGTACAGAGGACTGGCGGTGGACCCCCATCTCCTCCCCCACAACTAACAACATGGGTGGAGCAAGTCTTGGCGATCATGCATCCTGAGGGCCTCGCAGGAGTAGCAGGAGGACTGGACTCTGGTAAGTCAAATCTTTACTACTATATCCCCCACCTTACCTCCATGCCATCACAAACTCCTACCCTCACACCCATCACACCAACACCTCACACATACCCCACTATCACAACCCACACATTCCAATACCAAGCCCTGCATGTCACAACAATGCATGGACACCCCTCACAGACCTGCATGGACACCCATCACCAAAGCATGTCCAGTAGAGAGACTCAGCCAGGGCACACAATCACCACTCACACAAGGGCAACGGCTATTATGCAAGCACAGGAGTAGAGGGAAACTCACCCATTGCACAAGATGGCACACACAGATACAATAACTATGCCTTTAACCCCCAACAGGGCCCCTACCCAACGTCACCGGACAGGAGGTGCCAGCCATATCCAGTCCCCCCACAGAAGAGGCCCACAGTGACGACAGCTGCTCTGCACGCCAGGATCAAGACGACCAGCCTGGCCCATCAGGCACCTCTGGACAGTCGGTTCCCCTGCCACAGTCCCAAACCACCACTGAACCTCCCCCCTCAGGAAACACCACCACAGCACCCACCCAGCGGACCCATTCCTCTGTCCCCAGGACACGCCAATCAGCAGTGTGTCCACCACTACAGGGACCCCAGGCAAACCCACTAACCCAGGACGATCAGGGACCTGGGGTCAGTGGCAGTGGGCACACGGTTCAGGGGACAGAGGCACAGGACAACAGGGAAGCTGGGGGGACTGCTGTGCGACAGGGGGAGGACAGGCCCAGGGAACCCACTCTTCACGAGGCACTCTCCAACATCATGGGAGCATACCACCATTCCCAGGAGACCATGGGCACGGTACTGGCCAAGTTTCAGGAGACCCATCGCCTGCAGGTGGAACAGTACATGGGGATCAGGGAGGACTTGAAGTCCATTAACACCACCCTGGTCACCACAGCAGGGGTGCTGGCAGACATGGCCAACACCATGAGGGAGACAGTGGCATACCACCGGACCACTGACATCAGCCCGAATGATGAACAGCCCTCCACGTCCGCCGGCGCAAGTGGACAGGAGGTCCCGCCACAGGACCAACAGGCCACCAGCACCCCACCCCCTGCAAAAAGGAGAACCACCCCGCAAACAGTCCCTGCGATTCAGGCACAAGAGAGAGAACATTGCCAAGACCCCGCCAGGAAATAAGACTCTCCTGATTGTCACCCTTCTGTCCCACTATGTCACCTTGACCACCTTGAACTGCCATTGCTCCACTTCCTATGCCCCCTTGGACAATGCACCTGTGATACAAATAGACTGGACTCTACCATGGATATTCTTCCACCATCACCCCAGCCCATTGCACATCCTCCTCCACTTATTAGCACTTAAATAAACACCCTTGAATCACAAAACAATCTGGAGTCAGTCTGTACTGTAAATGTGTTATTACAACCTCTTTGACAAATATCAATGTTGATGTTCATTTGCACATACCAAAGTATGACAGTTGATGGGCAGCAGTGAACATAGCAGAAGGCAGAATGTGGCACCCAGATCTGTGAAAAGGAAAGCCAAAGTGAACTGTCAGGGTCCATACACAGAGGTAAAAAGGCAGAATTATACAATGTCCTACAGTAGTCTGATATGAGAGGAGCAGTGACAGTCTCTTACCTGTGTCTCACTGGAAGTACTACATGATGATGTTGCTTCTGTTGTCAATATCTTCTACTTCTGCCTCACTGTCCACAGGCTCCACAGCTGCCACAAGACCAACATCAGGCCCATCCTCCTGCAGAAAAGGCACCTGGCATCGCAAAGCCAGGTTGTGCAACATACAGCATTCCACGATTATCTGGCACACCTTCTTCGTGAGTAGTATAGGGAGCCACCTGTTAAATGGAGGCACCGGAATCTGGCCTTCAGGAGGCCGAAAGTCCACTCTATAATCCTCCTAGTTTGCCCATGTGCCTCATTGTAGTATTCCTCTGCCCTTGTCCTGGGATTCCTCACTGGGGTCAGCAGCCATGACAGGTTGAGGTAACCAGAGTCACCTGCAAATGTAGAGGGATATCTGTTAGACATACACCAACCCTTAGGGACAAACACATACCCAGACACCTATTCATACTGTGTGGGGACCTTAGCCACACACAGTGCCTCTGGAGTTGCCCCATCGAGGGATGCTGCCATTCCTCAAAATGTAAGCGTCATGCACAGAGACAGGATACTTGGCATTCACATGAGAGATGTACTGGTCTGCCAAACACACCATCTGTACATTCATGGAATTGTAGCTTTTACGATTTCTGTACACCTGTTCATTCCTGCGTGAGGGGACAAATGCCACATGTGTACCATCAATGATGTTGGGGATATGTCCCAGGGCATAGAAGTCACCTTTCACAGTGGGCAAATCCTCCACCTGGGGGAAAACGATGTAGCTGCGCATGTGTTTCAGCAGGGCAGACAACACTCTGGTCAACACGTTAGAGAACATTGGCTGTGACATCCCTGATGCCATGACCACTGTTGTTTGAAAGGAATCACTGGCCAGGAAATGGAGCACTGACAGGACCTGCACTACAGGGGGGATACCTGTGGGCTGGCAGATATCTGACATCAGATCAGGATCCAATTGGGCACACAGTTCTTGGATTGTGGCACAATCAAGTCTGTAGGTGATAATGATGTGTCTGTCTTCCATTGTCGACAGGTCCACCAGGGGTCTGTACACCGGAGGATGACGCCATCTCATCATCTGCCCCAGCAGATGTGCCCTATGGAGGAGAATGGTGAGCAGAAGGTCATGTACCACATAGGTTGCACAAGGGTGTTTTGCACTAATGTGATTTAATCGGTGTGTGGCGCTGCCTGTCTGTATTCCTGCCCAAATGTGCTGTGACGCAGTTAGGTGCCCTGCCATGTGCCTCCCTGAAATGGGGGCTGCCTGACCTGTAAGGAGGGACAAGGGGAAATGAGGTAACTGCGCTGGCATTGTGCAGCGTTGCGGTAGGCGGTCGAAGACCGCCGCGCAATTCAGCATTGGTTATCATTGGGCCCGTGGACGTGACCGCCATTTTCTATCTGTTCACTCACTTGATACCTGACCTTCAACAGGAGAGGACCCACACTGCAAGTGCTGCTGTGACCTGAGTCTGGAAGCAACAATGGCTACAGTGTCTGGGTAAAGGGCCCCGCCTTCACCGCTGAGGAGTTGGACAAACTGGTGGATGGGGTCCTCCCCTAGTACACGCTACTCTACGGTCCTCCAGACAAACAGGTGAGTACACTGTGAGCATGATGGATGGGACATGAATGTATGGAGTGGAGTGGATGGAAGATACATGTGGGGGGGGGTCTGTGGCCTGCATGTGAGGATGGTCAGTGTATGGGTTTCAAGGCATGGGTGGGAACTGGTGGGCAATGAGTAAGAAGAACCGGACGAGGGAGTAAGTTCCATTCTTACTTTACCTTTCCTCTAGGTCAGCGCCCACCAGAAGAAGGGTATTTGGCGTGCCATTGCCAAGGAAGTGCGGACCCTAGGGGTCTATCATAGATGGAGCACCCACTGCTGCAAGAGATGGGAGGACTTCTGCCGCTAGAGCAAGAAGACGGCGGAAGCCCAGCTGGGGATGGCCTCCCAACGTCGAAGGGGTGCCCATCGCACCATGACCCCCCTGATGTTCTGGATCCTGGCGGTGGCATATCCGGAGTTGGATGGGCACTTGAGGGCATCACAGCAGCCACAAGGGGGTGAGTATAGTCTCATTCAGCTGACTGCATGCTTTACGAGGTGTCTGGGTGGGGGATGTGGGCAGTGGGTTCCGCTAGGCCAGGGCAAACTTGCTAGGTTAGGTCCATTGTTAGGTAGGCTCTGTGCCACTCCAACCCCAATAGTGGTAGTGGCCATCTACAATTAGTCAGGCTACTGTGGGTTCCAGGTGTGCAGCAAATGGGGTTAGGCATCGTTCCCCCTGGGCAGGTGATTTTCCTAAGAACTGTTAGTGCATGGGCTAGTGCATAGGGCTGCTCCCTATATGTTGTGTCCACCAACGGTAGTGGTGTTGCTGGCATTGACCATGTGTCTCCTCTGTCTTTACCCCCTTTTTTGTTTTGTCACCCTGTCCTTGTGTGCATTAGTATCATCTGGTGGAGGAGCAGTGGCACCAGAGCAGGAGGGAGCTGCAACCCACATGGCCCAGGAGGGTGAATGTACGGAGTCTGAAGGCACCAGTGGGACGGAGGGCGAGGGGAGCTCCACAACAGGGATAGGAGGGGACACAAGCGACAGCGACTCCTCCTCCGATGAGGGCTCCCTTCTCAACAACCGGTACAGCCGCCACCCCCCCTACCAGCACCGCCCTCCCAGCAGCCCTTCAGCGTGTTTCCCGTGCCCGCTCACCCAGGAGACTGGGCATCTCCTTCGCTACAGGGATCCCAGGCCCTGCTCCAGTTAGCTCTGCTGCCCTCAGTGCCCTCAGTGAGAAGGCTATTGACCTCCTGAGATCCCTCACTGTTGGGCAGTCAACCATTTTGAATGCCATCCAGGGTGTAGAGAGGCATTTGCAGCAAACAAATGCATACCTGGAGGGCATTCATTCTGGCGTGGCGGCCCAACAGAGAGCATTTCAGGCTCTGGCCTCAGCACTGATGGCAGCCATTGTCCCTGTGTCCAGCCTCCCCCCTCCAACCTCCACTACCCAGACCCAATCCAGCCTATCGCAAGCACACCATCAGACCAGCATGCACACACATCAACACACAAAAGTGGCTCAGGCAAACATAAGCACCACACATCCCACAGGCACTCACACAAGCACCATACCCATGCAGACACACCAACATCCACTGCCTCTACTGTGTCCCCCTCCTCCACGTCCTCCACCTCCCTCCCAGTCTCTTCTCCACTCACACCTGCATGCACTACATCCTCAGCCACTACCTCCATCACCAGTACGCCCATCACCACACACCCCTCATGTGCAATCAACACCCCCACTACCATTCACACGTCCCCCGTGTCCTCTCCTAGTGTGTCTGTGAGCCCTCCTCCCAAAGTACACAAACGCCAGCACACACCCACTCAACAGCCATCCACCTCACAATAGCCTCCAACCCATGCACCTTCACCCAAACTCAGCAGAAGTACACCTCCTACAACCACTACCTCTTCCTCCACTCCCAAACCCCCTCCATCGTCCCATCCCAGTGTGCCTAAGAAGCTTTTCCTGGCTAGCATTGACCTCTTCCCTACACCTCCCCCCCGTCCTTCCCCTGGGGCCAGGTTGTCCAGAGCCCTGACCAGTACCTCCGCCACCAAATCCTCGTCCAGTGTGGTTCCAGCAAGTCCGGGAACATCCAAGGGGGCACCCATCAGGGCTGCCAGTGTGCCACCTAGTGAAGCCAAAGACCACCCTATTCCGCCACCTGCCAAGGTAAAGAAGGGGCCAGCATGCAGAAGAGAAAAGCCGCACCAACCACCCAGCAAGGCCTCTTCCAGAACCAAAGGGGACAGTGCCAAGGTCCCAGCAGTGACTTCCAAGGTTGGGAAGGGACGCAAGAGTAAAGGTAAGTCAGCTCAGGGCACGGAGCCTTCGGGTGAGGGACTGGTGTCACCCCTTTTGCAAAACAGCCCAGCAACCTGTACTGCGGTGGGCACCGCCGCAACAACCGCCACCTGCACCACCACCTGCACGGCAGCTGCCTCAACTACAGTCACCAGCATCATCCCCAGTGGGCAGCCTTCCGAGGCTGCAGGAGACGGCCTGGTGTCTCCCTCCACAAGTGCAGATATCTGCACCACCTGCAGCATTTCTGCCGCAGACACCGCCGCTGCCACTGCCCCATGACGTGTCCAGCCAGTGCCACAACAGCGGACATCAGCAGCATCCCCAGTGGGCAGGGGTCCGAGGCTGCAGGAGACGTCCTGGACCCTGCACACACTACATGAGGCACCAGCACTGCCACTTCCAGCAGTTTGCAGCCTTAGTCGTTGCAAGGAGGAGTGTGGCTCTGCCTCCATGGAGTATCATGCTACCTGTTACCGGTAAATCCCGTGGCTCAGACACCCATGTGTAGGAATGGGAACTGCCACGCCGCAGGTGCAGCATCACTGGGCACCATGCCCCCTCCAGAACCAGTGGAGAACAGCATCCACTACCCCAGTCCTTGGCAGGATGAAGCACTCTGGGCACCAGGCCCCCTCCAGAACCAGTGGAGAACAGCATCCACTACCCCAGTCCTTGGCAAGATGAAGCACTCTGGGCACCATGCCCCCTCCAGAACCAGTGGAGAACAGAATCCGCTAGAGAGACTGTGGCTTTGCACTCCCAGGACCAAGCAGTGGGCAAACCACCCACTTGAGAGACATGAGAGACTGTGGCTTTACACTCCCCAGGACCAATCAGTGGGCAAACCACCCACTTGAGAGACTTGAGAGACTGTGGCTTTGCACTCCCCAGGACCAAGCAGTGGGCATGGAGCCCCCTCGAGGAGCAGTGGTGTCGTCCCATCATCCGGCTGAGGTGCCCTCCCTCCCCTTCCCCCGAGGTGCCTGTGTTTTTTTCGACCTGATGCCCCTGCAGTGTTCTCTCCATTTTGAGGCAGGTGTCATCAAATCAAATCAAATCATTAACATTTATAAAGCGCGCTACTCACCCGTGCGGGTCTCAAGGCGCTAGGGGGGAAAGGGGGGGTTATCGCTGCTCGAACAGCCAAGTCTTTAGGAGTCTCCGGAAAGCGGAGTGGTCCTGGGTGGTCCTGAGGCTGGTGGGGAGGGAGTTCCAGGTCTTGGCCGCCAGGAAGGAGAAAGATCTCCCACCCGCCGTGGAGCGGCGGGTGCGAGGGACGGCAGCAAGTGCAAGGCCAGCGGAGCGGAGGGGGCGGGTGGGGACGTAGAAGCTGAGGCGTCTGTTGAGGTATTCCGGTCCCTTGTTGTGGAGGGCTTTGTGTGCGTGGGTGAGAAGACGGAAGGTGATCCTTTTGCTGACTGGGAGCCAATGCAGGTGTCTCAGGTGTGCGGAGATGTGGCTGTTGCGGGGTACGTCGAGGATGAGGCGGGCCGAGGCGTTATGGATGCGTTGCAGGCGGTTTTGGAGTTTGGCGGTGGTCCCGGCGTAGAGGGTGTTGCCGTAGTCCAGGCGACTCGTGACAAGGGCGTGGGTCACGGTTTTTCTGGTGTCGGCGGGGATCCAGCGGAAGATCTTGCGGAGCATGCGGAGAGTGAGGAAGCAGGCGGAGGACACGGCGTTGACTTGCTTGGTCATGGTGAGAAGAGGGTCCAAGATGAAGCCGAGGTTGCGGGCGTGGTCTGCGGGGGTCGGTGCGGTGCCGAGGGCCGTGGGCCACCAGGAGTCGTCCCAGGCGGACGGGGTGTTGCCGAGGATGAGGACTTCCGTTTTTTCAGAGTTCAGCTTTAGGCGGCTGAGCCTCATCCAAACTGCGACGTCCTTCATACCCTCTTGTAGGTTGGTCTTGGCGCTGGCGGGGTCCTTGGTGAGGGAGAGTACAAGTTGGGTGTCGTCGGCGTAGGAGGTGATGATGATGTCGTGCTTGCGTACGATGTCGGCGAGGGGGCTCATGTAGACATTGAAGAGTGTCGGGCTGAGCGATGAGCCTTGAGGTACGCCGCAGATGATCTTGGTGGGTTCTGAGCGAAACGGAGGGAGGTAAACTCTTTGGGAGCGGTTAGCGAGGAAGGATGCGATCCAGTCCAGGGCCTGGCCTTGGATCCCGGTGGAGCGTAGGCGGGTGATTAGGGTGCGGTGACAGACGGTGTCAAAGGCAGCCGAGAGGTCGAGGAGAATGAGGGCGACTGTTTCACCGTTGTCCATCAGGGTTCTGATGTCGTCTGTGACTGAGATGAGGGCGGTTTCCGTGCTGTGGTTGGTTCGGAATCCGGTTTGTGAAGGGTCGAGCAGGTTGTTGTCTTCCAGGAAGGTGGTCAGCTGTTTGTTGACGGTCTTTTCTATTACCTTGGCTGGGAAAGGTAGAAGAGAGATGGGGCGGAAGTTTTTCAGGTCGCTTGGGTCAGCCGTAGGTTTCTTTAGTAGGGCGTTGACTTCAGCGTGCTTCCAGCATTCGGGGAAGGTAGCAGAAGAAAAAGAAGAGTTGATGACGGTCTGGAGGTGCGGGGCGATGATGTCGTCGGCTTTGTTAAAGATGAAGTGCGGGCAGGGGTCCGAAGGGGCGCCGGAGTGGATAGAGTTCATGATGGATTTGGTTTCTTCCGTGTTGATGTGGGTCCAGTTGTTGAGGGTGATGTCCGGGGAAGCGGGTTCAGTGGTGTATGGTTGGGTCTGGTGTCCGAAGCTGTCGTGGAGGTCGCTGATCTTGCGATGGAAGAAAGTGGCGAGGGATTCGCACAAATCCTGTGAGGGCGTGACGGCGTTGGCGCTGGCGCTGGGGTTGGAGAACTCTTTGACGATGCTGAAGAGTTCTCTGCTGTTGTGGCTGTTTTTGTCTAGTCTGTCGGTGAAAAAGTTCCTTTTGGCAGTGCGGATCAGGTGGTGGTGTTCGCGTGTAGCGTTCTTGAGGGCGGTCATGTTGTCCGCGGTGTGGTCCTTGCGCCAGGCCTTCTCAAGGGCACGACAAGTTTTCTTTGATTCTTTGAGGGTGTCAGAGAACCAGAGAGGTTTTTTGGTGTTGGTCTGTCGATGCGTGCGTTTGAGGGGAGCAAGGTTGTCAGCGCAGTTGGAGATCCAGTTTGTGAGGTTGAGAGCTGCGTCGTTGGGGTCGGTGGTGAGGGTGGGTTGGTTGGCGGCGAGAGCGGAGAAGAGTTGCTCTTCAGGGATCTTGTTCCACTGTCGACGAGGGGTGGGTTGAGTGCGGAGGTGGGAGGTCTCGCGTCGGAATGTGAAGTGGACGCAGCTGTGGTCGGTCCAGTGTAGGGCAGAGGTGTGGCTGAAGAAGACGTGTTTGCTGGCGGAGAAGATAGGGTCGAGCGTGTGTCCGGCGATGTGGGTGGCGGTGTTCACCAGTTGTTTGAGGCCGAGGTTGGCGAGGTTGGCGAGCAGGGTGGTGGTGTTGGGGTCGTTGTTTTGTTCCAGATGGAAGTTGAGGTCGCCTAGGAGGATGTAGTCCGGTGAGGCGAGGGCGTGCGGGGAGGTGTCATGTGTGGGCTTCGCCCATGCTCTTTGGGACCACTGGTCCACGGACATTTAATGGGACAGTGTACGGACTTGTGTACTTGCTGTAAATATTTGCATATACTGATGATTTTAAGTTATCTTGGGCTACCTGATTGTTCGGTTATTACACTTGTTAAACTCATTTCATTTGGTCCTTGTGTTCTTCCATGGGGTGACGGGGTGTATGTGTGATGTAATTGGATGTGTGTGTGTGTATGTTGTTGTGGGTGAGGGGTGGGGGTGTTGCGTGTGTGTCACTCTCTTTTTCCTCCCCCCTCCCGTCTCCTAGGTGCAGCACTCACCGTCGTCATCGCCGCCGTGTTTGATGTTCCTGGTAGATGAGGAGGTAAACCAACATAGGTAACACCTGTAACTCGGGCTCCATGGCGTCCTGGTTTCTCGTTGGGTGTCGAGAGGTGAGTGGTTTCCCTTCCAAAGACTGTTTCCGCTGTGCTTTTGATGGCGTTGGTACCACCCTGGAAAAGCTGGTGGATTGGTGCCTTGTAATGGTGTGGGCGGTACATTGTCTTCCGCCTGTCTGTTGGCGGTTTCCGCTGCGGTGTTTGTTTCTACCGCCGTGGCGGTCAGAGTCTTAAACTGGCTGTCTGTGTTGGCGGTTTCTGCCATGGTCGTGATTAATTTTTTTTTACCGCCGGCCTGTTGGCGGTATTACCGCCGCTTTATCACCGACCGGCAGGGTTGTAATAAGGGCCATAGTGTTGCCTGTTCGGACTCTAGCCGTTGGGTCACTATACAACAGTCTCGTCCAGGCTATGAATCGATCCCCCAAACCAAACTACTTGCGCAGTACTTCATATAAATAGCACCATTCCAGACAATCAAAGGCTTTTTCAAATTCAATGGCAAAGACTACCTCCTCCTGCTTGTCATAACCATCACCATGGAGTAAAGCAAGGAGGCGTCTTATATTCATCGCCGTTTGGCATCCTGGTATGAATGGAGCTTGGTCTATATGTATCAGGTGCGGCACGTGGCACACGAGGCGGAGCGCCAGTACTTTACTCAGTATTTTATAATCTACTGCCAGCATCAATAGAGGGTGGTACAAAGCCACATCTGTCTGGACTTTCCCAGGTTTCAACAATGGGATGATCAGGGCTTCACGGGCAGACACAGGGAGAGTCTGACACCCAGCAGCCTCTTCATAAACAGCTGCTAGCCTTGGTCCCAGCTTGGACAGATAAGTCTAATAGAATTCTATCGGAAACCTATCTGGGCCAGGTGTTTTACTACGTGCCATATTGGCTATGGCCTCCTTCACCTCCGCTACAGTGATCGGTGCACCCAGTGCTGTTGCATCTTGGACTGACACAGTAGGGAGTGGAAGATGCCGCAGACAGGCATGTATCTTCTCATCTGTTGGGTGTACCTTGGTGGTGTATAGGTCTGTATAGTATTTACGGAATTCATCATTAATTGCCGTTTGGGAACTAATGCTATTTCCCTCAGGCTGTGTGAGTTCTACTATAACAGAGCCTCTTTTTGCTGGGTTCGCCAACCTTGCCAACAAGGAACTCGCACGGTCCCCCTCCACGTACGTTCGTGCCAAAAAGGCCTTATAATCATAACAGCAAACGGTCCATCGTCACTATAGTTGTTTCTCGCCCGGTCAGGAGTGACGCTTGTAGCTCTGGGGCATTGGGGCGCTGCCTCTCTATCCTTCGCTGATTCTGTTCGGTCACTTCTATATCTCGGAGCAGTGCGCGACGTTCGCCGGCCACTGCTGAGAGACTTCCCCCTGATGACCACCTTGAACGCATCCCACTCTAGTAGTTTTTAAGTTGTCGATCCCTCATTATTCTCAAAGTAAGTGTCTATTGCTATACCAATGGTGTGCTTAAAGGCCCCATCCTCTAGTAAAGAAGGTTAGAGCCGCCATGTAGGTATTCGTATTTGTACTCTGGACCATCCTAGCCTAAGCAATAGTGGGTTATGATCTGAGACTGTGCGGGTGAGGTATTCACTCACATGGGCCAGCTCATGTATCTCTGGCGTGCAAAGGAAGGTATCTAATCTGACATGCAAATCATGCATAGGTGAGTAAAATGAATAGTCTCGGTCCTGTGCGTGTTAGACGTGCAAAGTGTCCACTAGTCCCCAGTTGTGTTGCCATGTGCTGTATCTTTGGATCATTCTAGTGGTTGGGGATGAAGATAGGGGGGGTGCGACCTATCTAGCATTAAATCTGCTATACAAATGAAGTCCCCTCCCAAGAGTATCGGACCCATTAAATGCGCTGCCAGTCTTGTTGACATGGAGGACAGAAATCCCCCCTGATCTGTGTTAGGGCCATAGATGCTACCTAGGGCTATCTCTCTTCCATCCAGTTTTCCAGAAATTACAGTATAGCGGCCTAGTAGGTCAATGATGGTTGTCATGTGCTGGTACAGTACCCCGGGCTTGACCCATATCAGGGTCCCTCTGGCGAAGGCGAAATAGGTGGTACAGTAAACCTTACCCCGCCATCGCTTCTGAAGGGCACGACATCGCTATGTGGATTCCTCGCCTATTGAGAAAGGAGAATACCCTATGGCGTTTAGTCATGGAGCATATCCCTCGAACATTGCACGTGAGGAATTTCAGATTTAACGGAGTACCCATTAGTAGTGAATTGGACAACCCACATTGTATAGCTATGCGGCTTGCCCAGGCAACACAATGTGGATCGAACCATAACCAAACAACTTTCGTCCCAACTCCCTTTCCCAAGGGCAAAGGACATATTGTCTTCGCCCAAACTATTAAACAACATTATTTCAACAATGATCATAGTCCCTACTGTGCGGTACACAGTGAGTATGGGGATGGTGACCTCGGTATTCGACAGCTGGAAGCTCCGGGGTGCCCCCGGCCCATCTCCCCCTCTTCATCAGTTTGTGTAACATGTATGATGGGTCAGTATTGAAAGAGGGAGTCTTTAATATCAGTAGCAAGGGTGGAGTATGGTTTACTGTTTGCATTGTCTTATTCAGAATTGTACCTACTGAGTGACACAGTAGAGTGTTAGTAAAGTCCTGTCATGGCAGCCCTTCTCTTTCAAATCAGTTCATCAGCCGTGCCTGGGGTAACCACAGGCAGCACTACACTCAACTGAGTAGAGGCCATTCTCGCTATCGGAGTCCGATTGTTCATCTTCCTTCTGTAGGTTCGAGGGTGAAGCTGTGTCTGCTCTCTCAGGTGTTCCGTCTAACCACGCAACTGCTGCCATCAGCCGCTGTCTTTCTTCCTGTGCTTCTTCGTGGGTGGGTGGGTCAATCCTGTGTGATGGCTGTCGCCTCCTCGATCTAGGCCACCGTTTCTTCTTGTTGTGGTGTGACATGGTGTTCTGGCCTGTGTCCGATCTTGACTCTAGCCAGGCGCAAGACTCCTCCGGAGCAGAGAAAAATTCCACTCCTGACGGCACGATCACCCGGAGTCTAGCTGGGAACAACATAGAATAAGAAATCTCTAGATCATGGAGTTTACGTTTCACAGAAGTGTATGTTGCCCTTCGCCGTTGCACTAACCAGAGATCAAATTTGGGAATATAAAAATGTTACTGTTTGCAATTGTCATCTCACTGTTTTGCCGGGCTTGGCGTAGTATATGGTCTCTATCTCTAAAAATGTAGGAGTCTTGCTATCACTGGTCTTGGAGGGGTACCTGGAGGTGGTGCTCTGCTAGGTACTCTGTGAGCTCTTTCCAGTGCGAAGAAGGTAGAAAGTCCCTCCGGGGCAACCACTGTTTGCAGCCAGTTCTCCATATATCCCACCATATCTGAGCCTTCACTCTTTTCTCTTGCTGCTCACTCACGTTCGTAATTCTGGGTTGCACAGTGGGAATCAGCGTTGTCCCGGAGCAAAGTGTATATTCAGCCTGAGCAGGGGGCTCACGGTGTTGTGTGCCTTAAATTTGAAGATATGTCTTATCTGTGCTGTGTCCCCACACCCGGGGAGCATGGGGGTCTGTTGTGGTACACTGCTCCCTGCTCCTGATGTTCAACAGTCGGCCCTGGCAACATGCGGTGACAATCTTTCGCCTGCGGTCCCAGTCGTGCTCTCCCTGCACCTCTTCTGTCATGGGGCCCTTACAAAGCGCCTCCACCCCCAACTGGCTTCTTCGCTCTTCTATGCTAATGCACCTTTGGTAACTCCCCAGGACAGGAGCTAGTTTTCTTGTGTGCCTGCCAATGATAGCGCCTTCCCTCATGGTCACGGGTGTTCAGCAGTGCGCGTAAGTCAGAGCCCCACCATCGTGCCTCTCTCTTACCAGCAGGGCTGCAGGGGAAGCACACTCTGCCTCCACGTGTCTCGGTTGGGCTCTCTCGGTCCCGGGCGCCAAGTCCACGGAGGTGTTGCTCCAGTCTCTCGGGCACACGGGTCTCTGGTGGGGGCTCCAGTACATGGATCTGTGTTTCTCTTGGAGTTCAAGTCTCTCATTCTGTCCCGGCCGCCACACCTCAGCGGCGCCGCGCTCCGTCTCTCAGCAGCAACCGCGTTCAAGTGAAGCCGCCATTAGGGGCGTATGTCCCTCCGCTTAACTGGGTGCCCATCTTGCGCCGGTGTCTCCTGGAGCTCCGTTGCCTCTATCCCCTACCTGTGCTGAGAATCAACGGCGTTCACCTCACTCTGGACGCCCCGCCTCACATCGCTGTTCCCGGCTGTCGTCCGTCTCCACTTGCGGGGATGGCCGCCATTTTAGGTAGTTGTGCTCCGTGGCTCGAAGTGTCAATTCGGTGTTACTCAACTAACCCCAAGAGCGTCTACCAGTCTCTTGGGCACCTCTGGGTCTTGCAGGGTCTCCCCCACTCTAATCTGTCCTGAGAATGGGCATTGGGGGATAACGGGCAGCTGCCGGTCCCGGAGCTCCTGTATTCCGCTGCCTATACTCCATACAATACTTGGCCACGCCCCCTCCTTACCTTTCCTTTTTTTTATACCATGGCCTACTTTTAATTTGAAAGTGCGGGCACAATGAGGTAAGGAGAGGGGCTACAAGGAGCGTGTCTCCTCCAGATGTCCCTTGTAGTGGAATCCCCTAACCCTGATGTACAAGGTGAGCAGGCATTTGCTGGACCCAGGCATTCAGAACCTCTTCAGTCTGCTTTTCCTGGGTCTGCCTCTAATGAAGCTGCTCTGGTACTCCGCTTTCATCTTTCATCCCTACCAGGCCTTGGGCAGAAACAATGCTGGTGCTTCCTCAACCACTCCTCATCTTGCACTTGCAGGAGTGGTGTCTTGGAGATTGCTACAGCTGGCTGACTCCCAACATTTGCAGTACAACCTCATTTATACGCCAGGGACCCGACAAAAGCCTCTGAGTTGAGCTGCCCTCTAACTGACAACCCTGCTTCTCATTTGGGACATTCCTGTCTTTCTGTTAGCTCTGCTATTGAGGGAGCAGTAATTCAGTCTTCCAGATCCGCTAATCCCATTGAAGGACGTGGGCAAGCTCTGAGCAACAAGGATCTGCAGCCGTTTTTGTCTTAAATCTTCATCCCAAAGGTTAACCCTACATAATCTGGCCTTCTGTGAGTGCAGGGAAACTGACAAAGAGTTGGAGTCTGTGGTGCTGCTCTACATCTGAAGTGCAGGTAGATCAGGCCAGGTAGTGTTAGGTAGTTAAAGATGGGGAATGAAGCAACCTTAGTCCTCTAGCAGCCATAGAGGACCAAGCTATGGACCAGAATTTCACAAAGTTACTGCAGACTCTTCCTAAATCACAAACTATGAATATTTTTTCCCACTACTTGATCCTTGACTTCTCCATGGATGCCAAAAATATTAGTCACACGAATTATCAGTCTTTCTTGGGGGCTACCATAAATTACAGGGTCAGATGAGTAAAAGTAAAAAGAACTACAGCAATACCACTTCAGTTGCTTTCACTCACTATAAATGGTGAGACTTTTTTTAATACATTCCCGAGACCGAGGGAAATTCAGCTGAGGGAGGAAATGCCATTTTTGTTCTGGCACATTCCCGACGGTCCAGAATACGAATATCCTCGAGGCTATATAAACAACATCAGTGACTTGTAAACTTCTTGAGTTTTTCCCACCGTTTTCTTCATATTCGTATTATTTCTTTCTGTTTCATTCTGTGTGTTGGAGAACGTGCAAACCCTGTTACTGGAAGAAGACAGAGACTCTTTCGTTGGCCATTGGTCTAGCTTGTTGTGACAAAACGTGTCTATATTTTATTTAATTAAAACAAGGAAGTGTTTTTTTATTTTATTCTCTAGTCATTTTTCTTCCCACCATTTCACCTCAGCAAATGTGACAAGCTGGTCTACCAGGGTGTACTGATCACTGGGGAAATTCATATTTTATAGGCAGAGACATTTTAGGGCATGGACAAAGTGGGCTCTGGCCCAGGGCCCCAGCCTTTCAAGGGGCCCCCTGACAGACCCAGCTCTGTTCCACAGGGAGTCTTGCTCTGATGGCCTTGAATAACTCTAAAACAGATGTTTTAAATGCGTTTTACTTTAATTTATTTTAATGTGGGTGATGAGTGAGTTTGTGCAGAGTTGTGTTTATGTTTAATGCGACATCCATAACAAACGTTTCTTTTAGATCAAAACAGGATCTCACCAATGAGAAACTGGAGGATGTCAGAGAGATTATTTGCAGTAATGTTAGTGAGTTGCTGCTGTGTCACAATATTGAAAAAACACTCCAATATCCCTGAATATTAGATGTAAACACATTCAGAATTAGGGGTGTGTGCCTGTGCACTGTCAGTGACCTGTCAGAAGAGGGCATGAAAGAGCTGAAATAGGATCATAAGTTCAAAGTTGTTCTGAACAATACTTTTGGCCCATGGCCCCCCAAATCCTTAAGATGTCACTTTTTGTAGGCAGCAGTCTGAGTGCATTAAAAAAGTATAGGAACTATAATTCTGAGTGCAGTGGCCATGGGGGCAGTGAACATGGGGAGGGAGTCGACGTCATGGCTAATAAAATAATCTATTTTGTCGGTCTTTCACCTTCAGACAACTACATGTAAAATAATGCACACATTGAATGAAAAATAAACGCAAGGTAAACTAATCAGGGGAAACACACTATTTTACGTTTTAAAACCTCTATTTGTTAACCAGAGAGCCATAGAACCGAATCCTAGTTGGAGCAGTAGGGAATAGTGAGTTGTCAATTTTTAGTGCTACGAGTTCCCAGCACCTGACAGAAAGTACTGAGAATATATGTCATTACTTTAAACTTGCAATGCCTTGCCAAACGTATAAATCTTTGTCATCACAGAGCTTTCACTGAGTCAATGAATTAAAGACAATACTGCCTTCCAAGCAGCATTTGCATTTGCATATTTACTAACTACACACTTTTACGTTTCCTTCAGGCAGCATGCACCCTGGCAAGAAGGTGTATTTCTTGTTTAGCTGTCTGTCCCTCCCTGGTTTCACAGCATAGGAGACTCCCTCCTTTCCATTTCACCCGAGGCAATTCAGCTATTGGACTTAACCCTCTTAGACGGTAGTCTTTTAGCAAAAATGTAGGGGAACACTTTCTGATGAATTAAAAAAGTATGGGCACACTGGGCCACACATATCATACCCACTTCCACCTCTGTTTGTGGGAATGTCAATGTCTCAATGACCATGAAACCCTGCAAGTCTAAGTGCATTGATCTTATAGCAATGTGTGTGATTGACCTGTCCCTCTCTGCAGGTTCCCCTCAAACATTTTGCCTTCACCCCTCTTGTTTTGCTGCATTTGTTGTTGTTGGCTTTAGGCCTCTGCACACTTTATCACTGCTAATCAATGCTAAAGCTATTGTGCTTTCTCCTTTAAACATGGTAAAATTGGCTTACACCAAACTGGCACATTTAATTTGCTTGTAAGCCCCTTTTAAAGTGGTAGTACATGTACTCAGAGCCCGTAAATTAAATGCTTCTAGTGGGCCTGCAGAACTTATTGTGCCACCCACTTAAGTAGCCCTTTAAAAATGTCTGATGTCTGCCACTGCAGGCTTTGTAAGCAGATTTTAGCTGCTGTTTTGACCTGGCAAAATAACAAATTTGCCATACCAACAGCTTCCCTTTTAATACATATGTCACCCCTAGGGTAGGCCCTAAAGAACCCATACAGCAGGGTCCATTGTATTTATTGAAAATGGCCCTTTCTGCAGGGTCATCCCCAGATGTTTTGCCTTTTCCCTCCACTTTTTACTGAATTTGTTTTTGTTGGCTCTAGGACTTTGGGAACTTTACCTCTGCTAACCAGTGCTAAAGTGCATGTGCTCTCTGCTCAAAACATGATAACACTGACTTAATCTCAAATTTCTTATTTAATTTACTTGTGTGTCCCTAGTAAAGTGCAATATGGGTGCCCTGGGCATGTATATTAAATGCTACTAGTGGGCCTGCAGCACTGATTGCACCACCCACTACTGTAGCACTTTAATACATGACTCAGGCCTGCCAATGCAGGGCCTGTGTGTCCAGTTTTAAACTGCCATTTCGACCTGGCAAGTGCGCCACTTGTTTTTTGAAGGTAGATCTGTCTTTTTCTTATTTTTTTGTTTTTTTGGGATAGCAGAAGTAATGGTTTTTCACGTAGGTTTTGGTTTGAAACACTGGTATTAGAGCAGCAGGCATGGGTTACCTCGTCATGGTGGAGCGGTTCAGTGATATCAGTTAAACTATATATTTTATTCACATTGTGAGTTTGGACTTCAGTTTACGTTTGGGCATTTCTGTGTCATGTTTTTTCGGCATGATGTACATTTCTTTTCACAGGTGGTTAAACATGGGGTACGCTCTGAGTACGTAATGGATAAGACATCATTATTTGGCAAGGTGTTTAGGTGAAATGTTTATGTTCATTTTTAATTAACAGTCGTAAGCACAAGTATAATCAGAGGTTACCATGTTTGTTGGGAGTTTATGATTTAGTATGTAATTAAGTTGCACGTTTTGTCAGTGGTACTTAATGTGGCATCATGGTATGTTTTGCTGTCATATTGTTAACAGTGGTTTTGATCTGACCTTTCTTTGCACCATAGCTACCTCTGAAGAAGGACGTATGCCCGACATGCACTGGGTTCATAACACTGGGTGATGTATCATGCCTGATGGTTGTGCATCTTGAGACTGGTGCAGCTTTGGGCACCAACTACTGATATAGTATTTTCAGCGTGCCCTTGAGGCAGAGCACGCCCCAGGAGCACACATCAAACTTCCCCTGCGAGCATCCATAAAACTATTCAAAATGTTTAAACTAGAGTGCATTCTTCCACTTCTATAATAATATCTATGTTACTGGCCCACCCAAATAGTTTGCACCCGGGAATCGAGTGCCAAGAAATATGAGCGCAAAGACTGGGGTGACAGAGGCAAACACGACATTAGCAGCAACGGGGGCTCATTTTCAGTTTACCGTCTAGAAGGCATTTAGTAGATCATCTAGAACCAGAGCATTGTCACTTAAACAAACAGCAAACATTGGAGAAATCTGCCATTCACAAGGCAGTCATACGTATAAATGTTTGAATGCGTTTAACATAAACTATTTTTAATCAAGTGTTTTAATTTAATTAGTGATATGGCTTTTTTGTTTATGACAATTACATGTTTCAATTATG
Organism: Pleurodeles waltl; assembly: GCF_031143425.1. Lineage (NCBI taxonomy): Eukaryota > Metazoa > Chordata > Amphibia > Caudata > Salamandridae > Pleurodeles > Pleurodeles waltl. The sequence continues at coordinate 528,997,368 of NC_090440.1, forward strand.
TTTGCAGTCCAGTTTAATTATTTAATTTGTTCAATCGTTCGGTACTCGGTACGTTTGTTGTATTTGATCTACTTCACCTCATCGGTCTTGGGCCACATGGTATAGTTTAACTAGCCATCACATTTCAAAAGCAATTGACACATTTGGGGCCATATGTACGAAAGCTTTTTCCCATAGACACAGAAAGGGTAAAATCCTTTGGTACATCTGGCTCTTAGTTCTGTTAATGAAACACTATGTGATGGGCTGACTGCTTTCTGTTCGGCTCGTTTTTTAAGGTAAATTTGTCTTTTTCTTGTTTTTTTGTTTTCTGGGGCAGCAGAGATGATGGTTTAATGTTTTTCACCTAGGTTTTGGTTTGAAACACTGGTGTTTGCGCAGCAGGCATGACTGTGGATTACCTCGAAATGGTGGAGGAGTTAAGTGATATTAGTTCAACATTATGTTTTATTCACATTGTGAGTCTGGAGTTCAGTTTACATTTAGGCATTTCTTTGTCGTGGTTTTACGCATGATGGACGTTTCTTTTCACAAAGTGGTTCAACATGGGGGTTCACCTTGAGTTACGTAATGAATAAGACATTATTTGGCAAGGTGTTTAGGTGAAATGCTTATGCTCGTTTCTAATTAACAGTCGCAAGCACAAGTTTAATCAGAGGTTATGTTTGCTGGGAGTTTATGATTTAGCATTTAAATAAATTGCACGTTTTGTAAATGGTTCGTAATGTGGCATAATGGTATGTTTTGCTGTCATAGTGGTTTTGATCTGACCTTTCTTAGCACAAAAGCTACCCATGATGAAGCACGTATGCCCGAAATGCATTAGGTTCATAACACTGTCATGTATAACGGATGAAGATTCACCATGTGCTGCAAGGAAAAGCCTGGCTTGGCACCTCATCTGAAAATGGCAGGATGGGCATTTCTTATGAACTTGCATCTTTAACATTTTGCTGTTTTTGAATAAGTGTTTTAGCATTATCATAAACCGCTGAAAAGGAGGATTAAATTGAGTAAACTGGTTACAAAGGACTATGCATTGTTTATGGTGCTAATGCCTGATGGTTGTGCATCCTAGCACCGGTGCACCTTTGCACACTAGCTAGTGACAAAGTGCACCCACTTGCCAGGACCAAACCCTTCCTTTTTATTACATGTAAGTCACCCCTAAGGTAGGCCCTATTTAGCCCCTTGGGCAGGGTGCAATGTAACTAAAAGGTTAGACATGTACTTTTACCTTTAACATATCTGGGTAGTGAAAAACTGCTAAATTTGTTTTTCACTATTGCAAGGCCTACCTTTCCCATTTGGTAACATTGGGATTACCTTAAAATATCTTTTAAGTAAAACTCCCCATTGGGAAAAGATAGAAATGTGGAGTTTGGTGTCCCTGGACTCGCAATTTAAAATCACAACTATGGTAAAGTCAAATTTTTTATTGTAAGTCTGAAAATGCCACTTGTAGAAAGTTGGCATTTTCTTACTTTAAGCAATCTGTACACCTGCCTGCCTCTGAATACCTGTCTGGGTTTGGTGACAGCTGGGCTTTGTATAATCCCTCTGGACAGCCACACACAATGGGAGTTTAGGTCTGACTTGATGGACCTTAATGGGCCATTAACTGGCTTGATGGGGTGCAGAGCTTAGCACTGCCTCACTTACACCTGAATAGACTTGTCCTGTCCACCCACAATAGGGCATAACAACCCTGTATTGTCACTCCAACCAGCTTGGAGCCAGGACAGGTGAGGCAGGACATCTCTACATTTCATAGGACGGCCTGGACGTTTTTCCCACCTTACAGATCCAGGGCACCAAAATATAGATACTGGACCCCAAACTCCACCAAATCAGATATCTGCTGGATCCAAGGACACTTTGCCAGGAAGAAGGACTGCTGTGCTGCCAGGAGAGACTGCCAGTCTGCAGTTGCAGTGCTGTGTTGGCCTACTGCTGCTGTGTTCTGTGCTGTAGGAGGGCCAGCCACTTTGTTGTTTGCTCTGCTGTGTTGGACTGCTGGCTGCTGCTTCTGTCCAGCAGTGAGAAGGGCTGGACTTGTCTCTACATACTTGTAACCAAGAATCTACAAGGGCTTGCTGGCTTGCCACCTCTTCTTCTGCAGTCTCAGGGACATCAAAGACTGCTTCCAACTAACCTGCTACAGCACCTGGACTCTGCCATCTATGAGTCTACCCTGGCAAGTGATGCCAACCCAGTCCTGGACCCTTGGAAGTGGGCCTAAGGTGCTCAGCCTTTGGTGGTTCTGGGGAACTGCTGTGAAGCAACACAAAGCCTTACAAAGCAACGCCGCGCCAACCGCGCAGCAAATTTAAGGTACTGTGTTCAGTGGGCCTAAGTTGGTCCATATAGTCGATCCATGCTCCATCGTGGTTGGCCTGAGCTTGTGACTTTGTCCTGATCCAGTGTGACCAGATAACCCCTGTTAGTGCTTTGCACATCTATACACTATTTTCACTTAAATCTTTAAAATTGCATATCTCCAGATCTACTGAATGGAATTTTGTTGTTTTGGTCTTGTTGTAACCAGAAGAATAATATCTATTATCTCTCTGTTTCGGTTTTTTGTGGTATTTTTCGCTGTGTTACTGTAATTTAAGTGTTGCACAAGTACTTTAAACATGGCCTTCTAAGTTAAGCCTGCCTGTGCTGTGCCAAGTTACCAGAGGGTGAGCACAGGTTGATCTAGGCTGTGTATCTGACTTACCCTGACTATGATTGTGTTCCTTACCTGGACAGGGTACATACCTCTGCCAACTAGAGACCCACTTTCTAACAGTATTTAAAAAGTTAGAAATATTAATACATATGAGTCATCCCTAAGGTAGGCCAAAACAGCCCAGATGACAGGGTGCAGTATATTTAAAATGCTGGACATGTAGTTTTCCTTTTACTTGTCCTGATAGTGAAAAACGTTCAAATTCATTTTTCACTATTGGAAAGCCTATCTCTCCCATAGGACAACGTTGGGGTACCTTATTATATTTAATACATGATAACTATTGTGTGGCAGCAGGTAGGAATGTCATGTCTGATGTCTGGGGAATTGTAATTTAAACCCTCTTTATTGGTAAAGTCAAATTGTAAGTCTCAATTCTGAAAATGCCTCGTTTAGAAAGCTGACATTTTCTTGTCCTGTTTGGTGCATGCAGCCTGTTTCCTGGGCCACATGACTAGGGGTAGTTGACAGTTGGCCTTTGTGTATTCCTCCCAGACAGTATCTCAATGGAGGACCTGGGCGTTGGCAAGATGGCCCATCCTGACTTAATGGGGGGGGGTGGCAGGAAATTCCAAGCACCTATGTGGTGAGAAAGCTCCAGAAACGTCTCCCATTTCAAAACTAACACCTGGTATGAAAATAGGTGTGGTATATGAGATGTATTACATCACTTTTGCAATGTAGAATGTAAGGGGGATTCTATTTCCCCAGGCTAGAGTAGGGCATAGCTGTTGCTATGTGAGAGTGGATGGGAGACTCTGAATAAAGAACCAACCAACAAATACTCAGCCGTGTCCTTGAGTAATTGCTACACTGGTGACGAGTTGAGGAAAAGTACTGAAGTGTCCCAACACCTTGCATCTTATATATTATTTTTGAAGGTGACTCTGGAAACCAACATGACGACATTTAAGTTTGCTCCCTGGTGTGGATTTACTACAGGAATGTATTCGGTGAACTTTCCAATTGAAAACAAAGAAATTTGTTAGTTGGAAATATTTGTTCCTGTGAAGCACTGGATTCACTACTTGTAAGCCCTGGATTCACTACTCCTAAGTGCTACATTTCCAACTCTCTAAGTTCCGACTGTCTGGAGCTGGAGCTAAACTGGTGAGCCAAGCCATTTTTGTTCAAATATATATTTTTTTCACTTTGAAATTTGGTACTTTACAACTTTATTCCCAACGTGCGTTGAAAGTTTGAAACTCAACTCACCATTTGTTTCCTCGTGGCTCCACAGTGACTAAGGAACGTTTTATTTAAAGAACACATTGTTTCGCGTATGATGTTGGACATCAGAAAACAAGAGGATTTTCCCTAGAAAACAACTTCTTCTCACATACGACGTTGGAGGTCGGAAAACAATAGGATTTCCCTTAGAAAGCAAGCTCTTTGCTTTCCTACGCGACTATGTTTGCACCTACCAACCTCACGTGTGTTTATTTCCAAAGCACCGAGCAATATGTTGCAGCGATACACACGCTATTTAACTCAGCAACGATATGCACGCACTCTGAAGTTACAGAGTGTATATCAACTACAAGATGCACACGTGCTTATGTGTGTTCAGTTCCGGGGCTACCGAGCAATATTCTGCAAGAATACACACACTATCTAACTCAACAGCAAGTCAACTATAATTTACACATTATTTTTTTGTGAAATAAGATTTTAAAAATATAGGGTGTATGTCTACAAGCAATGTAAAAATGTTAGTTAATGTGTAGAATGATAGTTAAATGTACTGAATCTAGTGACACCTAAATTTACCTGTGCAGGTTGTCTTGGGTTTTCAATCTGTTTTCCTTTTACTTTCCTCTTTAAAATCAATAAAAATGTGTTTGTAAAAATAATGTACTAATTAATCTCTTTTCATGTAATATAGTGTATAAGGTTTATTTGCAGTTGCTATCTATTGGATCCACAGTAACTATGCAAAACATTCCACCTCCACCCTTCTTTTTGACTATGCCAGGGGATCCACCTATAATTTGGTCTAAGTGGAAAAAATCTTTCCTTCATTATTCTAGAGTGTGCGGTACCAATTTGTCTAATGAAAGGAAAACAGCTTTACTTATGCACTGCCTGTGGAGTGAAGGTCAGGAAGTTTTTGAAACATTACCTGATCCAGGTGATGAAGTGACTGATTTAAATGAGTTTGAGATATGTTCAAAACAATTAGACCTACATTACTCACCTAAAATTAGTACAATCTTGGAACGTTATTAGTTTGGTATGAGAGAACAAAAACCCAATGAAAGCGTAGAAGAGTATGTAACAGCTCTGAGGAAATTAACTTCATTGTACAAATTTGGGTCTTCAATAGAAGAGTGTATAAGAGACCAATTTATGTTAAAATGTTGCAGTGACAAAATAAGGCAGGAACTATGGGGTACAGACAATCCTTCTCTACATGAAGTAATCACTTTGACAAAAAGTGTCGAACAAACTTTTACATGTGTTGAGGAATTAGAAAAAAACAAAAACCCTGCAGTGAATAAAATTTGTCCAAAGATTGAACAAAGTAAATGTAAAGATTGGGATAAAGATGAAGGAAAAATTGTACAAGGGCTGTGGGCTAGATTCCGAGATTCCAAATGCTTTAGATGTGGAAATGTTGGCCCATTTGCTTCGTATAAGAAATGTCCAGCTCTCAACATAACTTTCAAAATATGTAACAAAAAAGTTAATTTTGCCAAGTGTTGTAAGTCGGGCAAATGCCCCAGTCTAGCACCAGTAAAGGTAGTTGGAGATTGTATTTTATCAGTTTTTGCACAAGCTGAACAAAAAAAAAACACCCAAGAGATAAAGTTACTATGATGGGTATTGAGAGTGAAGTTTTGTTTGACTCTGGAGCATGGTTGACTTTGATATCCAATGAATTGTTTGATAAACAATTAAGTCATAAAGTGAATTTGAAGGAACCAGATGTGATTCCTGGTGCTTATGGTGGGAAGGTTATAGAACTTAGAGGATATTTTGAATCTGATAAATCTAACACCATTTTTGGAAAGGTATATGTTCATGTGAAATTTGGACAGTGTTGTGAGCTGACCACACCAAAGGGAGTTAAACGTCATTCTAGACCCAAATTCTCCCACACCCATTTTGATTAAAAATTAGTTTGTTGAGATGTTACGGGTAAATGATGTGCATGAACTTTCGGTGCAAAGTGAGAAGATTGCATCAATACCTAAATTTGTTTACAAGTTTAAGGAAGTATTTAGTGACAAATTAGGATGTGTAAAGGGGTATGCACATTGTATAAGAATCAAGAAAGGGGCTATACCTGTTGTTGCTAAAGTACGTCCTATTCCTATATCTATGAAAGACGATGTTGAAAATGAAATTAAAAAGGCTTTACAAAGATGCAGTGATTGAGCCAGTAGAATGTTCTGAGTGGATTGCGGCAATTGTTGTTGTACGCAAACAATCTGGTGATATCAGGCAATGTATTGATTTGAAGGGTCTCAATAAATGCTTAGTAAGTGATCAATTTCCGCTTCCCAACATAACTGAGATGGTCTTGCTTCTACACGGATCAACGTTTTTCAGTACCCTAGACTTGACCTCTGCATGTCAAAAAGTCATGTTACATCCTGACTCAAGAGATTATACCACATTAATCACCCCCTTTGGGACTTTTCGGTTCATAAGGATGCCGTTTGGATTAGTATCAGCTGCTGCTGTTTTCCAGCGCAAGATGTATAGTTTATTTGGATCAGAACCAGGGGTTAAGTATTTGAAAGATGACATATTGATTCATGGGCACACTGAAACTGACTATGAATTAAGGTTTAGAAGAGTTTTAACCATATTGAGGGATCATAGGTTGACTCTCAAACTGAAAAAAATGTTCTTTCAATAAAACAGAGATTCAATATTTAGGTCACAAAATTACTTCCAAGGTTCTATATCCAAAGGATGATCTCGTCACGAACATTTTAAAGTTGCATAATCCTGAAGGCAAAGATGAGTTGTTATCCTTTCTTGGGATGGTAGAATTTCATGCTAAGTTTCTGCCCAATTTAGTCCCCAAAAAACAGTACACATGCGGAGACTGCTTAAGAAGGGCATTGAATTCATGTGTGATGAGGAGTGTAAAAGGGAATTTGAATGTATAAAAAGGAATTGTCGACAGTTGATTGTCTGAATTTCTTTCATCCTGGAAAAAAATGTGTAATTATGATGGATGCCAGAATGAAAGGTCTGGGTGCGGCATTGTTGCAGGATTCTGGAAGTGGTGATGATCTCAGGCCTGTGGTGTATAGTTCTGGGACTTTGCGAGGAGCGGAGATGAATTATTCCACAATAAAAAAAGGAGGCTCTGTGTGTGTTTTGGGCAATTAACAAGTTCAAGAATTTTGTGTGGGGAAGAGAATTTTATATTTTCACAGATTATAAGCCACTTGTGGAGGTTTTTACGAGAAAGGGTCTAGACATCTAGTAGGGTTGGTAGGTGGATTGTTGGTCTTCAAGATTTTTGTTTTGAAATTTTCTATGTTCCTGGACTGAACATCAAAATTGCTAATTGTTTGTCAAGACTCAGCTTTGAAGTTGAAGATTGCATTGAGGAGGATGAGGAGGATGTAATCAGAGTGTGTAGTGTTACGGAAGGGATAGTGGAACAAGAGAAATGGTTGAAAGCTGTAGCTGAAGATTCTGTTTTACAGCAAGTTTGTGAGGCACTAAAGAGTGGGTGGAATTCAAATGTGAAGCATGATGAAGCTCTGGGAGGCTATTGGAGAGTAAAGGATGAATTGTCAGCAGATGACTTTCTTTTTGTGGTTTGAGATTAGTTGTTCCATCTGAGTTGATTAACAAAATTATGGCGTTGGGACATGTGGGGCATCAAGGGATGAGTAAGATGAAAGCCAGAATTTGTCTACATTTTTGGTGGCCAGGCATGGACCTGATGATTGAAAGGCTGGTCAGAGAATGTCCTGATTATTGTAACAGTGACAAAGTATACAAAACTAGAGTACCTCCGGTGTGTTAGAGAGTTTTCTAGCAGGCCGTGGGATGTAGTGGCGGACGATATTGTTGGACCGATACCTGGAGAAGAAGGGTCTAACTATCTTTTGGGTTTGATAGATCAGTTTTCTAGGTGGGCTGAAATAGGCATTGTCAACAGTATTGAAACCAGGAGAGTTATTGAGTTTTTTTATGAGGTTTTCAGTCGTGAAGGTTTGCCTCATACAATTGTGACTGATAATGGTCCACAATTTGTTTCTGTTGAGATGGAGGAATTTCTAAAGTGCAGGGGCACTGGACACAAAGCATGTTCTTTGTATCATCCTGAGGGAAATGGTACTGTGGAGAGATTCAATAAATGTGTGAAAGAATGTGGAAGTTGGAAGTTTCTGCGGGTAGGAGTTGGAAAGAAGGTCTAAAATATTTTTTTCATGCTTACAGGTTTACACCACGCTCAACGACTGGTGAGGTTCCCTTTGGGTAACTCAGTTGGCTCCTGGTTGGGTATCATGGGGGTAAAAATTACTGTGTTTCCTGGTCCAGGATGAAAGGAGGGAACGAATGTGAAAGGAATTGTGTGGAAAGAAGGAAATAATAGCATGATGAAAAGAAGAGTGTAGTAAACGTTGGTATAAGTGTGGGGGACGAAATTTTGGTGAAGAAACCTACTTTATGTAAGAGTGGAAGTGAGCTCATGGGTCCATTCGAAGTTACTAAACTTTTCAGAAATGCTGTCATAATTAAGGATGGGAGAATATGGAACCTCATTTGTGTTGCGAAATCAAAAGGAGTTACATGAAATTTGTTATCTTAATTTTGTGTTTCTTCCTCTTTACTAATGTTATCTTCATATTTTGCGTTCTGTGTTATATTATTTTTCTTCTTTTTGAATTTCAAATTATTGATTTCTAAATGTTCAAATGTAGTAGGAGTAAGGTGTGTGGTATATGAGATGTATTACATCACTTTTGGAATGTAGAATGTAAGGGGGATTCTATTTCTCCAAGCTGGAGTAGGGCATAGCTGTTGTTGTGTGAGAGTGAAAGGGATACTCTGAATAAAGAACCAACCAACACATATCCAGCCGTGTCCTGGAGTAATTGCTACAATAGGCCCATCTAACGCCATCTTCAAATCATTTCCAGACCTGTGGAACACTCAAGAAAGACTTTTCTTCTGCTGAAAGGACTGCAATGCTGCCTGAAGAAGGAAGACTGGACCTGCTCCTTGAACCCAGAACCACCAGAGTGACTCCAAGAGCTGGCTGGCTGACCTCTTATTTTGAGCTACATGGATTTAACAAGCCCCAGAGACCTGTCCTGCATCTTCCCAGCTGCCCAGACTCAACTGGACCTGTCTGTGCCTTGTTGCTGGCCTCTGCTTGAGTGAGCCCTGATCCTCAAAAGATGTCTCCCAGGTCCTGGACCCTTGGCTAGCATCAGAGTGTATCCTGCTGTCCCAACTGTGGATTCCCTCAGAACCAAAGCAGCATGATGCAACTCAACGTACACACAATATAGGGCCCGCATAGCAGCACCTCGTAGCTCCTCATCGGAACCAACACAGAACGATGCAACTCTATGCAGGGCCTCGCATCACAGCTCTTGCAGCACCTCATCGGAAACAACGCAGGGAGGTGCAACTCGAAACAGGACCTCACATCCTGGGCCTCACAACTCCTCATCCAAACCATTGCAGTGTGACAGAACACTCCTCATCAAGGACATCAGTTACAATCCTCAGTGGGACTAGCCTGGTCCCTATTTTCAGCCCGCACTCCATCACGGTCAGTCTGAACTTGTGACTTTGTCCCGGACTAGTGACACCAGATAACCACAGTTAGCACTTTGCATCTTTTAGCACCGCTTTTACTTCCATCTTTAAAATTCCATATCTGCAGTTCTATTGATTCAATTTTTGTCATTTTGATCTCAAATGATGTATTCAAATGTACTGCATTTTCCTAAATTGGTGTTGGATTTTTCTTGTGATTTAACTTTATTGCTGTTTGTATGCTCCATAAATACTTGCCTCTAAGTCAAGCCCGACAGCTCTTGTGCCAAGCTACCTGAGGGTTAAGTACTGATTAATTTAGTGACTGTTAGTGGCTCAGGCCCCACTCAACCAACAACCCAATTTCTGACAGTATGTTTTTAAAAGAGATGCCTGGCCCTTCAGAATCCTTATTTCAGCAGGTGACCACTCCACAAGGACACTGTGACAAAGATGTGGAGGGAGGAGTTGAAGAAAAGCATACTTGAATCATCACAAAACATAGGATAGACACTCAAAATCAACACACTGCCACTGTTGCCCTTCTACCCAGTAAGTGTGTCATGGCCTAATTTACAGCCACTTACCCTCCAGAGATTTTTCCCTGGTTTGTCGGAGTTGTCATGTCAGAAATCTGTAGGTAGCTACAGACCCAGTTCTGGCAGGTCAGTGAAATTACAAATTTGCTTAGAATATAAGATCGGAGCAGCGTCCCTCTGGTGCACTCACTCTTTCTGCCCCAGACAGCAGCACCCAAGAATAATAATGACTTATGAAGAAATTCAAAATCTGACTGAAAACAGAGCCGAAACATTTGGTTTCTCATTGGACGAGGCACAACGAATTAACGCACTGATAGGGGATGTAGAGTCTGCAAATACCAGTACTACATCAGTTGAAACTACTGTTAAGGAACTACTATATTTAACAAAAAGAGAAGTTGATCAAAGGTTGTACGCAAGTACTTTAATTAAATACCACAAAGCACAGCGCATTCCAAGAGGACTAAGAATAACTTTAAAACCAATATTCTGCTAAAAATAATCTGAATTTGGATCTGGTTTTGTTGATCATCGAGGAACTTTCAAGGTTATTACTTGAATTAAGTTATTGGCTGACATTAACAGTCAAATCGACAGATATACCAGAGAAATCAATGAAAGTATATTAAGGACATTTAAACGTGATACCATTGATTACAAACGTGGTCAGGTATACATGCGGGAAGAAGTATATGCTAAGAAAAAACAAAACACACAGTTTACCAAGGCTTCAAGTGGAGAAACATACTGACTCTAATGAAACCAGCATAGAAAAACTTCTTGAGAGTTTTTCGGGGACAGTTAAACCCACTGAAATAAATCAACAAGCTTCAAGTTTAAAAATTGGAGACGCTGCTTTTTCAGAAACCAGTCCAGCCATAAACGACAAACCAGAAGAAGGGGTATCAAGAAAAGAAAAAGTTCACGGCTCAACACGGGACTTAAGAAGTTCAACCAAAAGTCAGAAAACATAGGGCCTGATTACAACTTTGGAGGAGGGTATTGATCCGTCCCAAATGTGACGGATATCCTGCCCACCGTATTTCGAGTTCCATAGGATATAATGGACTCGTAATACGGCATGTGGTATATCCAGCACATTTGGGATGGATTAACACCCTCCTCCAAAGTTGTAATCAGGCCCGTAGTATCTTCAAATCAGGTGGTGAACATCTCTTAACAACTTACACCCTCACAAACAGCAATTTTACACGGAAGCACGTCTTTCGTGCCTATCATTCTAATAACGTTGAACAAGAAGTTAGCTTTTTCAAATTTATGAGAAAATTGAGATTGCGGCATTATTTAAAAAAATATAATAGGTGATTCCACAAGAACTGGACATAACACCCTCATGAGTCTGAAAAACAAAAGTACATTTACGGCTCCGGTAAGCAATAAAGTATTGGATTAATTTGAAAATATAGTTAAGACAGAATTGAACACAATCTTCAACCAGAAAGCCTCCACACATTTCAATACGACCATAAAGGATCTAGCGACTCCTAAACAAATTGCAAATACCTCTTAATTAAAATGCATTAGAGCTGACAAAGGGGGTGCTTTGGTTATTACGGACAATTAATTCTATGAGAAGAGCGTACATGATCAGAAAAACTAAGCACATTATTCAACACTATTTCAGCTTTCGGTTGAATGTGACTCATTTATAATGTTGAACGCGCTTTGGATTCACTTTATTCCTATTCAGATTGGTTTATGATATAAGTGAATGTAGAAACAAAAGTAACCGCGTGCACGAAGAACACGTTAAAAAGACTTCTCACGGTCACCTTTTTCCTTCACCTACCACACTAATACCAATTGAATGATTTTGCATGTTTGCATGTGACACGCTTATAACCGGCAACCAGCTTTCTCTTTGATGTTGACTTTTCCATTAATTAAGCGTGAGAAGCAAATCGATAACTGTGTGAGAATAGATTTTGTCATTCTTGCGTCTAGACACCTAGATTGATATCATCACCACAGGGTGATGGGCACTTTAACACATTGATACCACATTGACCACTAAAAATCCAAACCTATCAGTGATTAGATAAATTTTACTTTGTAGATCCCCTGAAGAAAGGCAGGGACCCGAAATGCATTGGGATTATAAGAACGTTTTGAATGATGTAAACGTGTTTTTAATTCAATATTAAATGATGTTTTCGATTTGAATTTTTTTGGGGGTATGGGGAATTGGAAATAAAACTAAATATAAATCTAATGATAGCGGGATGAAATTTATGTTACCCTAAAAAAACTGAAGAATTTGGTTTAAAACCTCCTGAAGCGGTTCGGTGAGTGCACTAGCGGGACGCTGCTCTGATCTCCGAGTCAATGCAATTTTGTGGATTATATTTACATCCTAGGCCAGAAGGGTGATACCTTCGTGCACCAGAAACATATTAAGAACATCTATTTGCAAAAGTAATAGGAAAAGCAAGTAGTGCGAGGCTTATTTTATTTTTGAGATCAGTAAATTTCTCAGCACACAAGGGATATGGAATACTTTTCTGCTAGTATTTTTAGCAGGCAATGAACTTTAGCCTCACTATTATGAGTCAAGTAACCACTCTGCAATCATAGTACTTACGCATTTTCTTGTGTTGGTCGATAACAATTTAAATGTGCTTCACCTGTGGGTGCCTTTGTCGCTAGAAAAAGCTTTCTCCTTCCCAACTGGTATACCTTGAAATTAGGGCCAAGTATTGAGCCTGGTAGTCGTAGGACTAAGTTGCTGCAAGTGCTCGAATCTCTCAATAATATCCCATAACAATCCCTCTTCTAGACCATCATACCTGGTTGCTTATGGCTAGTGCAACCATATAACAGAGGGACTAGAGGGCAGCTGGGTACTAGCATGTGGGTGTTTTTCCATGGAGACATGATGATGTTGGAGAAGTTGCCTTGTAGGCTGTAGAGCTGTTAACTGGCCTGCACTCTCAGTGTGGAAATAGAAACGAGAAAAGACTGCAGTTCTAGTCAAAGCTGTAAGTGGAAGACATCCAGTTCAAGATAAAGATGCAAACTGCTTCCAGGTGTAAAAGTGAACTGGAGATGCCAGAATGTTCCCAGTAAATGGCAGCGAAGAAAGGAATCTTTGTCCTTGAAACTGCTTAGATAACGGCTTCATCTTCCCATCTGCTTCATGTTAGTTATGTTTAACCTCGTACAAAGACGATTCCTTGCTTTGTGTATCAGTAATTCCTTGCCATGTGCTTCAGTGATGTGCAGTTCCTTTTCAGTGTGACTGCTAGATTCACGTCAATCATGGTCAAGTCTATGATGCGTCAGAGTACATGATCTCAAGTGTGTCTTCAGGGCAAAGGGGTATCTAGCATGTGTAGTTTAGTGATCGTTACTAAGGAGTTCTCTACTGTATAGGTGCACTCACGCTACACTCACTCAAAGTCCACACATCATAGCTAATGGTAATCAGGGTGCTTCTTCCAAATGCAGGAGTGGCTGCTCATGCCAAAGCTCACCAGTTGAGAAAGACCTCATATTGTCACCAGGTGATATTGAGTGAAAGCTTCATGACCTCAATATATTCTGTAAAAATTGGGGCAGCTGTCTATTTGCAAGATAATGTGTTTGCCATATCCAAGATGGCAACGTGGTAGATCCAGGTGAATCAGTCACCTCCTTGTGAATGATCCTTTTTTATGTTGTGCGAGTGCTAATGTCAGATGTTTTTCCTAATGCCTTATTAGTGCTTGAAGTAGATGGATGCGCTGTAACTAATTTGTAGCCTATTGGCAGAAGTTCTATAGGAGTTGGGACACTAAAATTGACTTGATTTACCAAAGACCACAAATAATAACAGATTCTTTGTACCCTGTTGGGACTGCATTTTTTAAATCCCTAAAAATTTGATAAAGACTTAATAGTATTGATCCTCGTGTATTTAGAAAGGCATGGTTTAGCTACAGTTTTTATTGATAATAATTCACCCATTTGGGGATTTTCAATTGTATGATTAATCAACATTACTTTAAACATCAGTACATTGAAGAGACATGGGCATTTGACAGAAGTTTGCAGTACCACCCACCCCCTTACTGTGCCTTTTATTTGTGTCTGCAATTCTATTGACTACTCAAAACCTTATGACACACCATGGATCTCTCGCTTCTCCGCTTAATTATAGCTGTACATTGTAATAATATATTAAATGAGGTGTGGGGGGCTACTCTTTTGAATTCAGGTCTGCAACATGTTGTATATACTGGGATGTGACCACAGAACCCACTGTATATTGTTAAGAATCCATTTAGAAATACTACTAGGGTACATGGACATGTATTCACACACTTACAATGTGGATTATTTGGTAGAGGGCTGCATTTCTGGGATTTGGCACCCTGGATTAACAAGAAGTTGTAGTTAGCTGCAACTAAACATCGGAATGTCCATTACACACACATCCAATATGTCTGATGGGGTGCACAGTCTAATTGTCCTAGCCGGGACTGCAGGAGATAAGAGCAAGCTCTTCTCCACACGTCCTGGCTTGATTTGCTCTGGGGGTATCGCAGCAAGTGGGCATGTTGTCGGCCTGCGGTAGGCAACCCATGAGGTGTTCTGATACTTGCACATTGTAAAGGTATGCTCATAGTCCCTTGTGCAAACCTTGAAGGTGTTTAATCAGTTTAAAAGGCATATTGGACATAGCGGGGCCCAGGCAATTATGAGCACACATGGCGGGTGGCATCTTGGACATTTAGTGCAATTATAGACAATTATTACAGGCATGGCGTATATGATCAGACCTGCCAGCTCACACAGTGCTACCGTGTATCACACAATAACGGTTCCCCTCACATGGTCACCTGGTGAGAAGCAAATAGCACATGGTGGGCACACAATTAGCTGGAAACCGCTGCAGGGAGCAGGTTTCCAGCTAATTGTTTGGAGGTTTAATTCAGCCAATGTCCATTATGAGGTGTGAGACCTCCCCATCACATTGGTGGCAGCCTCCAAAGCTTTAATTTAAGTTATTGGCAGGAAGGAAGTGATAAAGGGGTATCGTGGGAGAGGCGGAGGGTTGTCGTGGTAGGGAGGCTGTAGATTTAGGAGTTCCCGAGTTGTGCTTGGCACTAAGTCCCGCCCTCTTCATGACCATGCCCCTCTTCACACGGCAGCAAAACATCACAAGTTGGTAGGTCTGTATGATGGTTATATTCTTAGTGTGCCCTTGGCTTATCTAATGTATCATGATAATAGTAAGCAGAAGCAACTATAAGGTTGATTAATCTTTTGACTAGTTTAAATTATATTGAAACAAATATTGGAAATAACAATCAAACAATGCAAAACATTAGAGAGTCAGTAAACAACACACCATAACCCATTTGGCCATAAATAACCACACTTTTATAGTATCAATTAAAATGTTTATTTCCCTATATTAACAATGCTAAGTCCACGAAAATAAGTCCCAAATGGTACAAATAAAGAAACATCACAGGCTGTTGGATTGGTCCAAAGAATCTTAGTTTAAACAAAGCAACAAGAACAATAATCTCAACAGTGAAAACATTAATTAATAGCAACAATATTTGAGTAAGAAATATATAATTCATTTATTCAGCAAGCAGATTAACATTAGTTCATTAGTAAGAGGAAACACCTCTCTAACCTCAAATTAGCATTAGGATGTTGGGCTTCATGCAAAAGTTCTAGCAACATTAATTTAGAAAACATCGAACTATGCCGCGATCAAAACAGCAGCAGTATTAAAACAGTAGCAGTTGGTACCTGAAAAAACAAAAGACAAATAACAATGCACAGATCTCTCTTAGTTACCGCTCCCTAGGAAAGGTCAGCAACTGGCTTCTGCTTCATCAGAGGGACCTCAGCATCAGGACAGTAACAAGGAAAAGGGTGACGGTTTAGAACTTGGACTATAAGATAACTAAACCATCAGATCATTAGTTCAGTATTGACAGGCATAATAAACTCAAAAAATATTAAAGCACCAGAATGTCAGTAGAATGACTGGCAAGGCACGATGTGTCAAAGTGACAGGTCACACTAAGAATGCGAACTGAACTCTCCGGAAACCAGAAAGCAAAAGGCCCCAAAACAACTGACCTCAAACATTAAATTAAACTTACTAAACATTTGCTATTGGCAAAAAAAAGTTATGCGAAGAAAGAACATCCAGTTACAAAAACATTAGAAATCAGAAATGCACTAAAGGTGACACGATAAATATTGCAAAACACTGGTTGGTCTCTGCTTTATTTATGTAACGGCAAACTATATTAAATGTAGCACTGTAACTTTCTCTTCCGTTTGTCATCTGTAGGCTTTTTTGTTTGGCATCTTCCAAATACGCGGTTACTGGACAGTAGTTATAAAGATATAGGAACATTTCTCGTTGCACCATTTCCCTCGAGAGAAATACATGAGTTAGAAACATAACTACAGACAAATATGAAAATTCAATGAATGGAGTCTGTTATACAACGGACGTGAAAGCATACAATTGTAACAATAGTAAGAACACCAGGAGTTAGATAACTACGCAATATGGCCTTGTCTGCTTGTGGCCCAGCAGAGAACAAGAAATACTCATATTATTTCAGTATTTAATTTTGCAGAGAACATGCTCCTAAAGAGACATAATATTTTCTCATTACAAAGTTAGTACTTGATTATAAAACATGCATTTGATGGTGGCCTAATAAAAAGGCACATTGCGTGTTAACGTTGATTTTATAGTTAAAGCACACATTAGTACATAAGTATGATTACGTAAAAGCTAATTATTCACGCTAGATTTCGGCTCTCACAATATCAGACCCCACTATTTACCTATATGTAGAGTTTTAGCGTTATGCCCTTATAAAAGAATGCCCAGACATGATATAAACAAAATTCAATACATACCAACAGATGGGGTAGGATTGGCTACAGGGGAGTAGCACCCATTTTTAGCACAGTTATTGAAGTCTCTATTTGTGTAAGGGCCATGTACATGTGACTTTATGGTAATAGTGATATGTCCCTTACACATCCTACTGTATAAGTCATAGCATTGATGCAGATGTCGACCTTTGACATTACCCTGGCACAGAACATATGCACGCTGCTCAGGTGTTTTTTTTACATATCACTGAGAGAGTTCTATTAGGACAGTATGGACTAATATAAAGATGATGATACCAACCATTCTCTAAATATATTCTTTATGTATTCTTTCCCATGTTAGGTGAAATGACAGATGGCATGTTTGCCCTAAACAGACCCCTATGAAATAATATGAGGGTCAAACTGTCAACTGTTTTATTGGGATTATCTGAATGTTCAAAATATATTGCACACAGTAATGAAAGATTATATCCGGGACTGTTTTATTCTACTGCAAAGTTTGAGACATCCCTTTGTGTACATGGATAATTTGCATATATGGATCATTGTAAATAATGCACTTTACTGCACTTTTTGGGCACTGCCCTGTCTGCACTTCACTTGTTTTTGATGACATTCATATAGTTGTTTAACAATAAACAGAGCAATATTGTTGGATAACACAGAGATTGGATTTGAAGTGTGGAAAAAAGAAGGAGAAAACAGGAGCAAGAGCGATGCCGCAGCACGGGGAAAGCTGGGCTTGGGACTTACACAGACCCTCAGATCTGTTGTGAAGATCTGTTGTAAATAGAATAACCCTCCGAGGCCAACATTCAGTTCATTTTAAGTGAGTTCCTACTATCATTGTCACAGCTGGGACTCTCAACTTCATAAAAGGCCAATAATTCTTTAGCTTTAATTAAGTTTAAGATGGGGCATGACATTCCATCCGCTATTGTTAACCTAGTTGAAGAGTCTGATACGTTGTCACCAGATGAGGAAATTTCGCTAACACCTGTAAATGTTCCTGAATTTATACTACTTCTTTTCTGTGGGGTCTGTGTCAGAGTCCCGACAGTACTTCAACGTCCTATTCTTCATGACATGAAAAAGACCCAATCTTTTGGGTGTCTTATGTTATTGTGTGCACTTCTGTAGCAATTATACATTTCCCAGTGTGAGGGCTACCAAAGACTACTTTAAACCTCCACCTCTTACAGCTTCTGAGAGATTCAGTAAATTTGGCCTGACTCCCAGGCATCTTTCCATTTAAGAGAGATCCTGTATGGTTCATCTACACTCCTATGACTGTATTGGCCACCTCTCGGCCACAGTAACCTTGAAACTGGTCAAGTGTTATAGGTTGGGACTGCTCTTAGGTTATGCACTAAACCTGAGTCATTACAGTCCATTATCGTTTTTTTAAAACATACAATTGTATACAATACAGTACATTCACGCTGTGCACTGCGATCATCTCACTCCTGCCATATATCTCAAAGAAACAAACACCAGGACTGTGCAGCACCTTTTCTCAAGCAATTTGCCATTGAGATAGAAGGGTATGAAGAACGTAAAGTTACTACTTCTTACTGAGGACTATCTAAGATTTCAAAGACGAAGAATCCTTGTCATCTTCTGAACCTCAAGCCGTTTCACAATACCAGTACAGATGTTTTGTCTCTATTGAATCTGAAGTTATATTATGGGATTTGTAATCTTTCAATCAGACCTCATGGGACCAGCCTGAAAAATCTTATCTCAGGAGGATGATGTCTTGAGGGCATGCTGTTTGGCAATCTTAAAGAACTACTTAAAGGAGGCACCATTTCAAGTCATGATACCAGGTCAGCTCCTCTGCCAGGGGCGTTGCCCCAATGGCTAAGAGCCAGCAGCAGAAAAATAAAACAATATTTGAATATCTTTTTATTTTTCTGCTGCTGGCACAGCCAGCAGGTGCTAGGAGGCGTTGGCCAGGCAACGTGAGGTGCGAGAGCCTCTTCTGGTGTCCCAGCGAATGGTGGTGATGTCTACGTACACATTTTCCCAGACACATGGCAGAGGACAATGATCCATAACCTACTTACCTTTGGCCTGTAACATTTAGGGGTAGTGATTTGTAGTTTAGAAATTACACCTACTACAACAACAAACAGTATAGGAATGATCACTGTACACAGCCATGTGTGGTACCTGCAGAGCAAGAGGCTTGAGGATTTCCCCCAGTTTTGTACTTGGTTCCAGGTTCAAAAGGCAAGGCACACAAGTTTGATACACATGACATGTCAACACAAATAATCTCTCATCTACTGTGTGACACATAACTCGTCCCTATTTGTCTGGGGGAGCAGTCAGTACCTCACTCAATCACCTGGCAATGGGACAGGCAGGCATTTGCTGTGTACTAACCCCCTTGTGGCTGCTGTAATGCCCTGAAACGCCCATCAAGCCATGGGTAGGCCACTGCCAGGATGCAGGCCATTAGGGGGGATCATTGTCTGACGGGCACCAAGCCAACGTTGGGAGGACAGCCACAGCTGGACTTCCACGATCTTCCAGGCCCAGGGCCTCAGGCCCTCCCACCTCTTGCAACAGTGGGCGCTCTGGCAGGTGGATCCCCCGGGGTCTGCACCTTCTTGGCAATGGCTCTCCAGATCCCTTTATGCTGATGGGTGTTGACCTGCATGGATGCAAAAGACAAGAGAAAAACAAGAGAAAGAATTATGTCCACAAGTCCCACCCAAATGGCTGAGCCACATATATGTCAGTACACAAAGCTAAGAACATTCTTCTTTTACCCAAAATGCCCAAGTGTGGCACATACTGGACGCTGAGTACAGGGACCTAACTACAAACACTACCCAATCTGCTGACCAGCAGGGTGACCACCACCCTGCTGGGCCCTCCAGTGACTAGGTAGGTCAACTGACATCTAGTGTGACATGCCCTAGAAATCTGACTGAGATCTGAGGAACTATGGAACACATCACACCTCTGTGGCTTCTGAAAGGTAGACTCCTTAGGCATGAATGCATTAAAATACTCACACTCTGTGAAAATGATTCTCTGCATACAGTTCCTACAGGCCACTACCATAATACACACTCAAACATTACACATAGGTAACAATGAGGTGACTGGCATGGTGGGTACAGAAAGTGTCTACCCTGTCCATGTTTGGACATGTGGACTTACAAATGTATACTCATGTCACCTCAGGGGCTGGGGTTTGGTGTCATATACTTGTGCCACAGAACATGCTTTTGGACGTATGCATATGTGTCCATCCTACAGAGATGGCATCCAACAAACAAAGGCATGCATTGTCCATTTACTGACATGTGACCAAGATACTGAATCACATATCATGGCTTCCCAGAAATCAACACAATGTCTGCACTGTGGGACTATCATTCATGAAATAAGCCTGCACAGGACTAATTTGATCTGTGTGAAAGTGACAACAGAGCTGTGTGAGCAAGGGACCTGTGTGGGGACAGATACACACATTCACAATGATGCCAAGTGCAGATTGTTCACAGATCGTTAACTCTCCCCTAAAAACATTCCCATACTCATCAGGGGAAGAGCATCAATAAGATGCTAATAAGCACAAAGCCTAGATTTGGCCACATGACAGGTTCAAAGGTTCAACTGGGATACAGGGAGTGGGCACTGGGCCACAGTTGCATAGCAAAAGTGAGTCAACACCAGCCTAGACTTGGACCCATACTGGGAGATACCTTTGAAAGTCAAAGGTCTCTGCAGGCTGAGCAGACAGAACCTACATGAAACTCCATTCCCATCACTTCCATGCATGAAAGTACATCAAGTAGCCAACAGCAATTTGGCATGTGTTGTTTATGTGGCAACTTGAAGGGCAGAGTGAGTCAGGATATACCTTCAAAACAACAGTTTAGCAAGGCCAGATGTGGTTTGAAATCTCATTGGCAACATACACATAGCTCACCTTACACAAACCTCACACATACAGCATGCATACACAGCTAATGCTGTCATGCAAATACATGTTGTCTCACATTGACAACATCCATGTGGTACGATATGTATGGGGATGGCTGTGATGTCACCTCACCTAGTGTTGTGCATCCAACATAAGGTAGATCAGGGTGCACTCAAAACACACACAACAATGTGTTAGGACTCAACATCTGGCACTGAACACAGACACATGCACATTGACTCTCCCATTAATGCCACGCCGAATGCACCTCCATTGCCTTTACTTCACATTCTGGCACACATGGGCATAATCTAGCCTGTGAGGAGGGAATATATGGTGAACTACTGAAAAATAAATGTGGACATGATGCACTTACCTGCTCCTCTGGTGCACCATAAAGCTGTTCATACTTCATACAGAGGTAGGACCTCTGTGACCAGCCTCTCCACCTCCTCCGGGGGAGTATGCAGGGGCCTTATCACCTGCTGGACGTGGCATGATTGTTCCTGGTGGCGGTACACAGCAGCTCAGGCAGTGGAGGTCTTGCTGGCAGCAGTGTCAGGAGTCAAGTGAGGGATTTTGCAAAACATGGTAGTCACGTCTGCCACGTACATGGATGTCACCCCCAGCGGACATAGCCATTGGCCAGCGACTGCCACTGGCAACAACGTTAGCCTATGGCTGTGTCTGCCTCTAAGACGACTTCTGCCAGTGGTCGGGGACAGGTCCTAATGTCTAATGGAGTAGGTGAAGCAGCCGCCATTTTAGAGGCCTGAATGTGTTATATGGCTCGGAAAAATGTGTCACAACTCTGAAAATATTATTTTTTCCAGTGATACGGGCCTGTCTTGTCCTGTCATGTAAATCTACCACTCAGACACCATTTTTGTACATTAGTAGGACATATGGCAATTTACTTTGGGGCACAGCCCCCATGACAAAGGTCACTTTAAAGCTTGGGACATTAAGTCACAGTCCTAGTGGCATGTTTCATTAACAAATTGTTGATGAGCAGATAGATGATGTGTACACATGTGTTGCAAAGCAAGGGGGTAACATGTTTCTTCTGCGTGATTAACAGTTGTGATGTGCACTGTGTATCATGTCCTCAACTTACGACATGCATTGTCACAGTTTGTCATTAACATGCATTGTGTATGTTGTAAGGGACACAATGAATGATGGCTAAAATCATTGCTTGTTATACATAGGCACCCAGGGAGGGGGAGAAACCTCCTGTTTATAGTCCACTGCCAGACCTTCAGACCATGAAGGAATGCCACATCATCCAGATCTACCATCTGAATCAGAAAACAATTATGAATCAGTTGGAGCCAGATCTGATGCCTGCCGTTCATCATCCAAATAGCATACCATCCATTGCACAAGTCATGGTAGTGTTGCACTTCCTGGTCACAGGCTCCTTGCAAAATAAAGTGGCCCTATTTGCTGATGTCCAGCCTATGTTCAGTCTTGTTTTGAAGGATGTACTCTTAGCAATGTTGAAACACCTGGACAGCTACATCCGGTTTCCTCAAAGTGAGGATTTGGCCAATGTGAAGACTGAGTTTTGTGGTTTGGTACACATCCCACATGTGGTGGGAGCCATTGATGGTACACATGTTGCTTTGGTCCTACCACATGGCAAGGAACAAGTGTACTGCAACAGAAAGAGCATCCATTCATCATGTCCAAGTTGCATGTTTGGCAGACCTCTACATTTTATAGGTCTGTGTCCGTTATCCAGGGTCAGTCCATTAAGCCTTCATTATATGTAACAGCGCGATCCCCAGCTGATGTCACTACTGTAACCAGAGAGGTCCTGGCTGGTTAGTAATTCACATATGTCCTGTTTGTGTGCAATGTCTGCTGCAAAAATTGTAATGAGAGGGACTCATAGTTGCACATATGTCCCATTCCATAACAGGGGACTCTGCATACCCAAACCGACCATGGTGGTTGACACCGGTGAGGAACCCAACTACACCAGATGAAGTCTGCTTCAACGATGCCCATGGAAGAACACATCGTGTTCTGGAGCGGACGTTTGAGCTCCTCGAAGCCAGATTTAGGTGTCCAGACAACGTAGTTGGAGCCCTCCTCTCCTCACCTGAAAAGGTTTATAAGATCATTGTGGCCTGCTGCATGCTCTAAGACATTGCCCTGTGGAGAGATATCCCATACATTCCAGATGAGAGGGAGCTAGCAGTGCCACCAGGTGAGAATCCTGAAAGGCCAAGTGAGGATGACAATGATGAAGAGGAAGGTGAAGACTTGTGGGCAGATGGCATCAATCACCACTTTGCTTGAGTGTAAGTATGTAATGTTATGTGATTACTGTGACTGCATGAGGAACTTTAGTTGTCAGGATATGTTGAGTAGGGTTTTTCATTCCAAAAGACAGGGAATCTCATGCTTTGCAGTATACAGCCAAGGTTTGCTTACAAACTCAGACTTGAACATGTCACTACCTTGACTATCTGTTTTGTCATTGCAATGTAAGTGGATCTACTGATGATTGATATGAGGGTTTTGTCATAGGTATTACATTTCCAGCCTAAACTCCTTGTATAGTTTTTGACCAGATATCGTTACCATGCTATCCTCATGTGGGCATTTCAAAGTTATGACATTGTAAGGTATCTGTTGCTGTTCTGATATGTGAAGTGGACATGGATTAATCCAGGTGATGTTGATCACAGATTTAGGGTTTATGAGTCCTGTGCCAATGCAGCTTGGGCAGTGGTTGGGTGGACTTCTGAAGTGCACAATACATTGGTTTGATGTGGTGTGTTGGTCCGATTGTCTCATATGTGTGATCATATGGCCTTGAAATATGTTCTCATCAAGTACAATCCATGCATTCTCCCTTCACATTGTGTTGTCAATGATCTAGTATGACATTTTATAGCTGTAGATTTGTTTCATCATTGCAGGCCACAGTGCCTGTGCCACAGAAGTGACATAGGATTGTATCATACCACCAGATGCTTGGTCATTAAAATGGGATGGACCTACGATCAGGTACTGTAGTACTGCCCTCTGTGTGTGCCATGCCGTATTTTGGCAGACCTGGTTTTGGTATGTGAAAAGGCTCAAGCTGGTAACAACATCCACCAGTCTGTTAGCCTATTCTATGGGATGAGGTCTGACAAAGCCCTTTCTTCTGCGGTCTGGGGAACGGTACCTTGGGAAATGTAGCCTGACTCAATATGGTTCAGCCGTTCTTGGCTATAACGTTCCAGATATTTTAACAGCCTATGTGCTGTACAGTACAATAAAATGTTAGGTGTGACAAGACACTTGTATCATTGTTTTGGAAGTAATCCTCAGCATGACACTACCTGAGACATATTCTTCTTTACATTGCCATCCTGTGTCTTCCTCATGTGCATCACATGGGCTTACATTTCAACATTTCAAAATGTGGAAAAGAAGGTAGCAGGCAATGTTTTAGTGATAGGTGAGTTTATTGACATAGGTGGAGGAAATAATTGAGAGATGCAACAGAAAAGTAAAGCGGAGAAATCAGTCATGGTGGATGTAATCATGTTAGTAGATGCCACAACATTTGAAGTCCAAAGTCCAGTGTCCTACTACTATAGGAAATGGAAAATGGTCAAAGAACAGTCAACAGATTAAATATGTGCCACACAAAGTAGTTCCTTCAGGAAGATTTCACTGGATGGCTGTGGTTGGTGTCTTGCCATCCGCACCTCCTGGATGCTTAGGTGCATGACCCCACTTGCAAGGGGTTCTACTGCTACAGAGGCATGGGTATCTGAGAGCGGGTCCTTCCGCTGACAGGGCCTACCTTCCAGTGGCTGCTGCAGATGTTGAAGGTACTAGAGTTGCGTAAGTGGCCAAATGAAGGGGTGTGGTGTTGTTCATGGTCCCTTATCAGGGTACTGCTGATCTCCTTGAACACCCCTGATAGGGAGGCCAGGATGGTGTTGGTGGCCTCCCACTTATCCAGATATTTGTGTTGGAAGTCCCTCTGTAGCTGCTTGATCTCCCTGAGTTCGGCACGTACCTGCCTCATCACTCCTTGAGATTCTTGATAGGCTCCCAAAACTTGTCTGATGGTGTCCTGGCCAGGACCATCCCCAGTAGCCTCATGCTGCTGGCCCACAACATCCCTCCCATGCACCCTACCCCCACGTTCCTGTGCCCTTGGCACAGCTTGACCATCATTGCCCGTGGTGTGTTGCTGTGGCTCAGGATCCTAGACTGGGGGGGCACAAGATGGTTGTCACAATATTTGGGACACTGGTTGGGGGGGGGGTGAATGGCTGCTTGAGATATAGATGCAACCGGGCTGAGAGGACTTGATGTGGTCAAGGTGAGGCTCACTAGTGTCATCTGGCCAGGTTGCCCTGATAAGCCATGACTGTCCTCAACATCCAGATGTCTAGGAGTGTTGTGCTCACTGAGGGCTTCAACCACTGGGGTATTGGCAGTCTCTTGAGTGGGCTCGGTGTTCCCAGTGATAGTTACACCTATTGATGTGAGAGATACAATGTTACAGGTTGTAATGTGACATCTACCGCAAATAGTTTACAGTGACATTTAGTAAAGGCCATGTACACATTGGATGTGCAGGTTTTCCTTATGTGACAGGTACACGCGGTATCAATTGTATTGACCTGACATTTGAGTAACATACCAATTCCATTTCAGTCAACCAGCTGCAGAATGTATGAGTTCATTAGCACTTGGGAGGATGGTCATCAACTTACATTTTGCCAGCAGTGCAGGCAAAACAGTGGCTGGGCAGGATGTGGTTTAGATCATTTTATGACCTAGTTGACTGTTATGCAGACAGACCCAGAACTTTGTTGTATGTGTGATTGTTACCATCATGTGGTCAGTGCATTGTGAATGTGACTGCTGCCAATACCATTCATCTGATGCATCTTAAGGCCTTTTATTTTTTATTTGTTTTGTTGCACACAGGTTGAGCTGTACTTTCTCTTCACAATATTTCCATCTTGGCTTAGCTGCTCAAGATGGATCTAGGTCGTTAGCCACATCACAGAGTATACCATGATCTGTATGTTGGTCCCTCCCAGGTGGGTAAACTTAATTTGTGAGTTCACAGACAGATGCACAATGTCATATATTGACAAACAAGGATATTTGGACATATGCAGTCTGGGCTTGTGTTTGAATTTGGGGAGACAGAGCTTCCTGGCCCTAGCAGTCATGTGACTCCCTGTACTTCGTGCACTTGTTCTGTGTCATTCCCCCAGGTGTGTACACTTAATATGTGATTTCTATAATAAAGGTATATTTGCAAGTGTGCACTGCACTGGTGTATGGAGAGACAGTAAGGGAGCCTCCTGTGAGTTGCAGCCATGTAACTCCCTGTATTACACACACTATACTGATAGTTTCCTCCCAGGTGAGTAGACTTCTGTGCTGTGATGATTTTGTACACAGGTGTATTTTGGAGGAGGACACAGTGTTGTTCTTTGTAATAAGGGGAGCATTGCCTGCTCTGAGTTGCTGTCCTGTTACTCTCACTGCTTAGCAATGCCTGACAGATGCCAACTCTCCAGTGAGTACACATCATTTGAGATTTGAAATGCTGTTGTCTTCAGGGAAGGGAACACTGTTCTGGTGTTTGGAATGACAGTAGCGGTGTCATCTGGCCTTAGCAGTCCTGTCAGTGCCTGTATTACACACACATTATACAGATGTCATACTTCCAGGTGAGTATACTTCAATGGGGAGTTCAGGCCAGGGATCATTGGAGGAGAGGACACTGTTTTGGCTGAGTGAAGTGCCAGTAGCAGTGCCTCCTGGCCTTAGCAGTCCTGTCAGTGCCTGGACTACACACACACGCACACTATACAGATGTCATCCTTCCAGGTGAGTACACTTCAATGGGGAGTTCAGGGACAAGGGTCATTGGAGCAGAGGACACTGTGTTGGCTTAGTGGTGTGACAGTAGCAGTGCCTTCTGGCCTTAGCAGTCCTGTCAGTGCCTGTAGTACACACACACACACTATACAAATGTCATCCTTTTAGGTGAGTACACCTCAAAGGGGAGTTCAGGGGCAAGGGTCATTGGAGCAGAGGACACTGTGTTGGCTGAGTGGAGTGATAATAGCAGTGCGTCCTGGCCTTATCAGTCCTGTCAGTGCCTGTACTACGCACATACATGGTACAGATGTCAACCTTCCAGGTGAGTACACTTCAATGGGGAGTTGACAAACAAGGTAATTTTGAGTAGGATACACTGTTCTGGTTTTTGTAATTGTAGAACAATGCCTGCTAGGAATTGTAGTGCTGTCAATCCATGTACTACACACACTATACAGAGATGTTCGGACCCCAGGTGTGTCAATGTCACATATGGGATTCCAGACCGGGGACAATGGACAGATGGACACTGGACTGGTGAGTGGGGTGAGTGAAGGTGGCAAAAGGTGATCAGTGAGCATGCATGGCAATACATTTTGGTCATCTTTTTGTGTTGTGACTTACCAGACTCCACTCTCTCAGGTATTACTGTCAAGCCCTCAGGATGCAGGATGGCCAAGACCTTCTCCTCCAACAATGTGAGTTGTTAGGACAGAGAGGAGGGGTACCACTGCCAGTCTTCTGGACCTGCAGCTGGTGCCTGGATGCGGACGTGGACCTTCCCGTTGAGGTCGTTCCACGTCTTCTCGATGTCATCCCTTGTGCGTAGGGTGGGGCCTACAGAATTCACTCTGTCGACTATCCTTTGCCCATAATTTAACCGAGCACAAACAAAACAGTTAACAATATTACACTAATGGAATAAACACAAAATAAAATATTATATTTCACACTGTATTTGCAGATTAAATAACTGAAATAAATATATAATGATTTTAAGTGATTAAATACATAAAAAAACAGAAACATCACCTAAACCTTTCGGCAAAACCCCTACACCTAGACAAAACTATTACTCTGAGATATTATACACTGATATTCCAGGAACTACCCTGCTCAAAACCAACCATGTAAATCGAAAAGTAAGTGAAATTAACTAATTAACTACAAATTAATCCAGACTGATGACCTAATGCTTAACTTAAAATAAAGCAATAAAATAAAATGCTTTTTTATACAGTATCTTCCAACTTTAGCTGTTGTTAAAAGATTACAAATGAGAACGGCATCCTGCTCACCAAAACCACTCAAGTTCCAAACAACAAACTCAATAAACAGACTGAAAATTTAATTAAATATAATTACATTTTAAAGAACTCAAAATGCCTAAATGTCAACACAAAAACGAACAAACACTTTTAAAACCAATATAAGTATTATTCTCAATGTAAAATTAAAACAAATCTTCTCTAACCAACAGAGAAAAAAGCACCACCTGACCCATATTTCAACTGAACTTAACAGAAGAGAAAAAACAGCATGTTAAAAGCAAAGCATCTATGCAACTATACAATTAGAATAGTGAAAATGCATATACAAATGTTAACTTTAAATTAAAAGCATTTTAAATGTAAAGTAATAAATATGTACTTCTAATATTTGCAGACACAATGTCAGAAATAGCCACATACTTCACCTCCCAGAAAGGCAAAACACTATTTTCAAAACTGGAATATACACACAGGCAGGAGATGAGAAATTATGTAGTCCACCTTTACAATGGAAAGACCCAATAGCGTTTGATCTATTGAATACTGTTTATTTAAGAATAACTCCCCAGTCCTGACAACAATCGGCAGCATCCCATCCAACTCCCTGTGGGTCTTCATACCACACATTCCTTCCTAAGGTTCTTAGTCCTGACATCACTCAGAATTCTACATTCTTAAATAATCTCAGAATGTAACAACACACACCTAGATTATACCTTTAAAATGTACTAAAACTATGCTAATGCTTGTTGTGGGAGAGCTACAACTAGAATTAATGTTGTAATCAATGTTAGAGAGCACAACCGCCCTCCAAATATAATAGCGATAGAAGTAAGGCGTGTTGCAAGACCTAGGAGAAGCAAGCAATGGCTCCAAGAAAAGAAACACGCAGCAAGAATCCTAAAAATATATGCTCCCAAATGTTCTTGAGCATACCACAGGGCAAATGCCAGGTATTCAACATTTACAAAGAATAGCACAAACCAAAAAAAGCCACAAGAGAATCCCATGCTGCACCGAGTAGCTACCTAGACATTCCTGGAAATGTCGATTCTTAAAGGTTTACTGAATAAAGATTCACAATTTTATTAAGGAGAAGGAGCATAGCATTATGCATAAAACTATTACTCACTCTTCTGAGCGGCAACACTACAACATTTCTAGAATCAGAACTTTAGAACTACATCACAATCAATAAAACTCTTGAATTCCCTCAACTGTGAAACAAACAAATCTACCTCTAATGGGCCCAAACCCTTCTGGATCTTCCTGAAATACTTCTCTTGCAATTTGTAATCACTGCAATCTGTTATAGTCCTGGAATTCCAATCTGTCACAATAGTGTGCATTCCTGGCAAATACTCTCCTTTCATTCAAATTGTGCGTTTTAACCAAAATTCCCACATTTCCTTTGCTAATCTGCCAATTTTTTTGATCTGCTGCCTCTAATTTGTGTACATAAGTCACTGCTGTAAAATTGCCCAGCTTCAATAATAATGATGCACCTGTACAATTGTTTTTTGAAGCTGCTAAGGGCAAACAGGCTTTCCTTCATATTCAAATAATTGATATGTTCCTTTTTCTCTCTCAAATTCCAAACTCCCCCGTCTCCTGAACTGAACACTGTGCTCCCCATCCTGACATGCTGCCATCTGTTTCCAAAGTTAACTCCAACTATGTTCCGAAAGATTGCTTGATCATTCCATGCTTCCAAGTTTTCCATCCACCATTGCAACTCTTCCCTTGGTTCCACAGTCAATTTTATTTTGTTTCCCTGTAAGGCCTGGGAAAATCGCTTGTGTCAAGAATGATAAAAAACCAATCACCTAGGCTAAATCCCTAAACTTTATTTT
This sequence comes from Pleurodeles waltl, assembly GCF_031143425.1. Taxonomy (NCBI): domain Eukaryota; kingdom Metazoa; phylum Chordata; class Amphibia; order Caudata; family Salamandridae; genus Pleurodeles; species Pleurodeles waltl. Next base: position 529,027,220 of record NC_090440.1, read on the forward strand.
TTCTTTCCTCATCACATACTTTACTTCCTCCCTTATCTTCCAAATGTTCTCTAATGGAAGCTGTAGGTGACTTTTCACTATATCTACCAAAAATCCAAGACATTCAAGACTTTGGCTTGGAATTAGAACTGATTTCTTGACATTGACAATAAATCCTAATGATTCTATTGGTTATCTTACAAAAACTAATTGAGCTGTAAATTCTTCAAGACTCTGGTTCATAATTAAAATGCCAGCTAAATAAATTCTCAATCCCACTCCCCTTTCTCCCAAATAACCTACCACTGGCCTGAAGACCTTGATAAAACCACAAGGAGCTGACGACAAACTGAAAGGGAGACATTGAAACAGATATAGAATTCCTTTCCATCTAAATTGTAGAAATCTCTGACTTTCTTGATCTATAGGTGTTGTGAAATATGCATCTGCATATAAGATCCATCTTTACTAACCAATCCTTTTCTTATAGCATATCTCGTAGGAGATGAATACCCTCCATTTTGAAATATTGGTATGTTACATAAAGGGTCAGATTCTTTACATTTATTACAGGTCTCCATCCCTTGTCCTTTTTTCCACTAGAAATTGAGTACTGACAAACCCTACTTTGGTCTCCTCTATCTTCACTATTGCCTTTTTTCATAGCATTTGTTCTAATTCTTCTGATACTACACTTTCCTGTTCTCCGTGAAAAATCAACTGTCTTGGTTCCTGTTTTTGAACTGGTTCTGAGTCAAAATCTATTCAATAACCTGTAACAGTCCTTAACACCCAAGGAACCAATGTTATTTCTTCCCATTGTTTCTGAAAATACCTTAACCTTCCTCCCACCTTTTGCTGGATAAAACCAGAATTGATTCTCAAACTCACCTTGTTATGAATTTGTGTTTTGACCTCGTCCCCAAGACGGTCTATTTCTTCTTCCTCTCCCTCTTTGGGGATAGAATCCTGTATCCTGTCCATAGTAACTACTTCCTTGACTTCCTTGATTTCTGTGGTTTCCTGGATAATGAGACTTATAATTTCCTCGGCTGGGAGTTTCTTTCAGCCCTCTCATAAAAACTGTTTTATGTAAACACTTTCCTCATGGAGAATTGAGCGTTTTCAAGACTATTAAAAGTTTGGACATATTTTGCAATACTATTAACCATAGCTTCCCCAAAAAGAAGGCCTTTAGCACCCTCACTGCTTTCTTTCACACCCAATTCTCCTAATTTAGGATTTTTACGCATTAGGATTGTTTTTTGCAGTGCTCTGCCAAAAGACCAGCATTAGTATTTCCTAATAAGCATATAGCTTTTTGGCACCATCCTCTTAAAATGTGTATATTTAAATCAGTGCATTTAAAATAGGCTTCCTCCACAAAATCAAACATTCTAGCCAAAGGTCTGAGAATATCCAAAACTTGTTCCTGGCACTGTTTTGATGACTTCTCCAATCCTTTTCTAGGGTCTCTGCCCATTTTGAAAAAATAAGTTATTAATTCAGGATCAATATTAGGTGTTTCAGTCACCTTCCCATCAATCACTGAATAAGAACATTCTGCCTGCACAATATTCCTTTCATCCTTATCTAATGGTTTCCTAATCCAGTATTTATATATTCTGCCACATTATCTAGCGGACACAATTTTTTATCTCTTGGATGCCGAATTTCTTTGGGGTTAAATAACTTTTCACCTAGAAGATCAACTACAGACCTTTATCCTTTTTATTATAATGTCATGCAATTCATCTTCTAAATTATCTTTATAATTTAGGTCTAAAATATATTCATCTAAGTTGTGGCAGTCACCACTTTGATTTAAATCTTCATCATTTGCAGTGCTAGATTGCCCATTCTGTGTGTCACCCTGGACATCCAATCTCTGTGAGCCACTTGGAGCTGCTCTCTGAGAGCTGCTTCAGACTCCTTTCATCTTATTACCATTTGTTATATGGTTTCTCTTTTTTTAAATATTTTTATTTTTATTTTAATCAGCATTTGAATCAAACATGACAACATGCCCAAATGGACTCCAGAACAGCCATAACAAGGTAACAAGGTGGTATTACAATGTCTTACATCAATATACTGCACAATACTCTGAGTAAGTACTCTGTAATTTCTTATATGAGGGGCAATATACCTATGATCCCACAGCTTCCTGTCATGAACCCCAGGAGGAGTACCCACTCTTGTTATTCTCCTAGCTCCTGCAACCCGTATTTTGCCCTCCATGGTCCCCAAACCTTTAAGAATTTTCTTGGGCACCCCCAGGCTTTGTATGTTACTTTTTCTGCCATCATTTAAAGGTCCATTCCTATCCTCCTTTCCCTCACGGTAGGTGCCTCAGGGGCTCCTCAATGTTTTGCCACGTCCCTCTTGGCCACTGCTAGCCCCAAGATGCTGATACAGAGTTTAGGGCATGCTACGTCTATCTCTGTAGGTATGCACAGAAAAATATACTGTGGATCTGTTGGAAATTCTACATCCAGTATTCCTCTGAGTTCTTTCAGTATAACAGTCCAGTATTTCTGAATATGGAGGCAGGACCAGTGGGTGTGGAAAAAAATCCCCTGGTCTGACTCACATCTTATACAGTTTGGTGCAGAAGATCCTCCCTAATCTGTGTAGTCTTTCCTTATCATAGCATACCCTGTGTAGAATTTTGAGTCAACCATAGCTGGATTTTGAATGGCCACTTTGCGTGAGTGCATCAGGGCAGCCTCCCAGATGGTGTCATCCATGGGTCTCAATTCCTTTTTCCATTTTTCTCTCAATTTTCTCAATGTGTCAAGTATGTTATTACTCAATGTTTTATTTGTCCAGGAAATCACTTTCTCTGCTGTGTGGCCCATTAACAAACTCCCTTCCAGGGGAGTGTATTCAGGGAGATGGCTTACGTCTAGTTTCTCAGCTTGCCAAGCATGTGTCAGCTGTATGTATTTATAGCGTTGTGTTGTATAAGGTGAAATTCCCTCTGGAGAGCCTCAGACGTCTTAAGTCTCCCACCCTCTATCAGGCCACCTAGTTTAGACATCCCTATTGTGTCCCAAGATCTAAATCCTTGGAGTTTCCCAATCTCGTGCAACCGTGCTCCCTCCCACAATGGGGTTTCCTGTGTTAATTTCTCACACCAACCTATTTTTTGTCTGCATTCTTCCAGGCCTCTATTATTAATTGGGGAGGCAGTAACAGACTCCGCATTCCTTTCCCTCCATTCAAGTAGTGGAGATGTGAGTTGTTAACAACTGGCTCCTCTCTTGGATGTATGTGGGGTGGTCACCTGGCATGTGTTCCCTGTCATTAATGGTGATAAGATGTGCTGCTCAGTAATACACCTTTATGTCTGGGAGTGCCATCCCCCCACTGTATGGGTTACGCTGGAGTGTCTGTAGAGATATCCTTGGGTGTTTCCTTGGGTGTTTTCCATACCATATCAGCTTTCGGACCTCTCTCTCTATCTTACTAAAGAGCTCTTCTGGTATTCTCATGTATGTATTCTGGAGGGAGTAGAACAGTTTTGATAGGGTAATCATTTTGTACGTGGCTGCTCTACCGAGCAGCATTAATGGCAGATTCCCCCATCTTTGAACATCATTATGAAAACCCATCAGGACCATCAATATGTTCCTTTCCAAGTGATGCTCTGGATCAACCGCCACAGAAATCCCCAGGTTTGTGGATCCCTCTCGATCTACCGTCATGTTGCCTGGTGCCTTAAGCTGCTCTAGATTGCCTCCCACTTCATACAGGCTTGATTAGGACCGGTTAATCGTATATCCAGGATGTCTACCATACTCCTCAAATGTGCTAAGGATCTGGGGCAGTGTTTCCCCTGGGCGGGTGACACACAAGAGGATATCATCTCCATATAGCGATATCCGTTCATCTTCTCCCTGCCCTTCATGTATACGAAAGCCAGAGATGCCCGGGTGGGAGCGGATGATACATGCCAGTGGCTCCAATGCAAAAGCAAACAACAAAGGTGAAAGGGGAAACCCCTGTCTTGTTCCCCTCCCAATGGGGAAGTCTGCAGATGTTTTCCCATTCACCTGGACTGCCGCTAGTGGGTTTGTATACAGCAATGTTACCCATCCCGTAAACATGGGCCCAAATCCAAACATCTGCAACATTTTCATCATGGATGGCCAGCAAACTGTATCAAATTCTTTCTCAGCGTCCAGCGATAACATGGGGTTCTGTTCGTCCTCTTACTGCCTCCATCCAGTTGTGTAATCGGCAGAGGTTGAGCCTTGTCGACCTCTTGGGCATGAAGCCCGATTGGTCCTGGTGGATTAGGAAATTTATGACAGCCACCGATCTCGTGGCCAGGATCGTCGCCAGGATTTTGGTCTCAATATTTAAGAGAGAGATTGGACTGTATGAATTGCATTCCGTCAGGGGTCTCCCGGACTTTAGGATCACCACTATCGTGATTCTGCAGAGATCCCTCGGGAGAACGCCAAAGATTGGCCTCCTGAAGTAGGGCGAGAAGATATGGACTAAGTATATCCGCTTCCTTTTAAGGAGTTCTATGGGGAGGCCATTTGGCCTTGGTGTTTTCTCTGGCTGGAGCTTAGCTATGGCTGCTTTAACCTCTGATAATGTGAACTTTAACTCAAGGGAATCGTGGTGTTCTGCCGACGGGTGGGGCACTTCTATTCTATCTCAATAGGTTCCTATTTGGAGTTCATCTGAGGAAGGTCTCGCCTGGTAAAGCTCTCTGTAGAATCTGGCAAATTCATTAACTATCTCTTGGTTGGAGTTGTAGCTCTCACCCATGCCTCTCTAAATACTGTGTACCCAGCGTGTCTCTAACTCACGCCTCCCTTGTCAAGCTAGTAATCTGCTTGCCTTGTCTCCTGCATCATATAGGTGACGCTGCATTGCTAGGGACTGAGTTTTGGTCTCATCACATGCTTGTGTATGGTATTCTTTACGGAGAAGCATTATTCAACGCTGAGTGTGGGTGTCATATCTGCTCCAGGGTCTCTTTCCCGGTCAAGAAGCTGCTTTTCTATGGACTCTATTTACCTTGCAGCATGTTTCCTCTTATACGTTATGATGTTCTAGGCCCTGTCCCTGAGGACTTCTTTATACGCTTCCCAGACTGTGATAGTGGATGTAACTGAATCTTTATTCACTGAAGTTTAGTTCGGTCTTTACTCTTATCTCTTGTGCTGAGTGCTCTCCCTTCAGTTCCCATGCATTCAGTCTCCAATGGTCCCTCCCTCTCTGTTTTCTGGCTCTAATCATCAGCCATAATGGGGAGTGAACCGACAGCCCTCTTGCTAGGTATTCACCCTCCTCTATCATTCTCACCTCTCCAGCTGGTGCCAGTAAGTGAGAAAGGACTCTATGGGAGCTGGAAAAGTATGTCTGATCTGTGGCTGATGATGGTGCCATAGATCAGTTAAGTCCAATGATCCCACCAAGTCAGCCGATTGGGTTTCCCCTGTGGGTGACACACTACAGTGTGAGAGATCTTTCTCTCGATTTATGACATCATTAAAATCCCCCTCTATTAGATGAAGAGGTGAGTGTGACTCGAGGATAATTGCTGCTAGTCTAATAGTCTAATCTGTTTTTGGAGGCGGACGGGGCATAAACACTTATCAACGTTACTTCCTTCCTTCCCCATCTGCCTTTGGCAGCTACATATGTGTCATTTTGGTCGCTCCATGTCTTCTCTATTGTGAATGGGGGTGTTTTCCTGACTGATATAGCCAATCCCAGGGATACAGCATTGAATCCCGTGTGTGCAAGCTGCTTAGACGCTCCCCTACTCAGGAAACTGCAGCTGGAAACCCTCATGTGAGTCCCCTGGAGGAAAACTACGTCTGGCTTGTGTCTCTTTATATATGTTGCTACAAGCCCCCATTTAACTTTGTTGCCCACGCCGTTTACGTTCCAGGACAGCACTCTATATCTGTGACTATCCTCCATTATCTAAGTAGACTGCAAGTCTCTGTGACCTAGTGGATAAACCCTCCACCCCCACTTCCCTGTCCCTGTGCATTCTGTAAATCTGTTGAAACATCTTTCACTTTGGAACCCATTGCTGTACCCCAAAGTTGCTATTCACTTGTCCCCCCCAACACCCTCACCCCCCACATTTCCATGCAGGTTCAGTTCTCCCCAACACTATTACTACTCCGCAGAATAGATGGAGTGGTATGTAGTCCTACCCCCCTAACTCAGCAAAACAATCAAAACAGTTGAAGCAAAAAAGGAGACAAGGTCCCCAGGTTTGCGGGGAAACCAAATTTAAGGCTGTTTAATGTTTACCAGATTAGGCAGTGGAGCTATAGCTGGCAAGTAGAGCTTGTCGTTGTCTCAGTGCCCCTAGGTTGTTTCTTGAGGTTCGGTGATCGTGATCGTCCCAGCCGGATCCGATGTGGAGAAACACCAAATCAACAGAAGCCCAAAGCAACTTCAGAGCTGCTACCACCACACACCACCAACTCATCAGGAGCACCAAAAAGAAAGCTTTACAAGACTGAGGGGGTCATTCCGACCCCGGCGGGCGGCGGGCGCCGCCCGCCGGGCGGAGACCGCCAAAAAACCGCACCGCGGTCAAATGACTGTGGCGGTCATTCTGAAGGCCGCCCGCCCGCCCAGCGGGAAAGACCCAGCAACGATGAAGCCGGCTCGGAATGGAGCCGGCAGAGTTGCTGGGGTGCGACGGGTGCAGTGGCACCCGTCGCGATTTTCAGTGTCTGCAAAGCAGATACTGAAAATCATTATGGGGCCCTGTTAGGGGGCCCCTGCACTGCCCATGCCAGGGGCCCCACGACACCCGTTCCCGCCAGCCTGTTTCTGGCTGGCGGGAAGGGGGTCGGAATCCCCATGGCCAGGGGAAAACCGGCGGGAAACCGCTGGTTTCCCTTTTCTGACCGCGGCTTTACCGCCGCGGTCAGAATTGGCCAGGAAGCACCGCCAGCCTGTTGGCGGTGCTTCCGTGGTCGTTGGCCCTGGCGGTCAATGACCGCCAGGGTCAGAATGACCCCCTGAATCTTCCACCACAAAATCAAGACCATCAATGACCGCTCCAACGTGGACAACCTACGCGCAGAACCCCCTCCACCGAAACGCGACATCAACAAACTAACGATCGCCAACTGGACCCCCCTCACCAACAAAGATACACTGAAGACAATGAAGTCCATACATTCTGGGGGCCCCACGGACCCATGCCACTACCACATCTTCAACAGAGCCACTGACACCATCGCCCCCAAGCTCCGCCTCACCATCAACCGCTCCCTAGCTGCCGCCTCTTTTCCCGACGACTGGAAACACACTGAGATCAACCCCCTCCTCAAGAAACCCTTGGCAGACCCCATCGACCTCGAGAAATTCAGGCCCATCTCCCTGCTCCCATTTCCAGGGAAAGTCATCAAGAAAACTATCAACAACCAGCTCACCACTTTTATCGAAGACCACAACATCCTCGACACCTCCCAATCCGGATTCAGAAAAAAACATAACACTGAAGCAGCCCTCCAGGCCGCAACAGATGACATCTGCTCCCTGCTGGACAAGGAAGAGACAGCAGCACTCATCCTGCTGGACCTCTTGGCGGCCTTCGACACGGTCTGCCACCACACCCTGATACGCAGACTTCAGGAAGCCGGCATCAGAGACAAGGCCCCTGACTGGATCCAATCCTTCCTCTCCGGCAGAACTCAATGAGTAAGACTTGCCTCCTTCCTTTTGGACCCCACACCTACCACCTGCAAAGTTCCCCAGGGATCCTTCCTCAGCCCCACGCTGTTTAACGTCTACATGGCACCGCTGGCCGTCATCGTTAGAAGCTATGGAATCAACATCGTCTCCTACACTGACGACACCCAACTCATCCTCTCCCTATCCAACGAACCCAACACAGCCAGACAGACAGAAGTAATCATCATGGGCCCTCAACCCGACGCGTGGAACGACTACTGGTGGCCACCTACCCTCGGAAACACACCCACCCCCGAACCAAGCCCGCAACTTCGGGATCATCCTGGACTCCAAAATCAACATGGACCACCAGATCAACTCAGTCATTTCCACCAGCTTCCACGCCCTCTGTCACCTACACAAGACCTTCAAATGGATCCCCCTTGAACACAGAAAGACCGTCACACACGCCTTTATTATCAGCAGACTGGACTACAGCAACGCGCTCTATGCAGGGATCAACAAGAAACTCACCCGCAAACTACAGAACATCCAGAACGCCACTGGCAGACTGGTCCTCGACCTGCCTCAACACTGCCACATCTCACACCTGTGCACTCCACACTGGCTTCGTATAGAAAAAAGAATCACCTTCAAGATCCTCACCCTCGCATACAAAGCCCTCCACGACACCAGACCAGCCTACATGAACAGGTGACTCAACTTCCATGGACCCCACAGGTCCCTATGCTCAGCCCAGCTCTCTTTCGCTGAAGTACCCCACATCAGGAAAACAAGGACAGGGGAACGCCCTTTCTCCCACCTCGCAGCCACTGCCTGGAATGCCATTCCGCTCCACATCAGACAGACCACCCCCCTCCTCAATTTCACGAAGGAGCTGAAGACATGGCTTTTTGAAGAACCACCTCACTGCTGACGCTACACACCCCCCCTAATCACCTTGAGACCCTTGCGGGTGAGTAGTTGCGCTTAACAAACACTGATTGATTGATTGATTGATTGTGCCAAGCGGTGGAGCCCCATAGTCAGCGGGCCTGTGCTCTAGTCTGTTTATACCTTGTGCTAATGGGTGCAAGGAGTCAGAAACCGGCTCCGGGTCTGCGTCCGTGGGGTCATAGACTGGGGGCAGTGACGTTGCAAGTACTTTGCTTCTTTTTCTAGATGCTGGAGGGTCATCATCTGTTTCTGAGGAATACGGGGTGCCATCACGGGTGGAGTATCGCTTGTCCTGCCTCTCCCCTTGGTCTCAGTGGATTCTGGCCCTTCCTCTTGGATACTCTGTTCTTTAGAGAAGGGGTGTTCCTCTGTGAATGTAAACTTTCAGGTACCGTTTCCCTTCTAGAACCTTTTGCAGCCTTTCTTCAATCCATTCCTATGCTACCTCTGGAGTTTGAAAGAAGTGTGTTTTGCCTTCATATATTACTTTCATTTTTGCTGGAAATAAGATCATGTATTGCACTTGTAGAGAACGGAGCTTTGCTTTGATGACATCAAAAGTTCACCTTTGGCGCTGCACTTCACAAGTGTAGTCTGGAAAGATTTGTATCACTTTCTTCATTTTCCGGACTTCTGCAAGGATCAAGTCTCTATCCTGTTAGGAATCGAGCTATGACTGGTCTCGTGCGGGGGTGCTCCTGGAGGTGGCCTAGCGCTCAGTGCTCTATGTGCTCATTCTATTATGAAGTAGGATGAGAGTTGTTTGTTTTATCCATCCTGTCAGGAAATGCGGAATATTTGGGCCTTCTACCCCCTCTGAAAGCCCACAAAGCAGAGGTTATTCCTTTAGGTGTGATTTTCTGTGTTCTCCATTCTCCACACAATGGGCCTCATTATGACATTGGTGGGCGGCGGAGGCCTCCCACCAATGCCTTACCGCCATCAGACCAAACAGGGGTCCTGAACCCTGCCGGCCCAGCGGGGAACAGGGCCTTAACATTGCAGCCAGCTCCTAATGGAGCCGGCTGCAATTTGGCGGTGAAGCGGGTACAATCGCAACCGTCGCACATTTCACTACCCGTAATTAAGGCAGTGGAATGTGTGATGGGGCTGTGCATCGGTGTCCCTGCACTGCCCATGCCAGTGTTTACCGCCATGGACAGGCTGGCGGATGGGGACTCGTAATCCCCAGGGCTGCTTGCAGCGCTGCCCTGGTGCATTACAACCGCCGTGACCGGAAGGCTGCAGGCTGGCAGCAGCTTGGCGGTGTCGGCGGTTGGACCGTGGTGGCTCTGCCACAGTCATAATGTGCCGGTTGGACCGTCAGCACCACGGCGGTCCGACTGCCACCCTGACCCTGGCAGTCTAGTGACCAAAATCTTTGGAGACTGTTTGCATTTCTGCCATTTCCTACCTGAGGGTCTGGATTGTGTCTTCTAGTTCTGGGCACACTGGATTCCTCCACTGTAACTCTCTCTGCCACGTTTCTCAAGTCTTGGCGTAGAAGAGTAACTTCTGATTTCACCTCTCCAAGTACGCTCTCCCGGGCTGTGCGAGAGGATTGTATTGCTTGCAGTATAGCTGCATTATCAGGCCCATGTTGTACTGGGTTCGTCCCTGTTTCCTCTGTAGGCTGTGTGACCATTCGAGAGCATCTATGTAGTTTCCCCTGCCATAAGGCTTGTTGCTCTTTGTCCCTCGTCATGTTGTAGGTGGTTGGTCTCTCTTCCGGGGTCTTGGGTCTGGGCAGGCCTTAATTCCAGGGTTTAACCATCTGGTGTCTGTACTCCCCTGTCCTGCGTTCCAACCAGTGCCTGTTTGAGGAGGGGGGCATCTCGTATTCACCAAGTGGTCAGTTATTCCCAATTAATGCCCGACGTCTTACGGCGGGAGGATAGGTCTAGGGTCATGACCTTATTTCTCCCTTCCCCACCTTCCCCTGCCTTCCAGCACTTGGTGCGACTGGTGATATATCAGTCCCCGGTAATTCACCATTTGCTTGAGCCACCCTTTGTCCTATTTACACCCCGTCAGGTGACACAAATGTCTCTGTTCACACTGTCAGTTTGGTACAAGCCCCATCACTTTCCGGTGCTTGACCTTTGTATACCCACCTTCCATGGTCGTTGTTTACTCCGCATGTGAGGGCTCCTTAAATACTGATCAATGGTGTCATAACTGACGGTGGAGGTAGGTGGGGTGGAGGGGAATCGGGTTCCCACAGCTGGTCACATCCCCCTTGCAGCTATGTCCTCGCGTCGCTCCTCCTGGCTCCACTGACCCAACTGAGCCACCAGGGGGACAAGCGGGCCTCCCTTTTCTCTACCCGCAGGGCCACTCCTCACATCCTGTGCAGTCTCACGGTTTTTCCCACGTTGGGCCCGGATCAGCATGTCTAACACTCCATGGGCAGATCACCGGCAGGCCACAGTGTTCTCTCCGCTAAAGCAGCACACAACCTCTGCAGCCTTCAGTGTGCGCGAACGGTGGGCGACCCCCATTACTGTCCCCAGTTGACCAGTGGCTGCTGGCAGTTTTAGGAGGGCGGGGGGTGGTCAGGAAGCACACTCACACTAAATAAAACACTTAGGATTTATCTGATAAAGACGTCACTGCTGTGTGGTCAGATTCCTTTTAAAAAGGAATCTTTCATGCAAGTCATGTGCCATGCGTCACCCACTTCAAAATGGCAGTCGCATTGCACATGCTGATTCCAATTGATGCTGTGATTTCAAATGACAATCATGAGTGTGAGTCTGACAAAGCAGTAAATCTCTTATTCTTACTATCAATCTAAAATAAACACCTTACTATATTCTTTAAAAAAAAAAGTAACCATTTTTAAATAATCGAGAATTTTTCTCTAAAAATATTTTTCGATAAAAAAATATATATACTCTAGACCACTGAACTACACTCATTAATTGGGTTTAATTAACCATTCTATAAGAAATATGTTAGCAACATGTACAGAATATAATCACTAAATCCATAAAATACATCTGCTCAGAAGCAGTAAACAAAAGAGGAAGAAAATAGTGGACCAAGGGATTCAAGGGGACTTGAGAGTTCTATTAATTGTGATCCTGTTCGAAAGTTCTGTTTCTGAAAAACTTTGATGTTGCTGCTCAGAAAAGTGAATAAAAGGTTTATGCATAATGCTAGCCTCCTGTGTTACTATAAAATCTAACCACTACAGACACTAAAGAACCCTTCCTCCTGTACTTCAAGAAAAATAAGGACAAGAGAAGAATAATGTATGTAACATAAAAAATCCTCTCAGATTAAGTAAACCCAAATGTCAGTGATGGTTGGCACTTTTAAATTGTGCCCTCCACCATTCACACAGATATACACCACACATGGTGAATATTGTAACTGTAACATACTTGTGATTTATTCCTGCTTCCCGTAAAGCAAAGTGCTACCTAATACAAACTACTAAGCCAAATTAAAATACGACCTGACAACTACTACCCCAATAATGGACTTTGAGCAAGCAATGATACAAACAATTTTACAAATATGCTCCCACACAACCACAAAAGGATCCTAATACAGTATCAACCAACGCATTTGGAGACACTTCCAAAAATCTGCACTAAGTTCCTGATTATGAGTTTGGTGGTCAGACCACCAGACCGCCATAGTGGCGGCCTCCAAAAGACCGTCATGTTGGCGGTCATATAGACTGCCGTATTACGAGTTACACAGGCAGGACCGCCAAAAGCCAGCCCAAAAATCAACACTGCCAGCACCTTGGAGGGCAGGAAATAGGCGGTCCGACCACCAGCACTGCCAGCCCGTCGACCAACCATCGAACCTATTATAAGTATAAATTTGCAGTGGCGGTTCAGTCATGGCGGTCTTAGAATGGCGGTCCGAACCACTGCGGTTAGCTGTCACCACAGTAATACACAACACCACATTGGATGGTTTTGAAAACAACACAGCTGACACACTATCCACACTTGAGGCTCCTGCAAATCACACTATAAAACACACCCCTTCACACACCACAGTCCTTTGCATTTACAACGCAACACACAGAAAGACAGAGCAAAATTACCAAATTAGATAAACCCATAGAATAGACACCTCTCCAACTTTCACTCCCCACATATCCCACACCCTAAACACACTCCTATCTCATCCATTTGCCCTTCACTACTCCATTTACTCCCCGTCATGTTTATTTCCCACACCCATCAATTTATTTTTCATCACCACTATGTCACCCCAGAAAAATCCCTGTTTCACTGAAGATGTGTTAAGAGTCATGGGTGACAAAACCGTTAGAGTAGAGCCACAATTATTTGGAGCTCAAGTCCAGCAAACTACTATTGCAAGGAAAATGGAACTGTGGCAAAGGATAGTCGACAGAGTGAATTCTGTAGGCCCCACCGCACGCACAAGGGACGAAATTAGGAAGAGGTGGAACGACTTCAGGGGAAGGTCTGTTCCATGGCATCTAGGCACCAGCTGCAGCCCCAGAAGACTGGCGGTGGTCCCAGACCTCCTCCCTTACAACTCACATAATGGGAGGAGAAGGTCTTGGCCATACTACATCCTAAGAGATTGACAGGAATACCTGGGGGAGTGGAGTTTGGTAAGTCACAACACAATATATCGCACCTAAATTTATTGTCATGCATGCTCACCTCTGGCCACCTTCACTGGCACCCCACTGACCGCCCTGTCCCCACCTGTCCATAGTCACCTAGGTGAACTACATCTCTGTATACTGGGTGTAGTACAAGGAATGACAGCACTACAATTCACAGCAGGCCCTATTTCACTATCACAAAAACCAGAACACTGAATCATACCCAAAAGTACCTTGTTTTCCAATCCCTAGTCAAGTGTATCCACCTGAGGGGATGACATCAGTCCAGTGTGGGTGTAGTACAAGTACTAATAGGACTGCTAAGGACAGGAGGCACTAGTAGTATAACTTCACTCAGCCAACAAAGTGTTCCCTGCTACATTGACCCTTCTCCCTCTAATCAGCCATTGAACTGTACCTACCTGAGAGGATGATAACTGTATAGTGTGCATGTGTAGTACAGGCACTTACAGGACTGCTAAGGCCAGAGGGCACAAGTAGTGTAACCTCGCTCAGCCAACAGAGTGTTCTCTGCTACAATGACCTTCTCTCTCCACTCATCCATTGAACTGTACTGACCTAAGAGGACGACAACTCTATAGTGTGAGTGTGTAGTACAGGCACTGACAGAACTGGTAAGGCCAGGGGGAACTAGTAGTGTAATCCCACTAAGCCAACACAGTGTTCCCTGCTACAATGACCCTTCTCCCTCTACTCAGCCACTGAACTGTACCTATCTAGAAAATATCACACCTGTATAGTGTGTGATACAGGGAATGAAATGACTACAGCTCACAGGAGGATCCCTTAGTGTCTCTCCACGCATCCGTCAAGTGTACACCAGCCACAATACCTTTTTTTGGGAATTCACAGATGAAGTGTACTCACCTGGGGGAATGACATATAACAACTGCCTGAAGTACAGGGAGTCACATAACTGTTAAGGCGAAGAGGCTCTGTCTACCCACTTCAAAACACCACCCCACTGCGCATATGTTCAATATCCTTGTAGATCAACTTGCAATGGAAGTGTTCACACCTCAGAGGATGACCTATGTATACTGTGTGTAGGATTTGGAGAACCATCACTGTAATTCCTAGGAGGGCCAGTCCATGTAACTCCAATCACTAGGCCAGTGTCCATATGACAATGTGCCACTGTCCATGAACTTACACTAGATGTTTACCCACCTGGGAGGGACAAAAATACAGGTCATGGTACACACTGTGATGTGGCTACACACCCAGATCCATCTTGAGCTGCTATGCCAAGATGAAAATGTTGTGGACAGGAAAGGTAGCTCAAACTGTTTGAAAACAAAATTGAAACAGACAAAAGACCCCAAGATGTAACAACTGAATGGTACTGGCAGCAGACATATCCACAATGCACTGACCACATTATGACAACTATCACATTAGCTACAAGGATGTGGGTCTGCCTGCATAACAGTCAACTAGGTCTTAAGATGACCTAAACCACATTCTGTCTGAACACTGTTTTGCCTGCACTGCTGGCAAGATAAGAGTTTATGACCATCCCTCCAAGTGCTAATAAACTCGGACATTCTGAAGTTAGTTGATTGAAATGGAATTGGTATGTTACTCAAATGTCAGGTCAATGCAATTGATAGCATGTGTATCTGTCGCATAAGAGAAATCTGCTTATCCAATGTGTACTTGGCCCTGGCCAAATGTCACTGTCAACTACTGGAGGTAGATTAAACAATACAACCTGTAACATTGTATCTCCCACATCAAAAGGTCGAGCAGCCACTGCTAATAGCAATACCACTGAAAAGACTGCCACTGCCCCAATGGATGAAACCCTCTGCAAGGACACCACTCCAGGATGTGTGGGCATTGGGGACTCCTCTGGCACATCCGGACAACCTGGTCAGACAATACCAGTGAGCCTCACCCTGACGACATTGACTCGTCCCAGCCCTGTGGCTTCAAAATCTCAGGTAGCCACTCACCCCTAAACCAGTGTCCCGAGGACATTTTCAAACATCTTGTGCCCCCCAGTCCAGGTACCTGAGTCACAGCAATCCAACTCCGACAATGATGGTACTGAAACCAGTGAAAGGGGGCAAGCTGCACCAAGGGCTCAGGCATGTGGGGGTAGGGTGCGTGGGAGGGATGGTGTGGCCCAGCGGTAAGAGACTGCTGGTGAAGGTCCTGGTCAAGACACCATCAGCCAGGTCTTGGGAGACTACCAACAATCTCAAGGTATAATGGGCCAGGTACTTACTGAACCCAGGGAAATGAAGCAGCTGCAGGGGCTTCCATCGGGAAGCCATGGAAAAGTGGAAAGCCTCCAACACCATCTTGGCGTCACTTCAAGGTTGTTCAAGGAGATCTGCAGTACCCTGATCAGGGATTGTGAACAACAACACACTCCTTCCTTTGGCCAAGCAACACCAGCCCCTTCAACATCTGTGGCAGCCACTGGAAGGGAGGCCCTGTCAGGGGAAGCACTCGCCTCATTCAACTCTGCCTCTGTAGCAGCTGAACCCCCCGCCCGGAGGGACTTCTACCCAAAAATCCAAGAGATGCGGATGGCAAGACACCAACCACTGCCAGCAAGTGACCCCTCCTGATTTCACTCCTTTGTGTTCCACAGATTCACTCTGTTGGCTGTACTTTAACCACTTTCCCTTTTGCTATAGTAGTAGGACACTGGACTTTGGACTTCAAATGTTGTGACATCTAGTCAAATGATTGCATGCAACATAACTGATCCCTTCACTTTACTTTTTTCTGAGTATCCGTTATTTCCTGTATAAATGTAAATAAACACACTTATGTCCAAAACACTGTCTACACCTCTTTTTTTTCCACATTTTGAGATGTTGAATGGAAAACCCATGTGATGCACATTAGATAGACATAAGATGGTAATGGAAGGAGGATTATGTCTCAGGTAGTGTCATGCTGAGGATGACTAGCAACACAATGTCACAAGTCTCTGGTCACACCATCTTATTGTACTGTACTGCACATAGGTTGTTAAAATGTCTGGAATGTCATAGACAAGAAGAGGTGAACCATAGTGAGTCAGGCTAGTTATCCCAGAGAAACCACACCCCATACCACAGAGGAAAGGGTTTTGTCAGACCTTGTCCCTAGGATCGGCTAACAGAGTAGTGGATGTTGTCAGCTGCTTGAGCCTTATCACATACGAAAACCATGTCTGCCAACTTAACATATGTCATGGCACAGAAAGAGGGCAGTACAACATTCCCTAATCCTAGGTCCATTCTTTTTAAATGACCAAGCACCCGGTGATATGATATAAACCTGTGTCATTGTTGTAGCACAGGCATTTTGGCCTGCAATGAGGAAACACATGTACAGCTACAAACAGGTCATACAGGATCATTGTCAATACAATGTGAAGGGAGAATGCGTGGATTGCACAGGATTACCTATTTAAAGGCCACATGATCACACACACATGAGACAACTGGACCAACACACCACATCAAACAAGTGTATAGTGCTTCAGATTTCAACCCACCCACTGTCCAAGCTGCTTTGGCACCGGACTCATGCACCCCAAATCTGTGACTAACATTACCTGGATCAATCCATGTCCACTTCATATGTCAGAACAGCAACAGCTACCTGCTAATGTCACAACTCTCAAATGCCCACATGAGGATGCCATTGTGAAGTTACCCGGATGCAAAAATAAAATACAAGGAGTTGAGGCAGATAGCATCATACGTGGGACCCAAACCTCATTTCAAACTTCAGTAGGTCCACTCACATTGCAAAGAGGCTGACACACATAAAGCATATCATCAAGGTAGTTACATGTTCAAGCCTGACTTAGCAAACAAAGCTTGGCTGTATACTGCATAGCATGAGATTATCTGTCTTTTTAAAAACAATATACTACTCAATACAACCTGACCCCTACAGTTCCCCATACAGTCACAGTAATCACATAACATTACATACTTACACTCATGTGAAGTAGTGATTGATGAGATCTGCCCGCAAGTCTTCACCTTCCTCTTCATCCTCACTCGACATTTAAGGATTCTCACCAGGGGGCATTGCTTGCGCCCCCTCATCTGGAATATATGGGATATTTCTCCTCAGGACAATGTTGAGGAGCATGCAGCAGGCCACTGTAATCCTACATACTTTTTTGGTGGAGTAGATGAGTACTCCACCTGTCAGCAACCATAGACGGTTTGGGTATGCAGAGTCACCTGTAAGGGAATGAGACATATATGCAACTATGAGTAACTCTCATTATCTCTTTTGCAGCAGAGATTGCATAAAAAAACATGAAAATGTGAATTATCAGCCAGCTAGGCCCTCTCTGGGTACAGTTGTAACATCTACTGTGGAATTGCGCTGTTCCGCATGATGAAGGCATCATGGACTGATCCCGGAAAACCAGCAGAGAACTGTGAAATATAGAGGTCAGCCAAACATACAACTTGGACATTGACGGAATGGAAGTTCTTCTTGTTCCGATAGAATTGTTCATTGCCATGCTGTGGGACCAATGCAACGTGTGTACCATCAATGGCTCCCACCACATGTAGGATATGTGCCAAGCCATAGAAGTCAGCCTTCACATGGGCAAAATCCTCACGTTGAGGAAACCGGACATAACTGTCCAAGTGTTTTAACATTTCTGAGAGTACATCCTTCAAAACAAGACTGAACATAGGCTGAAACATCCCAGCAGATAGGGCACCTGTATTTTGGAAGGTCCCTGTGGCGAGGAAGTGCATCTCTTCCATGACTTGTGTAACAGGTGGTATGCTATTTGGATGACTAATGGCCGGAATCAGATCTGGCTCCAACACAGACAGAGATACATGATTGTTTGTCTATCCAGGCAGTAGATCTGTATGATGTGTCTGTCTTCCATGGCCTGAAGGTCTGGAAGTGGACGGTACACAGGAGAATGTCTGTTCCTTCCCCTCCGTGGGTACCTATGTAGGACAAAAGTGAGTATAACCAAGATTCAATGTGTAACTTGCAACATACATAATGCATGTCATTGACAAACAGTGACAAGGCATGTCAGAAGTTGAGGACATGATACACAGTACACATCAACATTGAAAATTACACAGCAGTAACATATTTCCCTCTTGCATTCCCACAAGTTAGTATACATTATCTATCTGGTAGGGGGTCCCCCAAGCAAGTTGCCATAAGTGCTTAGCGTTGTACAAAAATGGTGTTAAAGTCGAAGGACCTACATGACAGGACAAGACCAGCACTTATCATCTGTATAAATAACATTTTTGGAGTTGTGACACATTTTTGTTATCCATAATCTGCATATAATGCTTTAAAAATGGAAGCTGCCTGACATACTCTACTGCACATTAGGGACTGCCCGTGACTGCTGGCAGAAGTTGTCATGGTGGTAGGTGGATGCAACCGCGGCGGACACAGCCATAGGCTAACGTTCTTGCCAGTGGCAGTCTTGGGCCAATGGCTGAGTTCGCCGCCGGGGCGGTGATAGCCGTGTATGTAGCGGACGTGACGGCCATGTTCTGCAAAATCCCTCACTTGATTCCTGACACTGCTGCCAGCAAACCTTCACTACGTGAACTGCTGTGCACCGCCTCTGGGAGCAATCATGCCACATCCAACAGGCGATAGGGCCCCTTCCTTCTCCACAGAGGAGCCCTGGAGAGGCTAGTGCAGGAGGTCCTACCCCCCCTGTATGGACAGCTTTATGGTGAACCAAAGGAGCAGGCAAGTGCCTCATGTCCATTTATTTCCATGTACTTCACCATGTTTTCCCTCCGTACAGGCTAGAATGTACCCATGTGTGCCAGAATGTCATGTCAAGGCCATGTGGGTGCAGTCGGTGTGGCATTAATAGGAGAGTCAATGTGCATGTAACTGTGATCAGTGCCAGATTTTGAGCCCTTAGACTTTTGTGTGTGTGTGTTTTGAGTGTACCCTGTTGTACCTTATGTTGGATGCACAAAACTAGGTGAGGTGACATCACAGCCATCCCCA
This sequence comes from Pleurodeles waltl, assembly GCF_031143425.1. Classification (NCBI taxonomy): domain Eukaryota; kingdom Metazoa; phylum Chordata; class Amphibia; order Caudata; family Salamandridae; genus Pleurodeles; species Pleurodeles waltl. Next base: position 529,046,448 of record NC_090440.1, read on the forward strand.
TACAACACTTGACACATGGATGTTGTCAATGTGAGACCACATGTACTTCCGTGACAACATGAGCTCTGCATGTATGTTGTATGTGTGAGATGTGTGTAAAGTGAGCTACATGTATGTTGTCAATGAGCTTCAAACCACACCTGGCCTTGCTAATCTGTTGTTTTGAAGGCATATCCTGACTCACTCTGCCCTTCAGGTTGCCACATACACACCACATGCCAAATTGGTGTTTGCTACATGATGTACTGTCATGCATGGAATTGATGGGAATAGATTTCCATGTAGGTTCTGTTTGCTCAGCCTGCAGCGACTGAGGCCTGTCAAATGTTTCTCGCTGTATGGGTCCAAGTCTAGGCTTGTGTTGAGCCATTTTGACTATGCAACAGTGACACTATGACCACTACCTGTATCCCAGTATATCCTTTCATGTGGCCCAATCTAGGCTCTGTGCTAAGTTGAAGCTTATTGAGGTTCTTTCACTGATGTATGAACATGGTATTAGTAGGGAGTCAATGCTCTGTGATCAATGTGCATGTGGCGTCATTGTCAATATGTGTCTATGACCCCTGACAAGTCTCTTATTCCCACAGCCTTGTTGTCATCATCACAAATGTCAGTTTTTTCCTGTGCAGGCTTCTTGCATAAATGATAGTCACACAGTGCAGATGTTGTGATGAATCCTGGGATCCCATGATATGTGACTCATTTGTTAGGTCACGTTGCTGAAAAATGGACAATGCATGCCTTTGTTTGTGGATGCCATCTCTGTTGGATGTACACATATGCGCAGAAGCATGTACTGTGGCACAGGTACATGATACAGAAACCCACTTCCTGAGGTGGCATGAGTATGCATTTTTTAGTCCACATGTCCACACATGGACAGATTAGGTACCTTCAGTATCGACCATGCCAGTCCCTTCATTGTTACCCATGCTTGGTGTCCGATTTTGTGCCCTGGAAGTAGCCTGTATTATATGTTGGTAGAGAACCATCTTCACAGAATGTGAGTGAATTGATACAATAATGCCTATGGAGTCTACATTTCAGAAGTCACATAGTTGTCATGTGTCCCACTGTGTTTCAGATCTCAGTCAGATTGCTAGGGCATGTCCCACAATATGTAAATTGCCCTAGTTAGTGGAGGGCCAGAGCAGGGTGGTGTGTTGGTCTGCTGATTAGGAAGTGTTTGTAATCATGTCCCTGTACTCAGTGGCTGATAGGTACCACACCGGGGCAGTCTGGGAAAAAGAGATTCATCTTAACTTAGTGTACTGACATGTATGTGACTTTGCCATTTTGGATGGGACATTATTGACATCATTTCTTGTCTTATTTTATACATCCATGCAGATCAATGCCCATCGCCAAGAAGGTGCGGACCCTGCCAATTAGGGATGTGCCATGTGTCACACAGTAGATGGGAGATTGTGTTGACTTATCATGTGTATCAAACTGGTGTAACTTTCCTTCTGAACCTGGGACTTAGTACAAACCTGGGGGGAATCTTCTAGCCACCTTCTCTGCAGAGACCACAAGTGGGTGTGTACAGTGATCATTCATGTACTAGTTGTTGTTGTAGTGGGTGTTATTTGTGACCCACAGATCACTTCCTCTGAATGTCACAGACAAAAGGTAAGTGTGTTAGGGATCACTGTCCTCTGCCATGTCTCTGGGCATATGTGTATGCAGACATCTGCCACCCAGAAGCAAGTTATCTGCAGTGTATGATTTGTGCTGGTGCCTCACTGCACTCTTTGATAAGTGTTTGCCCAACATAGATGTGACATGGCTTGAATGGCTAATGATCTGCAAACCACTTTCCCTTGGTAAGTGGGGAATGTTCATTAACATGAATTATGTTCCATGGCTGTAGCCAACATACCATTCTGCCTACATGTCAGCATGTGTCCATTTCTCTTAGGGAAGCATTCTTAATCTGCAATTTCATGCATGTTCTAGCCATGTTGATGGGATGATATCTGTATTCCCTCGCAAATATGTGCATGGAAAACTGTTAATGGAATTGTACATTTACAATAGTAGCCCATTTCATGTTGTGACACAGACAGGAGTATGTCACCTTTGTTTATTGTCTAACTGATACCTTCATGTGTCATAGTAGGCCATGTGGCATGTAGAACTGCAGTATAACTGACTGTAACTGAGGGACATGGCAGGTAGACCAAGATTGTGGAATTACTCTGTTCCTCTATACCCTTGATGTGGCTTCATGTGGAAAAATGCACTGCACCAGTGTGTTGATTTGGGATTGTGCTCTGACTGTTGGTATGCATCATGGAGTGACCTGCAGTGAGTTTGACATCACACATGTTTGGGTTCAGGCATTCTTCCACAGACAGGTAACAGGCTTGCCATCTCTGAGATGTGGGTAGTGGTGTTGCTTCTCATTGGACGACAGGTTGGGGTCCTTCTATTAGCCATTTCAAGTTCTGTGTCTAACATGCAAGGAACAGAGGTTTGCAACGAACACACTGATGTCATTGTAATGGGTGTCAGACATTAGTGGTGGCTATCCCGGTGCTTGCTGGTTCATTGTTGTGTGTATTCTGGAGACATCTCTCCCTGACATATTGAAACTGACATCAATGTTGTTCCTTTCAATTACATATGTGAAGCTTATCTGAGTGACATTAATACTACCTCCTTGGCTCAGTTGAGACAGGTGTCACTTGTTGAGCTTTACATTGTTGAAATGTGTCCATTTTTACATGGGTATTTCCATGTCACCTACTCCAGGATCTTCCACATTTATATCTGACTTAGCTGGGTTTCATTGGCTTCATCTCAAATTGTTGGTACATCATGTAAGGGCAAATTAGATGTGTGCATAAATGTATGTATGAAATATGGGAGGGTATTTTACAATGGCATACTATAGTTGGCTACAAGTTTATTGGGGTCTGCTGCATGTGGCACCGCTTTGAGGATGGAGAGGTAACCTAGGGCCAGATGTACGAAAAAAGCAATTTGCGACTTGCAAATTGCGAGTCCCTGCGACTCGCAATTTGCAACTCGCAAATTGCTATGCAGTACGGTGTCTCAGACACCGACTGCAACTCGCAATGGGGTCGCAATGACCCACCTCATGAATATTCATGAGGTGGGTCGCAAATTGCGGCCCCATTGCGAGTATAGGCACTCGCTAACATGGAGGCCTGCTGACGTCAGCAGGCCTCCATGTTAGCGACCTGCTTGTCAATAAAGCAGGTTTTTTTTTTTTTTAAAGTGTAGCCCGTTTTCCCTAAGGGAAAACGAGCTGCACTTTAAAAAAATCCGAAACCTTTAGTTTCGGTTTTTCAGGGCAGGGAGTGGTCCCTTGGACCACTCCCTGCCCTGAAAAATTAATATCTGGTCCAGTCACAAAGGGGAAGGGGTCCCATAGGGACCCCTTCCCGTTTGCGACTGGGTTACCATCCACTTCAAGTGGATGGTAACTGCGAGTCCATTTGCGGCCGCTTTCGCGGCCGCAAATGGAATTGCATACCAGTGCGAGTCGCTAATAGGAAGGGAACACCCCCTTCCTATTAGCGAGTCTGAAATGCATTTTGCGAGTCGGATCCGACTCGCAAAATGCATTTCTGCATAGCAAACCCACGTTTGCGAGTCGCAAACGGCGATTTTCGCCGTTTGCGACTCGCAAACGGGTTGCTACATCTGGCCCCTAGTTGTTGTCTGGTTATAATGGTTGCTAGACATTATCCATGCAATTGTAGTTGTCAGAGATCCTGAATTTCTTGTGCGTAACTTGAAGGTGCCAAGTAGGTCAACATTTTTGCTGGGGGCTACTTGACATAGCTGGTATTGTTTGTCACTCAGAGTTGTGATTGAAGTGTTATCATCTACATTTTATTACCCTATTTCTCTCTCTTTTTGTAGCATCAGCACAGGCAGATGAAGTAGAAAGGGCACAGCTGAGTGGGGAAGCATCTGGCCACAGGACCTCAGGTCAAGTTAACACCTATATATATATATATATATATATATAATATCTCATAAAACACGAAAAGAGAGTATTGGGAGTGCTGCTATCCCACACCATCTCCCAAGACAAATCTATATAATCACTATAGGTGTGGGGTAGTAGGGGTTGAGGGTGGAACTGGGTCAGTGTTCCCTCAATGGGCGGTATCGATTGGGTCGCCTTGAAATATGGACTAGAGAAAGTATGGGTGGAGAGTGTCCCAAAGGGGGGACAGCTGTGTTGTTCTACAGGGGAGGGGGGGGTTTCCTTACGGACTAGGTGGTCTCACACACATAATAGTGTCTTGCTTCATCATTTGACCACCTAGCCCCACCCAAGTAAGATAATACTACTTGGGCGGACTCAACCTCTTGGTTAAAGGAACCAGAGGGAGTGCTGAAATTAAACTGACTGGATAGATTGCAGGGATCCAGATGAGGTGAAGATAAAATTACCATACATGTCACCAGATACTACTAGTTGAATTTTAATGGGGGTGCATGTTGGTAAGGTTAAAAACAGGGGAGAAGGCTCATTGGAGAATAATGTCTCTTAGAGTCTAAAAAGGAATATGTATGACCAACATGTTTCTGCCCTCTCAAAGGGCTGGTGGGTCAGGGGCATTCGTTAGGGTCTAGGATCCCCGAGCACTAACAATAAGTGAAGTGCTCAAAGTGCAAAAGGCCTACCTGAACAGGTGGTTCATGATGTGGTAGGTCTATAATGGCCCGGGGTCGGGGGCGTATGGCCTCTGGTCTGGCTTGTGCCGGGGAAGGGGTATTCCCTTGTAGTCACACTCACTCCAAAGGGTTTACCGAGGAGAGTACCTACGTGCCGGTGCCAGGCCGCTCTTAACACCGACAGAGATGGACCGAGTGGCCCGGAGGGCAAGGGGACTGCCACGGGGGAGACAGGATCTACATCCTCATCATTTGATGCCTCCTCCAGTGGCTACTCCCTAGTGGTGGCAGATCCAATGGGGAACTCCCCAGTACCATCCTTGTCCACCACCCCCCATTCTATCACCACCCTCCCTGTTGCTTCCCACCTAGTTGGCCCTGCCTGCTCTCCCAATAAGGTGGGCGTCTCCTTTGCCACAGGCACCTCTGCCCCAGCCCCTGTTAGCCCTGCTGCATTCAGTGAGGAGTCTATTGACATCCTGAGGAACATCTCTGTGGGTCAGTCAGCCATTGTGAATGCCATCCAAGGACTGGCGATCCAACTGCAGCAAACACACGTGTTCCTGGAAGGCATTCATGGTGTAATGGCTGGCCTACAGAGATCCTTTCAGACCCTGGCCTCCACACTGTTGACAGCTGGTCACCCCCCAGCTTCCGTCCACCCTCCAACTCCCTCTACCCAGTCCAAATCCCCCCTTCCCTGACCTACCTAAAGCACACAGACAAATGCACATGAATCCACCTCAACAGACAAAGGTAGCGCACACAAACACAAGCATCACAAGACACACTGGCACGCACACAGACAACATCCACCCACAGCAACAGTCACTACTTCCTCTGGCACACCTACCACCCCCAGGATCACACACACAACATCTAGAATACCTACAGACACCACCACAACAGTCACTGACACAGCCACCACACCCATCCTACCTGCAGACACCACCCCAGCAGACCCCTAGACATCCACCACAGGCAACACAGCCCGCAGATACCTTAACTACAGATTCACCTACATAAGCACATCCACAATACCTGCAGTCACCACCCCAACAGAAACCCACCACGGCATCCCCTAGCACCTTCAACCCCCCAAGCCCAAGACACATAAACACCCTCACTCACCCACACATCAGACACCCACCACACACAAGCATACCTCCCATAAGCATGCAGCCACGACATCCACACCTACACATCAGACAACCACTCCCTCAACCTCCAAATCCGACCCCCTTCTGATGACCATCCCTGTGTGTCCAAGAAATAATTCCTGTGTGACCTTGACCTTACCTCTGTCCTCCCGCCATACAACACCCATAAGGAGCACAGCCAGCTCCAAGGCCATCTCGTCCACCTCTAAGCCTCTCCTGCCCCGCAAGCACCCATACCCTTACCCAAACAAGTAGCACACCCCTCCTAAGAAGAAGCCCCACTCCCAAGCCTAAACCACCCCTCCCCCAAATCTGTTCCCCCTTGCCACCCACCCCCGGATAATCCCTGAGGTGCCTGCCTGTCCCCTTGATGCTCCTTCCTGTGGAAGTTACATGGCAGTTAGGAATCAAGTTTGGGCACAACATTGTGCCATTAAGGCCCTTATTCAAGGAGTGGCCAATGGCCTTGGACTTTATCATTATTTATTCAAATAAACCCAAACTGTTGTGTTTTGGGTACACCTTTGTCCTGCCATTCCTTTTCTAGCTTTGAGTTGTTCCTGGGTTACTTTGGTTGTGTACCCACAATTGTGTGTATTTGAGCCTGCTTGCTGCTCCATGTGGTGTTGTTTGCAGTATGTGAGTTTGTGTGCAGTGGTGGTGTCCCCCAAGAGAAGGCTATATGTTGTGTGTATTGGTTTGTGTGTGTAAATGCAATGTTGGTGTCATTACAGTGTGTACTGTTTGTTATGGTAAGTATTTATTTTTTGGTGGTGCAATGTGGGCATGTATGGTGTTTGACTTATCCCCTTGATCTGGCTTATGCAAGGATGTGATGTGTGTCATCTTGAGTTTTGTATGTGCAGACATGGAGTGTGTTATATTGTTCTAGATGTGTTTGATTTTGCCTGTGCATGGTTCCTTTTAGGTACTGCTCCCTTGGAGCTGGTTCCTGAAGAGGCATGTCCCATGCAGTGGGAGTTGTATGTGCTCTGTTGACTTTCCCTTCCTCATTGTTTCGATGTGCATAAAAAATTGTTTTGGTACTCATTTTTCCCTGAGACTCATATGGGGCCATTTCATGTGGACATGTTGTTTGAGGGTCCTGTTCAAAGTGATATATGTCCCAGTGCAGTCTACTTCCCTGGGTGTCTCAGATGGCCCCATCCCAATTATGTAGGTATAGTTGTGATGTTGTTCTTAGTGTATTTGTCTTTCTGTGTTTTATGCATGCCGTGGTGCTTCCATTGTGCTGTGATGTGTGTGTCCATTGCAGGGTTGTTTACTGGTGGTGTCGTTTGTGTTCCATGCCACACAGATAGTTATGTTTGTATGTTCCTGGAAAGTGGTGGATGTTTGTAAGTTATTTGTATATGTGCTGTAAGTGTGTAGTTGTTGCTGTGTGTGACAATGTTGTGTAGCCTTCAGTGTCTTGGTGCTTGAGCTGTGTGGCCGTGTGTATTTTTGTAGTGTTGCAGTGCAGTGTGAGTGTGCTGGCCGAAGTGTGCGTATTGTGAGTGTGTAGGTGTCTGTGTTGCTTTCTGTCAGTGAGTGTGTGTTGTATGAAACATGTGGCTGCTGCCTGTGGCAACCCCCCTATGATGTGTTTCCGCACGCTATAAGCTGTTTTTAAAGGTTAATGATGAAGGTAGGTGTAGGTACTTACAGTTGATGTCGTCCACATCGACGTTGATTTAGTTGTCTTTGGATGATCATCATCAACGGCAGGATGTTTTCGAAGGGCTCCATGGTGGCACCGGACGTGTGAAGCTGCCTTCAGGTAAGTGTCTCCT